>NW_020799105.1:5172294-5233212 GCF_003259725.1 Athene cunicularia
GAAGGGTACTGAGTCCTGGCAGTTTGGGAGAATGAAGACTGACTTAATTACAGCAACCAAATTTCTCACATATCTCCTGTCCACTGAAACACCAGCCAGCCTTCAGTGCTGCCCTTTAACAGAGCTGTCTATCATGCATCTAAACAAACAAGTAGGGAAGACAGAGGGGAGATTGTTTGTCAGGGATGTGTCTTTGCGAGGGAGGAGCAGCAATATCTGCAGGAGGAACTGAGGTGAAACCCAACATCAAAGGCAAGAGGCTGTCAGCACATTTAACTTTACAGAAACCCTTCTCCTAATAAAAAAGGAATGACCTCGTTACTACGGACACTAACAGTTCCCAGGGGAACACCAGGAGACTGCTGCCTGCACTTTTAATATTCACTTTACAAACAAATGGGAAACCTTGAAATAATTTCGGTGTTGTTCTTGGCAAGTTGTTACAATGTTGTGTCCTTATAAAAATCATTTAAGAATTTATGTAGTGTGAGTTTACTTTTCATCTGATGCTTTTCCTTGCTATCAATCTCCCTTCCTCTCACTGCCCTGAGGGAACGGTCAGGATGCCCAAGGAGGGAGGTGCCGGCCATGACAGCATGTTCAGCAGGAGGCACTGTTAGGCTTGGCTTTGATTGCTGAGAGAGGACGCGTTTCTGGAGGTGATGCTCTAAAACTGTATCTGGACCTGGGCCACAGAGAACAAGTGAAGTCCCATCAGGAGGCAGTGCCTGGGTGAAGTGTAGGAGAAGTTTTGAGCTGGCTGCAGAGCTGGGGCAGGGGTGCATAGGGGAGAGCAGCCCCAGTGGAGGCTGGAAGGATCCTGCCTGCTGCAGCACCGCAGGTAGCCTGGTGTGGTGTGGGGATGCAGGGTGGCCCAGTTCAGAGCTCTTCTCCCAGCTTCTCCCTGCAGGAGTCACCACAGGCAATAATGCTAGGAAAGCTAGCATGGAGAAAATCTGTGTTTCTTCCAAGCCTCTGTGAAAGAATCAGGGATGGAGAAAGCTGTTGCTGCAAACGGAAAGAATACTTGCAAAGTGCAAGGCTCTTCAGTCAGCCAAGTATCTGCAAATTTCATGAATGGTCTCTTTTCATGGACTAGGCTTTCTCCCCAAGTCTTCATGGTCTGAGTGACCAGAAACCTTCCCGATGTTTTCTTGGTGTTACATTTGCTGTGTGGTACCTGAGGGAGGTTTGCAGAAATGGCCTCATTGACTCTTAGTGGGGGAAAATGCTCTGTACTGGAAATAAACCCTTAAAGCTAATGCCTCAAGCTATTCAGTAGCAGTCCACAAACTCTCACCCACACTTTAGCTAGTGTGCAGCCTGGGAATTACCCCTTCCTCTCCTGTCTTTTGCACACGTTGATGTGCAGGATCAGGCACACCCCAACACCCCCCTGAAAATATAAATGTGCATACACATATATAATTTATCTCCCATGTGCCTATCCACATGCACACACAAAAGAGCTTACTTCTGTGCATGTCAGTATGTTTCTCCTTACTTGTCTCTGTTTGGTCACACAGGGCCGTCCATCCCCGGTGCAGATTTGCTGCCGATTCTCACAGTCGTGTACAACACAACTTTATGTCTTGGGTTCATCATACAACCACACCTGAAACCAAACTGTGGGAAAGGTGGCTCGTGTTTGAATATCTGTGATTCATACTTTACCTGTTCTTCTAAACACCTGCTTAGCCTCACTTTATCCCAGACTGTATGAGCTGGTGATTTCTGACTATTACTGCAAGGCAAAAGGCAAACTCGTGCTGTTCCTCTAGGCTTTCCAGCGCAAGGATGAGGTACAGAAGAGGAAAATGTAATGATGGCAAGTAGACTGTGGGAATGACACCATTCACTGCTACTCTAGATATCAAAGAACCCACTAATGAGCGATTTGCAAAAGACACTTTTGAGCTATTTTGAAGAAAATCATTGACTGCTGTGAGCAGGAGAGTGCAGATGGCTTCATGCAAGCGTGAGCTGGTCTTTGTGGCTGTGAGCCATGCAAGAACCATAAGCAGCTCTTTCCACCTCTACACCCTCCTCTGTAGAATCCTACCAGTCACCCACATCATGTGGGCAGAGCTAAGGCTGCACAGAGGTCTAAGCCAATGAGCATCCCTGTCTTCTACAACCAGGCAATGATGAGCCATCTGTCCTTGTACCGTCTGAACATCTCTAATAGCCATATGGATCTAGCATTTTTCTCGCTAGTCGTCTTCTTTCTTCCCAAATATTAGAGCGGTAATGGACAAAATCCAGTCTGAAGGTTTGTCATTGTCAATTTGTCATTGAAAATCTTCACTGAATGGTCCCTTAGAAGTGCAGAGAAGATGCTCTTTAAAGCACTGCAATGAGATCTAGGCAGACTCTGGTCCACTGTTGCTTCTTTGCAGAAGAGTAGAGTGGAGAAATGTAGAGTGGAGCTGGAAATTTTATCTCCTTTGTAAAGACCTTAGAAATCTATGTACCAAACATTACAGGAAAAGCCAGATGTTAATACAAAAAGATGGGCCAGATTTCTCTTTGCTTGAATGATGTAAATAAGCTGCCCTGGGTAAGTGCAAAGGAAGTTATCCTGTGTTAAACCTCAGAGCCAATGATACAAATCACTGAAATGCTCTTTTGCAAAGGTCCTAGGCACTTATAAAGTTGTACTTCACTGGGGTTTTCTCTTGATTTGTTCTGGCACGTTTGCTTATTCTGATTCTCTGTTATTGCAAGTTTCATCTAAACACTGACAGGAATTTGAAGAGGTTAATAAAAGAGGAAGATAATTTCAAAGTACAAGTGCCCACTTGTGCACGTGCCCACATATTTGTAAATAATTCCACATTCAGTGATTGTCATTTTGAGTCTTTGGTGGGACACACCATCACAATTCAATTTGGAGTCTCACATTATTGCCAGCAAGTCAAAAATAGGAGGATGGACTCTCAAAGACCATCTTCATCAACCTCACCGAATTCCAAGAGACTTCTACATGCACACCTAACATTGAACAAAGATACAGCTAGGCAGTGAATTAAAAAATAGCTAGGTATATGCCCAGAACTGCTAGTGCAAGTGGGCATGCAAAGGTCCATGGATTTATGACATAAGGAAGGATGGTTGTAACTAGCAGTTCAAAGAGAGACAGTAGAAAATCTGGGATCACCACCTGGCTCTGTCACAGCTTTCCTTTGTGTCCTTGCCCCATTCACTTAATTTACCTGTTCTCCAGCTAAGGCAAGGAGGCAGTAGCATCTCCTTAATGTTCCTGTACCTTGAGACTGTGAAGAAGGAGGACTTTACTCTCTCTGTGTTTGTATACTCTGCAGCAAAAGGGAGTCCAGATTAGAGCTGCCTAGATCTGCTGCTGGTTTCCAAAGTAGTTATATCAAATATCAAGACCAACAATAAAACTTCACAATGTTTGTCCATTTGGGGTTGAAGGATTTCTTCAACAACCTGGAATGTAAAGTTTGGCTACAGTCTCAAGTGCTAATTTCTTGTTTTCTTGTTATTTTAGGTCATTGAAATAAAATTCAAAATACTCATCCTCTCCTTGTTTTAAATCAAGAGAGTATCTGCTTTAAAAAATAATTAACTACTCATTCACATTTTCTTCTGGTTCACTTTTGGGTCTTTCTTCCTCCAACCAAAAGGTTGCAGCACAGTGGCACACCTGGCAGAAGTGCTTTAGCCCGTTCAGCTGCAATTTTCCAGAGAAACCTCTTTGCTGGATATTCCTTGTGAGGCTGGGGGACAGGACAGGTTTGTGTAGCTGTCTGCATTGGAGGGGAAGGTTGCCCTCCTCATGCACCTGACCATTGGCTTTAAGAGCGTGGGACACTTGAATGACGCAGCAGAGATATCCCCTGCGAGCAAAGAGGTAAGAACAGGTCCTCTTGGTGAGATGCTGTTATTCTCCGGACAAGCCTTCTGCCTTTCTAGGTGGGGTGGTGTGGCCTCTTTAACCCCATCATTGGATGAGAGCTCCCAAATTAGTGTAATCATCCAACCCAAATTAAGAAAGTAGCTTCTGGCTCCTGGCTTCACAATCCAGTTTTGGGCATCCCCTCTCAGCCTGACGCCTGCATCCCCCTCTTCCTCCTTCTCCCCTGAAGCCCCCTGCTTGTGGGCTCCTTGATATTTTCCAGTCCTTCCCTAATGAGCACTGCAGAATTACAGCTAATTAAGGATGTAAATGATGCTGGAGAGAGAGAGTGAGGGAGAGGATGGGAAGGGGCGGGGGGGAGGGCAGCTACTTGCTGTGTGCAACTCTGCAGTAAAGTGTCTCCTACCTCAGCAGAAAAGTTATCACAGGAGACAATGTCAACTTTATGGAGGGGGGAGGGCCCTTCGCATGGCTCCGTCCCTGCCTGCAATAGCTGCTGCCTCTCTTTTATGTGTCAGCGCTGCAGATGCTGATGTCCTCCCTCCCAAATGCTGCTTTGTCAGATGGTGCTGTCACTGAGCTCTGGTCTCCCTCTCCTGCGCTCGCGGCCACCCTTGCCCATGTGCTGCTTGGGGGCTGAAGGGCTCAGAAGACCCCAATGCCTGCAGGCGCTCTGGGTCCATGACCTGTCATGTCCCTCTTGCTTGCAAAGGGATTTTGCCCCTCGGGTGTGTGTCAGGTCCACTTTCATGTCCAGGGTGTCAGAAAGGACCCTGGTGCTCAGGGTCATAGGGGGTTTTGGCCACTTTTCCCAGGCACTGGGGCACCTGCCTCTCCGGGCTGCTGCCTGCCAGCACTGGCTCTCGGCCACTGCTCCCTGGGGGGGAATTAGGGCTAAGCCCCTTATCTGTGCAGTGGTGGCCAGTGGGCTGGGACAACGTGCCCTGTGGGGGTGACACACTCTGTCAGCTGGAGCTGGCAGCTCAGGCCACGCAGCCCTGAGATAAACAGTTGCTCACATGTGGCGGCAGGTCTGGTTCACTTTAGGAAACTCTCCCACTGGGGAGCGGCAGGGACAATGGAGGAAAGTGGGATTTGTCCAGTGAGGGGGGTACAAGCCCCCCACACCACCACCAGCCCTGGCTGGCAGTTCCTGCCCACACTGGGGAGTCAGGAGCCGACCGGCTGGCAGCCCCGTGTCAGGGGGAGATGTCTCTGCCAGCACCGAGCAGCTGTTTGAACCCATTCTAGTCTCACTGGGTCTTCCCGAGCGTGTTTCTAAGCACTCCAGATCCCTGTTGGCGTATTTCTCTGCACATTGCCCAGATCAATGACTTGCGAAGGCATGTTTGTCCCAGCACCACAGCCGGTCTGTCTGTCTGCCTGCCTGCCCAGCTGAAACAGGGGCTTGTGCCCCAGGTCAAGGGGAGCAACGGCGGTGGTGGGTTTTGTTGTTGTTTCCCCAGATCGCTGTGCAATATATTCTGATTTTTTTTCTTGTCATTAAGCCAGTGCCTCGGAGATGATGATGTAGTCCCTATGTGGGCCGCAGAAAGCACTTCGAGCCGTGCTGGAGTCGTGCTGGGTGGCTCTGATAGCAGAGCTAATGGGAGCGAATGGGATGCAACGAACTGTTCTAATGACACCAGCCAGGGAAGAGACAACAGTAAGAATAAATAAATGTTAACTATTTTCCTCTTCCAGACATTTGCATCTATTGCCATTAAGTTCATTTAAATAAGAGAGAGAGTGAGAGAGAACGGGAAACTTACTACTACTCTTAATAACGAGTGTCTAAAAATAAATTAGGATGCTGGAATGCACTTAAGGCATTTTAAAAATAAGTCTGATTTTTCCCCCCTTTCCTTCTTTTTTTTTAAAGTGTTGGAGGGTTTTAATTTGGGCCGAGTAATTTTGGTGCAAACGCTTGGGCGCCTTTCGTTGGGAAATTGGGAGGAATGCAAACAAGATTTCACTTCATTAAACAGGGGCAAACAGTAGAGAAATTGCACTTACTTATGGAAATGACTTTTAAACATGAACAGCATTTACTTGCATTGCCTTGTGCTGAATTTTTTTTTTAAAAAGATTATACATGTGAATAATTCACTGCGGGCCAATTAGATGATGACTTCATTTTTAACCTCTCTTCCTTGCTATCTTGCTGGCTGTCCCTTTTATTGCAATTTTCACCCTCTTCCTTGCCTTCAATAAATTAATAAAGATCAAATAATCACTCTCCCTGTGGTGCCAAAAACTAGGTTCTTGGAAAGGATGTAAGGCGAGAAATCAGAGGATCACCGTCTCTGCTGAATTGCCCCAGATGAAGCAGGAATAAGTCCGTGAGATTTCTACAAACAGACCTGTACCCCTGTGTTCAGGAAGAAGGAATTGAAGGAATGAAAAATGGGCAGGAATGAAAGGGAGAGAGACAGGAAAATAATCTCCATGCTCTTGTCATGCAGGATCAGGTGCTGGAGAGAAGCTGAGCAAGGATCCATCTTCTGTGAGGCTTCTTTGATGCTGACAGGATCACATCAGCATGAGTTTACTTTGCCAGGCTAAAAGCAGCACTCAGATGGGTGACTCCCATGGCATTGCTGGGGATAGACCATCTGAGTGATGCCCTCAAACTCTTCAGCATCCCTGGGCCCAGATGCAGGCAGCAGAGATGTGGGACCATAGCTTGAACCAGGGGAGTCTGTGCTGGGATGCCAGAGCGAGCCAGGGCAGGGAGATGCTGACTTTTGCCAGGGCCTGTGGTAAGTGGACCTTACAGCAAGTGTATAGAGAGTTCTCCATGGTGCTTCACTGTTTTTCCCCATCTAACAGATGTCATTCACCCATGTGTCAGAACTTTTCCTAGGTCTATGTGGGAAGCAGACTGTGGTGTTTCATGCCAAGAGAATCTGCCAAAACTTTCAGGGTACTGGGAGGAAGGAGCTCCAGAAGAGACTGGTTCCCTCTGGTCCATACTTTGCTGCCTCTGTGTTTCATCAGATGTCTGTCAGCTTAAAATGGGCACTGGGAGACTCTGTCCATGCACATCCCAGTCATGCTTATAAGAAGACAATACTCATGCTCAAAATAGATTTTTTCCAAATGTTTAACTCCTGGAGCTCTTTGAAGATATTAAATTGCATAACACAGAGCCTAAAAGCATCTAAAAACATAATAACAAAATATATCATTTGCTCATTGTAAAAGGTCAGCTGATTTACCTCTTTACTTTCTTATGTGACATTTACCTGTGGTTCTTGTCTAGCTCTTGTCTCATTCCTACATCCAACCCACTGCTATCATCCTTTCATCTTCCCTACAAGGAAGGAGAAACTTTGGTGCCTTCTCAGTGAAACTCCCTGTCTTCTGGTGTTGCCAGGGCAAGGTTAAATAGGAACATCTTTCCTCCTGACATCACCCTCAGCCCCCCTTTTTTCTTTGCTAAGCAAGAGGTTCCTTCACTGATGCCAATGGAGTGACACTGCTGGTGGGGTCTGTGTCAGCCCTTTGGTGTGAGTGTCTGTCCTGTCATCTCCTGCTTACAGGTGAGGAAGCTGAGGCATGGAGTGGGTAGGACACCCATTAGCTCCTGTATGTCCTGCCCAAGCATAAGCAGCAGTGGGAGAGTTGGAACTCTGGTCAGAAATAGGATTGTCCATCATTTCATTTCTTCTTCAGCCCTCATTTTAAAGTTTATTTTAATGAAAAAGACCATGCTGGTTGCTCTGGTCAGTGAATAAATGTTTGCTCTGGACTTTGTGTAAACTATCAAGGGCACTAGAGCTTAAGTCCCTTCTGGGAGTCAGGTAGTAAGGCATGCATCATGAAATCTTCCTGGGAAACTCCTCTCCACATGGCTACTAGATGTTCCAGGGGCTTTCCTTCACCCCCGTCTCTGCTGCCTGTGAAGCCTTCACAGGAGTTCATCTCTTGCGCCGACCAAGCCTGCTCCCTCCAAACTGTTTCCCAGGATGTTTCATGGTCATTTTGTCAGAGTGTCCTTTCTCATCAGATCAGATTCCCAGTCTTTCTGTGCTTGGGTGTTTTTATGGCTCTTATCTGGTTACGGTTTTAGTGGAGAGAAGGCAGCAGCAAGCAATGACCTGTGATTTCCAGGGAAGGGGAGAGCAAGGAAACTTCAAGCAGTGTGGCCTCCTGCTGGGAGCAGTCCCTTTTAGAGCCCTTGTGTCAATTATAGCTTTAGAGGCACTTCCGCACTCTATTTGTTTATCCTGGGGAAGCCCAGCATGCCCCCTCCAGGGCTCAAGCCAAGCAAATGCCCTCTCCCAGCAATGGCACAAAGGTCTTTCAACCTAGACTTGGGAACTTTGCATTGCCCATTTCTGAATCAACCTACAGCATCAGGACCTAAACCTCAGGGAATAGGTTGCCTGATGAAAACGCTTTCACTTTCAGGTTCCTCTGACTGCTCCAGTTGGAGCTGGAGTTGAGGAACACGCAGACAGCAGTGAGTCCACACTGCAACAGTCACGGGTGTGCTGTGCTTTAGCTCTGCCCCTAGTGCTGCTTACTGCAGTGTAGTGTGGGGGGACATTTTCTAGCCCCACAGGGCTGTTCCTGACATCTATTTCCAACAAACTCCAAGATAGACCCTTTTATCCTGGAATATCCGTGTTTGGAGTTGTTCAGAGACATCCTCCTGAATAGGAGAATCTGATAATCCCAGAAACATCAGCTATGAGACAGCATGTTGTGTACTGAGCTGTCTCTCCAGGAGAGGCACTTCCATCTGCTACACACCTCTTGAATTCAGGAATAGGACCCTACGGGCCTTTTAGTACCTTCATTGGCCTCAGCAGGCTTAGCACCAGGGATGTGTTCAGCTCCGCACACTCATTAACCTGCTTCCCTATAAGTACCTTTGGGGGCTGTGTGAGGTGGGCACCCGCAGCAATGGTGTTTCAGCTGTGGCACTATGTAGTGGGTACTCTCCTGCTAATTTGCAAGTGCAACATTGGACACCAAGGGGCTGGGAGCCAGTCCTGACCACTCCGATGTCCGCAGGAGCAATGGGGGTCATCTGCTGGCAAGGCAAGCAAGGCAAGGCAAAGCAGTCCTCTGTGCAGTCCAGAACCCTTGGGCCAAGGAAGACTTCAGATGTTATTGATGTATCTGACTCTGAAATGAGCTTCATTCTTTTCTTCAGCCTCCTAATAACAGACACAGTCTGTGGGCATTGAATCAACAACCTGAGACAGAGGTGAGCAAGTGCCAGACTCTGTTGTTGATGTACCTGCTGACACCCTGCCTCCAGGCACCACAGCCCCAGGGGCTGGAGAATGTAGGGACAGGCTCTCTGGACAAGGGCTGGAGAAGAGGCTGGGCTGCGGCCTCCCAGCAGGATTTCTACCTGCAGCTGTGGCTCTTTAGAAGAAGATCCTCCTTTGTTTTCTGTAGGGTCTCTATGAAGAAGTGATGGCAGTGGTGGAGTGCCGATGGCATTGGAGAGCTGCTGGTCACGCTGCCATATACCATCAGGACATGAAAGGTAACATGTCAACAGCATCCCCTGGGTGAGGTACCTGTTTCTTTTCCAAGCCCAGCAGATGTTACTCCTGAAGTGCAGTAAGCACATCCATTTCACCCCGTCATTGTTGGAAGCCAATGTTATCAAGGACTGGCTGAAATATGCCATTTCCCACAATGAACTTCAAATGATTTTCAGTTTGGGCAGAGTAGGGACAGCTTCCTCTCTAAAAATTTCTGTGAGAGTACATTTTTGATAACAGATGAAAAATCTTTCCATTAAACCCAAAACTTTTCTTTATATTTAAAAAGAATTTGAACTATTGACAGGTGGGAAAAAAATAATCTGGGCCTATTTTCTGATTTATTAAGTTTACAATCCAAGTGCAGAGTATGTTTCTGGAAATTATCTTCCATTAGAGAAAAAACTGTGGTCTTGTTGGGTTGTGTAATAAAGCAGAAATATTTGGAACAAAGAGGAAAAAAATCAGTGTTTCTGAAAGAGTTTTGGAAGAAACATGGCAAGCGTAAATTGACTGGCAAGTGTAGGAATCCTCTTCCATCTTTCACTTCTCAAATTACAGTGGGGACACTTCTGATATTAGTGACTCTTCACCTTGTAGAAATGATGGAGCTATGTTGGTGCTGTACCCTCAAAACGTGTATCAGTTCACATCAGAGGAGCCTACAGACTAAAAAAAATTCACTGTGTCTTCCCTTTCTTCTCCTTACAAAAGATAAATCAATTTCTTTATCTGTTTTGCACAAGTGTGAGGACACTAAAACACAGAGATAGGAGCAGTCTTGCCCAAGGTCTCATTGCATAGATTATCATGGCAAGAGTCACTCATCAGTTGCTGTGAGTGGTCCAGCAGAGGAAAATGTGGCCCGGCAGCATATATTCTACTACCATCACTACACTGTTTTTCAGATCCACTCTGTGATCATCAAATCTTCCTGCTGTCTCTGACAAGCAAAAGCAATGGAGAGTGACGCTGATCCAGACTGACTTCTGGTGCCACAGACACTGAAGTCCTTGCAAAGACAGGAACTTGGGGTGTCACTGGCTGTAGATACCCCAGGTTTCTGAGAAGATATTGCAAATTGTGTCACATGCATCTTGTGGCTGTTTTTCCCCTATCTTGGAGTCATGTATGAGAAAAGTAAGTGGCGGGAAAGCCAAGGGGAAAAGAACAGCTGTTTTCCTGGGACCCTGGAGGGAGGAATAAAGATGTGGAGGTACCTGGGGTGGCCATGGAGCAAAAAACCCGAAACCCCTTTTCACCCATTTGTTCTGCATTTTCTACTCTGTGGGTCCTGTTCCCTTCTTCCCTCACCCTCCCCCAGCTTGCCTAGTAATTCAGGAAGAAGAGGCCAAGGAGAGTAATATCGTGCTGGAGATAGGACTGGAAGGGCAGTAATTTAGAATCAGAAGCTTATACTATTATTGCCTGCAAAGCCATTCATGGGAAATGATTCCCCCATCCCCATTCCCCTCCCCTCCCCATGCCGCTCTCCTTGCTCTGCAATAACAATAACAGAAATGCCTTCAGGAGGCTTTTCTACTCAAAATGCAGGCAAAAGAGTGCTTTTCTTCACCACCCCTCTTCTTTCCCTACTCTTCCCCCTGCACTTGCTTGTCCCCCCTGCCTCCAAGCTTAACCGCTGCTCCCTCCCCCCCACCACAGGATAAAAAAATAAAAATAATAATAGGGGTAATAAGAGAGGAGGTAATGGAACGTTCTCCAACTGGGCACATGTCAGAAGCCATTATATGTGGTGCAGATTTGCATAATTCAAGAAGCATCAAATTAAATTTGCATAATTCCTTTGATTACACTTGTTATTAAATGTAAGTGACATTGATTTACAAAATGGCCCAATATAAGGTTAATAGCAAATGTCACCTTCCAGCAGGGTGAATAGGGTGCGTGTGTGGTGGTGGTGGTGATGGAGGAGGGGGAGAGGGGGGCCTGGGGAGGAAGGCGAGCAGACAATTGATTTCTGCTCCTCTCTCTTCCTTAAAGGGCTCAGGTCTCCTTTGCAGAGGAGCCCTTGGCTCTCCGAGGGCTGTGTTTGGCTTTCATGTGGACGCAGCGTCATTAGGAAAGCCTGCCAAGTGGCATTGGTGCCGTGGCTCTGCTACATCCTGCTCTGTGCCGAGGCACAGCATGGCCGCTGAGCCAGCTCCCGAGGGGAGCCAGGCAGGGTGCAAGGAGCAGGGAAAGCCAAAAAGCTGCTCTCCCAGGCCAAGGCGTGCTTGGTGAGCAGGAAAAGTGGCTTGGAAGGCAGCTCTCATTGAGGCAAGTTTTTTAAAATGGTGTGTGAGCTGGACCTGGGCTGTTGCCCACTGGCAGAACACCCTGCACATCTGCTGGGAAAGCACTGGGAGGGAATGAGAGGGATGCTAGGAGCAGTGCCTGAAATGCCAGACTCTGATGGCAGGGGTTATATGGCAAAAACACATCCGTGATTATGGCAAGACATATAAGGTATATATAGACCTGCATCCAGAAATGAAAGACTCTGTGAAGTACATACAGAGCCAGTGGTGATACAGGCCCATCATCATTGTCCCCTTCCTCAGGCTGATATGACAGGACCTGGGATCAAACACTGCCAGGGTACCCTAGGAGTTGCAACAGGAGTAATATGTACACTTTACTAAGATGGACCTCAGACCATCCTGAGCACTTGCCTTGTGAGTAGATCCCATCCCTGAATGTCTTTTTGCCACTCTTCATTCTGTATTTTTCTGCAGACAGGGAGTGTGATTTTATGCAGGGAAACTGACTCGTACGCTGTGCAGGCACCCCAGGACTGTAGTGATTAAAAAAAAAGTTATATGTGTACCAAAACTGCGTGAATAGCAGACTTTCTAGGTACAGGCAGCTTCAAAGACACACACACATTGTTCAAAGACAAACTATAATCTGTTTTCAGATCTTGCTGAAACTTTTCTTGCAAATCAAGAGGCTGAGGGGAGGGCAGAACCCACAACATCCCTTTTGATTAAATTAAATGTCTTGTTCAAGGTGAAAAAGGATTGTTACTAAACATTGTTCGGTAACATCCAAATAAAATTAGAACTAAATGTCACTCTGAACCAACCTTCAGAAGGGTTTTTTAGAATGTCTCAAAAGAAAAGGCACCCAGGTTTCTAGAATTCTTTTTCATGGGCTTTTTTTTTTTTTTTTCCTTACTTTGAGCAACACCAGCTGCTGTAAATGCCATGAATTCACAGGATGCTCCGACCAGCTCAGATGTGAATTCTCCTAAGAAAAAGTGTCCCAAGGAGAAATATCTCTCAGTTGATGTCCATGTCTCCATGAAAGAGATGAAGGTTAGCAGTTGGTGGGGAAAACACCTGATCCCAGGCCCAGTAACATCATCTGCAAGGAAAGCTGTGATGACAAAGCAAACATTAGTGATAGAGGCTTTGGAACACCTACTGAATGTGGTGGTATTAGAGCTTTGACAACCACAGAGAAGTGTTGTTTATGTAGAGTGAAAAGGGTAGCAATGACAAGATACTAGAGCACATGGGCTGCACAGGAATCCCTCACTTATAATGGCAGGTGGTGGGGATTTTATGCAAGGTTCTGGGATATATACTGATGATAGTCAATATTTACAGCAGGAGGGGTACAGTGATTGGTTTATAATTCCAGGTAGAGGCTTTTCAGCCATTTGCAGCTGATTTTCATATTCTGCTAATCAGTCCTCTGAAGCTCTAGAAGTCCATGCCCAAGATGAAATCAGTGCACTCATCTTTCAGATCCCAGCATAATAATGTGAAGCCAGGTCTAATAATCTAGATGATCATTTAGTGACTGAGAGATGTGAAATGTATTTTACAGGCCTTTGGGCAGTCTAAAAGGAAGCTGCTGTATGAACACTTCTAATACCCTCCCTACACATTGCCCCACATCCATCAAAGAACTTTGTCTTGCTCTGTCCCAAGCATCCGATGCTTGCTCCACAGAAGAATTTATTATGACCCTCCTGAACTCAGATTCTCAAAGGTGCCCAGCAATTTGAAGTGTCCATCTTCAGACAGTTGAAGATAATATCTTTTTTGAAGTTAAGCACTTTTGTAGTGGCTAATGGTCTAGGACTGTGTCCCATTCCTGTTGTGTGAATGAGGAAAGAAGATGAAGCGTCTGTATTTGGTGGACAGACATGGAAGTGTGGATGGAATAATGTACACACCCTGAATTCCCTGGGAGTGTGCAGGAGGTGTCTTTGTGTGATGCCAAGGGATTGCTCTTTATTTTGAATATTTGTGTCTTTTGAGCGGGTGTTGTGCTTCCCTCTGCAAAGCAGTGTTCCCCTGTGGCCTGATAACAGGCCCCTTAATGCAGAAAACACAGGTTGTATTCCCAGCCCTGTCAATCCAGTGCTCTCCACTGTGTTTCTCCCACACCCAGGCACATCTTGGCTGCAAACTCTTCAAAGCACGGCCAATGCCTCTGTGTGGTCTTACAGAACACTCGACACAGTGCTTCCCAAATGCGTTCCTCTTGCCTCCCTGCTGGGGTTTACAAGGGCATTTGAGAAGGAGAGGGAACATGCCCAGACTCCATCAGGTTACATCCACCCTCAATGCATTACCTGAAAACTAGCTGCTGGCAACCTGGTTTTGCATGGTACCAGGAAGGATGTTCCTCTGCAACAGCACTGGCTTGAAACTCAGGGTCAGTCACACTCCCTGGCCATCATGCCCCCTCCAACATGGTGATGTGGAGAGCGAGAGGTTTGTTTCAAACATGGATTGAGGGGCTGCAATATTTGCTGCTAGTTTGGAGGTGCAAAGAATCCCAGCCCAGGCATGGCTGGTGCTCACGTGCTCAGTCACATCCTGAGGTATTTTCATGTCAGCATAAGCCATGAATCTCCCAGGTCAAATCTGGCATGGGCAGAGGCAGTTAGCGCTGGCAGCTGCTCCTGCTGCTTTGCCAGGGGAGAGGGTCATTTCTTTTCCCTTCCTCTTGCTACTTTGGCAGCTGCTGGGCTGGTCCAGGGCTCCCCTTGCTGTTGGGAAGATGGGAAGCCAAGCTGGAGACCCTGAAAGCTGGCAGCGGGCAATCAGGCTGCAAAGAGAGAGAGACTCTTATTAAGGGTAACCCTGGCTCTGGCTGACAATTGCTGACATCGTCATATTTAGCACCCGCATGCAGCGATCCTGAGAGACGCTCGCTCACTGGGTGAGCCAACTGCAAATTAATCGTCAGTTCATTACTGCTCTGTGCCTTTCATCCTGACAGCAGCTTTTCAAACGTGGATATAATTGGAAGGGTCCATGTGGCAGGAATTTGGTGAGGGCTGGGAGGGGGAGCTGAGGTCTCTCCCTCTTGCCTCTGCTCTCCTTTCCTCTCTTTCCCTTTCTCAGGCTGAGTTCTGGGAACAAACAGCAAGCTTAGGACAGGCTGATGAAGGAAATTAATCTCTCCTGCCCCTGTATCTCGCCCCTGCCACCTACAACCCTTGACATACATTGAGGTCTTCGTACATGGCGATATCTTTGCATCCAGGAGGTTCCCTCGAGCTATAATTACCCTCAGCTTGCAAACAAAGTGTGCAGAGTAGCAGGATCGCCTGTGAGAACTTGAATATGTGCATCATTGTTATTGCTGGTGGTGGGTATTACTGTTGTTATTATTACTGTGCTGCTGGTAGGCCCCATTGCTGCGCTACACAGAGAGAGTGGAAAGTGCATCTGCAGCCATTGAAGGGTTGTACAGGCAAGGGCCAAGACTAAGGAGCAGAGTTTGAGGAACAGGGGGAGAAATTACTCCCAGCATCCTTGGGAACTCATTCTCTGAAAAAAGAAACGAGCCCTTGGATTTTATTTGGCATGGCATGGCATGGGGCACTGTTCTGCACCTCAGTTTCCTCACCGGTCAGGATGATGTAAATATGCTCATCCTTGTCATGGGAACAACCACCCCAGGGACACTGTAGAGCAGAGTTAGTGTCTGCTTCTCCTGAGCATGTGGCAGGAGGGGGCTGCTCTGACACAGCCATGGGGAATGAAAGGTCCTGGGGGTGGACATCCAGGGTGCTGAAGTGTGGGACGGGATTGAGTTTTTGTTTGTCTTTTGGCTGATATTATAAGATTGTATTAAAAGAAATTGATTGTCCTGTTTGCCTTATTTAAAAACAAATGTAAGCGGTTTCTCAAAACTCTCATTTTGTAATAGGAAGCCATGCTTGCAGGCAAGTGATGGAGCTGGCTAAGGGCAATCAGGGAAAGGGTTTTTTTTCAGAAAACCCTTTGGAGGGAAATGGCCTTGAAGCACTTCTGGGAATTTGTTTTCCTCCTTTTTTCAACTTCTGCTAGTTCATGTGCAGGCACCTTCCCAGTGGCTTGCTCTGGTGCACCCATCTCCTTCAAGCTCCCTCTGCACAAGGGTCTGGCTCTGCCCTGGGGGATGCAGCAGCTGGGGGATCACGGAGGGAACCTGGTCATGGACTGGCAGGGAAGTCTGGGGTCTGTGCTGACCAGGTGCCTGCTGGAAAGGACCCGGGAAGGGTTAAGCATTTCCAGCAGTCTGTTTTGTAGCTTCCTGAGTTGTGTTAATTTGCTTCCCTCCGTGGTCTAAAGGATGAGGCTGTGGTTCTTCTCCATGAAACAGAGGGAGTCATGCCATGGGGACTCCGACCCCCCTTTGTCGTGTCTCCCCCTGCTCCTCCCGTGCAAAAGTTATTGTCGTATTCGGTGGAGTCTCAGGTAGGCAGATGAATGGGAAATGTTCCTCTCCATTACTAGCTGCACTTGACTGGAGTCTCATTACATTACGATGGCGCTTTAGCAGGCGAATGGGCCTTGCGTCTGGGTTCCCAGCACCCCTCATACCTCCCTGATAACGTAAATTACCCTCCGCCTCATTGCCTCAAATGATCAAACATCAAATTGCTAGTAAAAAAAAAAAAAAGAGGAAAAAAGAGAGAGAAAAAAAGAGAGGCGGGAAAGGAGAAAAACTGAACAGAACCATGGGTTGAATCTAGATGGTTTGTCAGCAACAAGAGACGAGTCAATGGCTCTTAAACACTTGCTAAAGATGAATCCATTGAAGGCTTTGAGCACGGTAATTTCACTGACATTAAAGTACACCTGTAATACCCAAACAATGCTTTATAACTCCAAATTACACCAGTCAAGATCTGATACTTCAGATCACCACTTATTTCTTTTGGTCCAGGGAGCGGATACTCACAGGTAAACTGTGTTTCTCCATCAACAGACTTCAGCAATGCTGAGGAGACAGAGAGGCAAAAACGTGCACAAAGTGTAGATTTGTTGCTGATTTTGTGGTTGAAAAATGTGTCAAATCCTCTTCCCTCTTCCTGCCCCCTGACGAATTTTTCAAGCCAGAAGAATGACTTCAGGATGAACAAAACAAGAAGGAGAAAAAAAGAGAGAGAGGTGTGGGGAGGGAAGGGAACAGAGCAGGTACGCACAGGGCTGGCCGACTGCACAGAAAAATGTGGATCTCGGCAGGGTAACGAGGCGCAGTGGAAAGAGGAGGCTATACGTCTTTTCTCAGTATTTAAACGTGTGCTTAATATGGCGCTCAGTGGAATGGTTAATCTGCTAATGCTGGTAGTGTTTGCTGTAGTACTCAGAGAAATGTTTACTGCAGTATTTCATGGGGATTGTGTTCTGGATGGCACAAAAGGAGGAATCGCTCTAGCGTACCGGGAAAATGTTCATTGCAAAATATACTGGAATATTAAGAGGTTTATTTAGTGGTGTACTTAGTATAATATGAAAAGAGTTAAGTACAGAGTGTTTTATTAATATTTTTGGGGTGTGGATGAATTTCAGTGCTCAGGAAGGTTATGGAGAAGCAATTCCAGCAAAGGCTGGTTTTATTCATGGATTTATAGATCTTAAGACCATAAAGGACTCTTTGATCAGCTAAGCTGACCTTCTGTATAACACAGGTATATACAGTGTGGACATACCTCCTGATTCAGCAAAGCACTTTAAGCACTTGCTTAAATTTAAGTATTTGAGTTGCCCCATGGAAGTCAGAGAAAATAACCCTATTGAATCAATGGGACTATTCATGCTCTTAATAGGAAGTGGGTGTTTAGGCATTTGCTGAATTGGGACCACAAGAAGATAATACAGCTAAATGAGTAATTCATAGCCACCCATTTATTCAACTGCTTTTGCCTTTTTTTTCTGCTTGTGGATTGCTCTGGAGCCAATCGCCATTTCCTGCAATGTATTCATTGTTTGAAGTCATTCACTGAATAATTTCAGTGAAAACTCTTTCTTGATAGCTTGCTCATAAACAGTTCATTGTGAATAAGGGAACATAAGCATACATTTTAAGAATGTGTGAACGCGCGCAGGCTTGTGTGTGTTTGCACTAAATATGTGACACACACACATGTACACACACAAATGCAGGGTTAAGATCTTCAGCTACAATAAACGACACAGTTCTCTGGTGCTGGTGAGGCTACGCTGATCCTGCCCAGCTCACTCACAGTCCCACTTCCCAGTTTCAAGTTGCCTTTGTTTTGAGTGGACCCTTAATGTTTCTGACCCCTGACTGCATGCAGTGATTCTTGAGGTCCAGTTTCCAATGCAAATATTTACCCAGTGAATATTTTTAGTGTACTTTTGTGATTTTTCTCCTCTGCCCATTCATTGCACACTGGTTTGCATCACATCTCTCACTGTAAAGTGATCTGCTGGAAATTTTGCAGAAAGTGAAATGGAAGAAGGTACAAAATTAGTTGGAGTGAACTCAGCAAATTATCATCAGTGTTGGTGTACCTGCACCAGGCCCTCCATTCCCTTTATTTACTCAACTGGTCATGAATAAGTTCTGATTTATTATGAATACACTGCTTAGGGATTTTCCAAATCAGCCAGGGCGTATCTTCTTCAAACAAGTGTGTTTGCAAACTGCTTGTGGCATGGAATCGGTCAGTTAAGTGACATGGCATTTTTTCAAACAGGAGCGAAATTGAAGAACAGGTACTATAAATGAGGCTGGAAGCTTCGCTGGTGGAATTGTGTTTGTGCAGTGGCCAGCTCCAGTTCTCATGCAGACCTTACTGTGCATTATGCATTACAACATGGGAATAATTTGTTTCTGGTGCAGGCTGCCAGATATACATTCTTCCTAAAAGTCGCACTGCTTTTTAGGATTTACTTAGGATTTTCAAGAAATCAAAGGATTTACTGTGATATTTAGGAGTAGAGTACGAATACAAATTAAGAACTGAACATGGTGTTTCCTTCGTTTCAGGTTAATTTCTTTCTTTACATTCCCCTTAGCACCAGAGAGGGATGTAACAGAAACCAAATACGAGCCAGACAAGGGCAGCATTGGGGCAGTTCATCTCAGTGCGGTTCATGTGTGTGAGATGAGCATCAGTTTGAGATTTTCAACAAATGACATGTAGGCAGCAGGAACACCAAGTCTGCTGTAGGACGCATGTGCTGGTGATACTTGCAGAGCTCCACATTCTTCTCTTGGACTCCCAGCAGCCGTGGCATCTGAAATTGCTTCTGAATGTTCCTTTCATTAATTTTCTTTCATTTATCCAACTGAAAATTAAGAGAGGTTTGGTTTTCCCTGATTAACCTAAGGTGGAATTTTTTCTAGATATTTCAGTAAAACAGAAGGCCACTGTAATATTTCTGGTCTGAATAAGACATGTTCTTTACAGATGGCTACTGTCCTTTTTAGAAAAGCAGTTATGTTTCACAAAGGGAAGACATTTCAACCTGAAAAATCAATTATAATGATTCTTTTTCCAAAATAGAAAATGAAATATTTTGACTTTTCAAAATTAGCCTTTCCTTTTCTATTTTACCCTTGTGGGGGATGATTGGCCAAATTCAGGAAGAGATAGCAAACAGCCTGAATCAGCTAAAAGCACAATTTATTCTGCAAATGGAAAAACTTTATTCACTGAAGTAAAAGAGAAACTGCAAGTCCTGATGTTGCTTTCGAAAAGGTTTGGTTGATGTTGCTGTATCTGAGATGTCTTTAAAACAGAACTTACATCCTTCTGCCAATATTAGCATAACATTTGAAACAACAGGGAGCATTTGGAGCTATTTAGTAATGGGAGGATAGGTTGCAAGCCTGGGAGGCTTGATGTCTGACAGGGCTGTGTATGGTCCCTGGCAGACGTTTATTTACACTGTGGCTCAGTCCTAGTCTCGCCTGCCTCTGTCAATGTAGCTCTCTTTTTAATGGAGAGTTTACCACTCGTACATGCAAAGAGTCATTTAGCTATTAGTTTTGTTTGCCAATATAGACTGTCCATTAACTGTCTTAAAAAAAAAAAAAAAAGTCTATCTAAAATACTGTTGTAGATTAAAGAAATGCCCTTCCCCCTTTTTTTGTTTTCAAGTGGAAATGTCTTGCTTTACTGAAGTTTCCCCTTCTGAAAGTTGATGTATTTTTCACTGAAAAAAATTAAAACTGCTTGCAGAGAATTTGCAAAGGGAATAAACCCATTGATTTATTTCAATATTTTGCTCCGAAAATTAAAACAATTTTCAGGAGCCATTCTGGGTTGAGCTTTCAGTAGGTATGGGGATAAGTGGGACTAGTTTGTGCTTATCCTACTCATCGACTTCCCAACATTGGATGAAATGCAAAATCAAATCCTGCAAGATGTGATCATTTAGGGTACTGTGGCATATTTTGAAACAGTAGGGCTGTTAGCCCCAGCATCTTGGCCAAATTCCAGCCTGGATAATTACATTCTGCCGGCCTATACTCCAGCCTGCAGTTCAAATCGAGAAAAAAAAAAGGAGTTATCATTTCTCCTCCGAGAAGTCCTGCTGTATGATGACTGATGCTTTTCCACCGCAGAAGTAGCTTCGTTTCGGGAAGCATTGCCTCCATGTTCCTACTTGTCTTGCCCATTGGATAAAAAACTCTGTGAAGATGCCCAGGCCAGCTCTTTTGTGGGAATAAAGCAGCAGAGCTAACCAGGATGGAGCTGTGGTGCTTTATGCCAGCGCCTTCATTACTATACAGCCTTCACTCTGTAAAGCTGAGAGTCCTATGTGAGGTCTAGATCCTCTGCAATCTATAGACTGGAGTCTTTGTCTTTCTGGCAGCCATGGGCTGGGGGTACTGGGAGGATGCACAGCAAGAGGAGAGGGCAGGCTGGCATCAGATGGGAAGAGGGAGGAATCACTGGCGGGCTTGACCCATGCCTGTAATTTGTAAAGAGCATTTTTACACCAGATCAATGCTTTCCTCAGCATTTTAATGCACCCCATTGGTGTCCTTAAACTCTAATGATGCAGTCTGTGAGAAGCTGCCATTTATTACCCACAGATGGGGTGATAATTATTGACAAGATTGTAACTAATAATTAAACCCATTTGTTCCTTTAAACAAGTTGGTGTGAATTATTTGCAGGGAGTTCTTTAGCAGGCCCGTGGTCACTCCTGCCACATGGTGACGCTGCCCAGGAGCAGGTCCACCACCAGGGATGAAGGAAGGCTGCTTGTGAAAGCTGAGCCATTTAAATGTGTGATGGGAGTCCTTCCTCTCCAACACAGTGTGGGGCCTGTGCTTCTGGCTGTGTTAGTAAGAGGTGTGTGAGCACCACTGTGCTCCCACCCAGTCCTCAGGGCTGTGCCTTCTGAGCCCCAGCTCCTTTCAGGGCTAGGGCTGGGGACTAGTGCTGGTCTGCACAAGGGACTTGGCTCAAACACGGAGCCACGGATGCTGAAATCTATCCATGAGAACTTTCCTGATGGTTTGCCCTTCTCTTCCTGAGTAAGTAATTCTTGAGCCTGCCTCGTCTGCAACTGGAAGATCAATAGCCACACATTCCCCATTATTAGGTTTATTATTCCTCAGGTCAAATTCCCATTTCCATCCCAAAGCAAAGATGATGGGAGCAAAGGGGGAAGAATAATTTCTCCATGCCTTTGTTTCTTTGGGCAGCAGAGAGATCATAAAAGAACTGTTCAACTCTCTAGTATGATGTGGTACTCTCATGATGCTGAGGACTGAAACACCAGCCACTGACCAACCTTCATGGCGGGGTGATGGGTACCTGCAAAGGAGCAAGGATCTAATGCTGGGGGCTAGTGCAGGGGGACAATTGCTGCTCTGCTCACCATTGCCATGGGTCACTGGGCAGAGGAAAATGTGAGCAGTCCTCTGTGAAGATGGGCATGGCAGAAGTCGGGAGCAGGACAACCTGTGCTGGCTGTGGAGGCTGGTGGGGATGAGGTAGGGTGAGCAGAGAGCACTTTTTGCAGCACCACACTGTTCAGAAGGCAGCCTGGGGGAGCTGCCTTCCCCTGGTGTACATTTAGAGGGAGGGTGTAAATCTAATCTCAGTGCTAGGGTCCATTAGCATTAGAGGGGAGTGCTGTATATGCATTCATTCCCTGCTCTCACCCCTGGATGACAGAGTACCCCCCTCTGTTGTCTGCTTTAGCGCAGGGAAAAGGCTGCCCATTAATTCTCCAGCAGCAGTGGATAATGCCATCGTAAGTCTTAGGTGCCTATGAATTTTGTGAGCACTTTACAGTAATAAATACCCCACACTTGTGCATATAATTAGTTGTGTATCCCTCAGTTGTTCCATCTGCGCTATGATCTATCTGTCCTTTTATGGAGGTGGTTCTGATTCCTCCCCTTGCACTCCTGGTTTTGTACTGGTGTGGCTTGGCCCATCAGCAGGAGCTCAGGACCTGGCAAAGAGATTTGTGTTAAGGGAAGAAGAGATGTAATCATGGACTCAGGGATTTACTGTACTTTAAGTGGAAACCTGAGCTGAGAATCTGAATGCAAAACAACCAAGTTGTTCCAAATAAGTCTCAGTATATCTGGTACTGTCAGTGCCATCTCACACATCCCTCCATGTATAACAGCTTATACAGGCTATGAAAAGACGGTAAAAATGTATAGCCACAAAAGTTTGTCTGCTTATTTGACTTGTCTTCAGTATCTTGCACCTTCCTCTTCTTCAGTGAAAAAGACTATGGGAAGACTAATAGCCTCACATCCACACATTGTAGGATTTTATCCCCCTTTTGTAAAAACTCCACTAAAGCCTCACACTAGCAGAACTTACTGTGCAAAGGTAAGCAATCACCCTGCTGTCTTAAACCTACTGAAGCCTAGATTCAACAGGCAAGAAAGTCAGGCTTTAGGGCTCCAAGTACTGGGTCAGAAAGACTGTGGCCAAATGACACAAATGCTGATCTGATGTGAAGCCGATCTGCTAATGCAGATCCTTTCAGGGAGTGCTGACAGGTTAACTTCTCCTGGCAGACTCAATGTGCATTTGGTATTATTTGTCTGCGACTCTGACTTTATACCTTAAAATATCACCTGTCATCCCCCCATAGCTTGCAGAAGGCTGGAATAAAATTGAAGCTGGCACAGAAACTGTGCAGTGTGTGCTCTGGCTAGCTTGGTAAGATGTGATACTGCAAGGATGCCTGACCCAGGTCAGGTCTGTGCATCTGGCTGATCCCAAACTGCACATCTGGCAGCAGTGTCCACAGGAGCGTGGCTGAGGCTGCCCTCAGCCCTATCAGAGGATGCTCACGCTGTTAACTGTAACCATCCCATTGAACTCAGAGGGACTATTTACATGCTTAAAGTTAATCACAAGCATAAATCTCTGCAGGATCAAGGCTGCAGAGAAAACTAAGAGAAGACACGGAAGAGGCATATGTCAAATGGGGCTGTGGTCAAGAGCTCACTGAGACTTAAACATAACATTTGAGAAAATTAGTCCATTTGTATCAGAGGCATCCTGAACATTGGCATGTAGTAATTCTATAATGGATCCATTTAACCAGTCCTATAGCTGAAATATCCTTAACAAATATTTCCTTTAATAGCACTTAAAGAGGGAGTGTAGGGAGAGAAATTTTAAAGCACAGATGCATTATTGCTGAGTTCCAGTTTTGAGGGCTTTCAAAGTACCAAGGTAATTTTTCTCCAAATTTGGCTCAATATTTAACAAATCGAGTGAGATTAGGAAGCAACCTGAGGTCAACTTTTTTAACCTGAGTTGTTTGTTATATTGTCCCAGCTCTGCAATAACAATCAGAACAAGTGCATGTTGTATTCAAAGGTAATTCAAACAATCCTTGGAAACTTTATAATAAAGTCACTAATCTGGAGACCAAGGCTTGAACAATGGAAACAAGGAAGAAACCTTTTTGTGAGAGATGGGAAAAGCTTGCAGAGCAGGGATCTGGAATCAGAAGAAAAGACAGATTTCAACCTTAACTGTAGTAGTGATTAACTACCTTAACTCTAGTAATCGTTAATGAGCATTCAGCATGAGACAAACCAAACTGGCATTTGTACAGAAGCATGATGGTCAGGTTACATCCAACCTGAAGCGGCCCAGAAAAGGTGGATGTAGACCACACAGTTTGGAAGCAGCACTTTCAAAGCATTTCTCAGCCTCGTGGCAACCTGCATGGTGGCTGCTGGATAGTAAAAAGACCACAAGGACTGCAACCCATTGGATCACCAGTGTTAAAGAGAGGTCTTCAGGCACAGTTGGGTGCCCACTTTCACAGAAAACAGCAATTTGCAGCTGCCCTCTTGTTAGAGCCTCCTCTGCTTCCCACACTCCAGGATCTGCGAGTGAACACTGTCCCTCAGGTCACTCCGACAACTGCTCATCGCGGTTTAGCAGATAGATGGTAATCAGGCTGTCCACATCACACAGCCCTTTGCAGATCACCAGCAAGGGCTCTTTAGGCCACCGGTGGCCCACAGCCTTGTTTCAGAAGCAACGTGCTATAATAATGTATCCCTAACCATGCTTTATACCAATAAGTAGGCTATAACCCTGTCAAGGTGTGCTGGTGACTCTATAAACCATGAGACCTGAATGGTCAATGGTCGAGTGGTTTAAAGCTGTCACCAGAATACTGAGATAGCCTTATAAGCCTTGTGCTGCATGGCTGGGGATACATTATTCACTATAATATATGGTAAGAAATACCTGCGTAGGGTCTGAAATGAACTGCTTTAGCCACTAGCCAGCATGGCTAGTGATCAGGGAAATCCGTCAGCATTTTCATGTGCAATGGAAGGCAAAAAGAGGCAGACACCGGGGGAGGGGAACTCATCTTCTCTGTGTAAAGAAATTGAGTTTTGTGCAGGGGGCGGAGGGCAAGCAGAACCTAGCATGGCTGAGCTCCTCACCTGTGCTTCCTGCAATAGGGGAGCAGCCAGGGCTGGTCACCTTCAGAGCTGTGCAACTCCATGTTCCTTCCCCAGCCCATTCTTCTCTTCTGTGGAGGACCCAGGAAGGACTTGGTCTGTCAGTTCAGAGCTGCTCAGGGGAGGCTCGTGGGGACCCAGTGTGAGGCTCAGCCTGAAGGCAGGGGTGTGGGGGCAGTGGCCAGGGATGTTGTGCAAAGGACCATGGACTAGTCATTTGCCAGGTGCCTCTGCTTTTCAACCTATCACCATATGGTGTCACAAGCATTACAGGGGAAGGTCTAAAACTTTCCAAGGTCAATTACGAGCCAGTAGAGGAGTCAGAAATGGCATTCTAGGGGCACCCTGTACTGATGAGTAGAGAGAGGTAGGTTGTCCCATCCATGCTAAGCATGTCTTGGGTAGCACCAAGAGGCAGAGGGAGGGAGGTATCTGTAGATATGTACCTGCAGACAGATGGTCCCAAGGCCATGATCTGAGGCTCTGAGATGATATCCAGCAATGCTGCATCTTCCCTCCAGCCACGGCCAGGCTTGGTGTGTATGTGCATGGCCGTAGGGGTGAGGGAGGAGAAGGCAGGGGTAGGTCTGGGTGAAATAGGGTGAAGGGATTTTCTAAATTAAATGGCTGGCACATGAAGGGGGCAACAAGGGCTTTGGAGAGGCTCTGGAGGGGTTTATGGCTAAGCCTCTGTCACCAACAATCTTGGCAAAAAGATTTTCCCCTCCTGACAGCCTATGCTGCACCAACCACAGGATACTGATGTCCCTGAGAGCATGCCCACCTTTTGGTGGCAGGGATTGAAATGAGGAGGGCTTGGGGGATTTCATTAGGAGATGGGAGTAGAAAGAGAGAACTCCTCCTCCTGAATAATAGATGGATTTAGATTTGCCTGAAGGACTTGGCTGGTTTGCTTTATTTACTGTATGTGCATATATACATATGTATATATCATATGGATATATATGTATTTTTCCGCCTGAGCCTTTATTGGTCTTTATTAAGTACCCAGGGGCATCCTTTCCCATCTCAGTGGCTGGGAGACAATAACACTGACAGTAAGGATGTGGGAAGGGCTCTGAGCTGCCTGGGATCAGTAGCTGGGAGACAGGGGCTGGGGCGGAGGAATCCAGGGGCACCAAGCACAGGGCTGGCCGCCCCCTCAGCTCACTTGTTATGTTAAGAGCCCATCGGTGGAGCAGGGGCCGTGGGGTGCAGGGAGAACAGAGGGATGGACTCTGAATGCAGCTGCCCCGGCATCCTTCTGTTCTCCATATGGGAACATTGTCTGGTCCCCTCCCTCCACGCTGCCTCTCCTTTCCCTACTGTGCTCATGTCAAATGTTGGTTTCTGTTTTTATTAAAACCCTTGGAGCAGCCAGCAGGGTGAAGGGCACCAGGAATTTGTGAAGGACAGAGGAGGAGGAGAAACAAGTTTGTGTTTGTCGAGCGGAAGCTGCATCACTCTGTCCTCCTCCCCAGCCTCCCTCCTGGCTCCCCATCTGGGCTGGACCAGATTTGGTAGCTCGGGCATACGAGTCAGGGGGCAATGGAGCACTGGGGAGAGCAGTTTCCCAGGGAAGCCTGCTCCATCGCAGTCATACCATCCCAAAACCACAGCCCTCCATTGCACCCCTGGGGGGTGAGGTGCTGCTTCCTACCATAATCCACTGCAGACTAAACCCCTTGTCAAATAAAGGTTTTGCCTGTAAGGCCCACCTCACCACAGCGCTTGCCCCATTGTGCCGGTACAGGTAGGTGGATGGACTCTCAGACAAGGGAGGGGCTCGCTCTCTCCCTCTGTCTAGTTCTTGGCAGGCCTCGTGGTTTCTAGGTTTTCAATCTGGTTTGGATCCCAGTATCTTGTGAAACCTGCACTAAGATCTCATCCCTTTTAAGCCCATGCTTTTCTCTCCTACCTCATTACTTTTTTAAGCAAAAACTTGTTTTAAAGAGCTGCTGTGCCCCAGAAAATGCTTCCTGTGTTATCACCTCCCAAAAACAAGTACAAAACACATTAGAAAGTCTCTTCTCTAGTGATTTTTTTTATATTTGATGTCAGTGAAGACAAAACTAATGGTGTCAAGCAATGTAGGGAAGAGGAAGATTAAACAAAATCTATCCCCTGCAAAAACAAAGCAATCAATATAACATTATCCTGCTGCAGTGGCTTTCAACTTGCTTTGATTTGTAGATCCCTAGAAAATCTCTCATGAAGACTCAGCACCCCCGGCTGAAAATTCCCAAGCGGCAACTTCTGGAGAGCATGGGTGGAATTGCTTTTCCACCCTCCTTACAATGAGCCCATGTTCTCCCATGAATCTTCAGACCACAGGTTGAAAAATACCATCCTACAGGATACCAGTTCAAATGTAACTAATATTAATTAAATAGGGAGCTTCCTGTTGTTATTGTAATACTCTCAGATCCGTCTTACCTGAACAATTCATTTTACTACCTCTGGGAAGTTTACACAGGAACTACATTGCCCTGGTCCCACCTTGCAAGTCTATCTGCTGCAGCAAAGAAATATCAAGTTCCTCTGTTCACCAAATAGGAGAAATGCAACAAATTATAGATGACTGGAAAATTTCTGGACACATGTTTTGCTCTTGCAGAAAAAAAGACTTTTTGTTTTAAAGGTACTTCCCCCCTCCCAAAAATCATAAGAAACTAAACCAAACTTTTTTTTCTCTTATTTCCTATTTTTGTTTCTGCTTTGTGTTCTCTGTTTCATTTTGCATCTCCATCTTCAGTTAAACATTTCTGCTGAAAAGGGAAGCATCACCTGTTTTTAATTGTACAAGAAAAATAGGAATAAACAAGGTTTGGTATTTAAGGTACAAAATATGTTATTTCTGTAGGCCGTAGGCTAACACTGTCAATGTAACACTCATGAGATGTTGGAAAATTCAAGGTGAGAAGTTTAAACAACTACAAACTTCTTCAGAATTTCCTTTTCATGAAAAAAAAAAATGGAAATATAGCAGCACCTATGCCTGAAACTAGGGCCGACAACATTCATAAGTATTGCTAAAAATGTTGAAACAGAAAAGCCGTGTTTTTTCCAAGTTGTTCTACAGATCTTTAAAGATGCTGCTCCATGAAATAATGAGTGGTTCATTCATCAACCCATCAGCTTGGGAAATATATGCAACACAAATTCATTTGTTTCCAGCTAATTGCAATTTCATTTTCTCCTCCTATCATTGCAAGGCTGTGCAGGCTAGGGTTTGGAGTGGTGCTTCCCAGGCTGTGCCGCATGTGCGATGGGGATCCCCCATCCCCAAACCAAATCACGGTGGTACCTAGCCCAGATAGGAGGTGCAGCTGCTTTCTTTGCTTGTGATGTTCTGGGAAAAAAAAAATAATTGGCACCCACAGGTTTGAAGTGGTCAGGGACTGGCAATCAGTCCTCTTATGTTTTATTCCTGGCTTCTGTCATTGGCATGTTGTACTGTTGTAGTCAAACAAATGAACTTCTCTACATCTTAGTTACCCTTTCTGTAAAATGAAGGTAATAATATTTCTCCAGCTGGGATGCTGCAAGGAGTAATTAATGTGTACAAATCACTTTGAATTCCTCTAACGAAGTACAAATTGTATTAGTCCCCACAGAAACTGGTAATAGGTTTGTATCTTCTTTCACTGAAGGTCTGACCTCAAACCCCTGGGGTAATCTTGAGGAAAAACTATTCCTACTATTTGTATTACAGCTGCTTATAAGGATTCCTCCAAGGCCAGAATCCCTATTGTGCTCAGGGCTGTATGTTCATACAGTAACATACACCCCATGCTCTGGAGACCTTATCTTCAAACTAAGGAATGCTGGGAGGAAAGATGGATTAACCCTATTTCAAAGGTAAACATCCAAGGCACAGAGAGGAAGCATCTTGCTGGTAATAAGCCTATGAACAATATAATTCTTTTCAGAAGACTCTGACCTCAGATTGACTTCCCAACTCAAGCTGAACTCTCACTTCTCTTGGCTGGACACCACTCTTTCCCATTTTGGTGAGCGACAGACCAGACAGACAGCAATGGTTGGAGCTCACTTATGGGATGCTCAGAGAGAGCAGTATTAGGGCAAGTCAAGGTTCACAGAGGGAGGACGGGAAGTCACTTTGGGTAGGGTAGGTGACCACTGGTCCTGTTCTTCTTCTTGTGCTCTTTTGGAGACCTGGACACATTCTGTGTTCTGATTTCTTAATACTTTCAGGCATCTTTCTGCTATGGCAAGAAAGAGAGCAAGAGAATCCAAAAAGGACTGGTTAAGTTGGGTTTGTAAACCTTTGTGCATAAATATATGGGGAAATATGGATGTATCTCCAACAGTTTTTCTAACATTTGTCATATTCTTTGTTTGGCTGATGTAACTGTTAATTTCTTGTTACTGCATCCATACCTTGAATAGAGCAGTGAGTTGTTTCAGCACCATTATGACGGAATTTTTCATTTTTGGGCTGATGAAATGGCCCAAAACTTGATTCCACTTTTCCCCTGACATTAGAAATCAGTTTAAATTGTGCCTTTTCTGAAGGAAAAATTGAGCAGAAAAAAAAAGTGTGTCACAACATTCCCTGCCAGTACCAATGATGGGCTGATGATCCTGTTCACATTCTGTGTTTAGCTATAAAATACTGCTCTGTGAAAAGTTGCATGCTTCACAGGCACTGCTGATGTTTCATGGAGGAGACCAGAGTCAGTGATTAGCTTCCTGATCTGCTGGTCCTCAAGTGCATTGCTACTAAGCCCCTTCTAATGCCATTACCCAATGGGTCAACAGACTTTCTGGATGAAGATACCACCACTTTCATTTCCACTGCTCTCCCCAAGGACCTCAGGTACTTGTCATATGGAGGTCTGACCAGCAAGGAGAGCCCCTGATCCGCAGAGGCACCTCCCACTGGTTTCAGCACCCAAGAAGCAAACGAAGGATGTATGACCCAAGTGGTCTCATCGCCAATGGGATGAGATGAATGGTAAAAGTTGGCATGATCAGAGAACTGGGGAGAAAGAGGGGTCTAAAGCCTCTGGAGATTTATTCATTCCCACTCCACAGTTTTTATGGGACTGTGTTGATGTAGACCAGTAGAAGACCTCAGCCTCTAACACCATTAAGCCATGGGCTCTTTTAGCAGTCAAGCAATCATGTGTTGGAAATGAGCCACTAAGACAGAGGGCAACCTTTCCATGAGAGATCCTTCCTGAGCAGCTGGCAGAAGTGAAGCAGGACTTCCTCCCCTTCCTTCACCTGCCTGCTAACTGCCTGTGCTGCACAACTGTCGGTGCTGGGGTCCCTCCTCCACTGGCTGATGCTTGACTGAAGAACTGGGAGCTGTTTATAGGCGGTATCCAAAGATGCCTTTTTGAACATAGCATGTGCAAGGATGGGAGGATGAGGGGAGGGGGGTGAGGGAAGAGGAGAGGTACAGACACAGCACTCCTTGGCAGTGATTTATAGACTGGGTCAGGCACAAATTGACTCGTATGCAAGAAATGTAAATGGAATCGAGACTTTTGATGGAGAAGCTCATTTTCAGACTTAAACGCTTTAGATTAAACACACTCACACACAAATGCTGGCGGGGAGGGTGTTTTATATAATTTACATTACAAATCAATTCATTATCCACAGAGGCAGGTTGCACTGATTTTCAAGGATCGGAGATTTGATGAAGAGGATTCATTTCAAGAAATAAACCTTTTAAATTAACCGCAAGATGAGGGAAATTTCTTTATTTAAAAAATGCGCCAGCCCCTTCTTTGTTTCTTTTATTATTATTAATATTATTTTCCATCCGGCTCTGGGTCATTAAGGAGGGTCCAGAAGTCACAGATTGCCTTTCTGAGGGAGGAGAGCTGAGAACTTCGAATGTCACACATTTTGTCTGGCTCCAAACCCTTCATTTATTGCAACACAATTTGTTACCTGTGGTTGGCTCTGCACACCATTGTGTGCTGTGCGCCAGGACTGATTTAGTAGGGAATGTCCTCTCCACCTTGAACTTGAGAGGGGGAAAATCCCTTGAGAGAGGAGATGAAAGAATCCTAAAAGACAGACTTCCAGCTGCCTCAGAAAGGAAATGCCCATTGAGCTCTGGGTGAAGTCTCCTCAAGCTCTGGCAGGGTGTGGAGTTCAGGAAACCCTAGTTATAACAAAGGCAGATGGCTCTGTGAGGGCACATTTAAGATTCAGGGGTAAAGAAATGGAACAAAAGGAAGCCCCAGAACCAGCATGGGTCCTGACGCCCTAGAGGCATGCAGATCACAGTGGACATTAGCCAGGGCTGGAGGTAAAGCAGGAGGAGTGAAGATGATTGAATAACGAGTGCCATGTTGCCTTCCTTGGCAAGGCTGCAAAATACCATCTTTGAGGAAGACTCTTTCTTACTTCATAAACCAGTGGGGTATAGTTTGTTCCCCTCTAGTCATTCCTGGCCACAGCTCCCTCATAACTCCCAACAACAGATCCTGCAACCTGGCTGCAAATGTGACTGCCTGGTTCCCCAGCATCCTGCCTGGCTGCAGCACAGAGACAAAACTAGAGTGGTGAAGCAAGCACCTTCTGTCTTCCATGGAAAAACTCTTTCTTTTTAGATACTTTCATATCAAAAAACAAATGATTGGGCCTCTTTCCTATTTGAACAAGAGCCAATCCCCCAGAAACACAACTGCTCACCTAACCTCAGTTGTGTGGGATGAACCTGGGCTGGTGGCTCTTCACAGGTGATGACTGGGAATGGGTGCTTTTGAGTCTTAGAGCCATCTACATCCCTTGGGGTCCCAGTGAACCTTCCTGATCCAAACTCCAATTCGGGGCCTTCCTGAAGCCATCCTCTCTCGTGGAAGGATTCTGGCCACTGATGAAGACAGCACAGACAGTGCACCACTGTCCTGGGATGAGAAGGACATCACCTGCCTGACCTGAGAGTCCCAGTGCAGGGCAGGTGGGTAGGCAGCAATTACCTGAGCTGGAGGGGAGCCAAGACACCAGAGTTAATGACCCTGGTCTTGTGAAAAAAAAATGCCATGGTTTCTTTAATGACCACAAATGGCTAAGACCTTTGTTTTATATCTCTTCTGAAAAGCAATCACACATATTTTAGCAGAGGAGATTTTATTCTCATGCAGATGGGGTAGCCAGCACAGTGTCCTCTCCCAAGCGCATCCAGACCTGGTCAGTCCAAGTGCACAGAAGAATAACATGAAACACGTTTGACCTTCACAACTTTCCTTTACAGACCAGCAAGCTAAAACCCTGAAGGAATTTTCCTGAGTGAGTTTGTCCAAAGCAACGTTCACCACCTCATTCAATATTTGCTTGCAAAAAAAATGCCAATTATTGAGAGACAGTCCTGGCTGGGCATCAATAGGCAGCCAGGTGTGAGAAGTTGAAGAGAAATACATCTCATTAATGTGGAATTGTTTTTAGGTTAATAATCTTGCGTTAATTTTCCTTTAAAATATTGTCTTTGACCGTTAAACGCTCGCACTGTTATAAAAAGAACGTAATAAATGATCTTGAAGCAAATTCTCCTGCCAAATGTCATAATTTATTTGCATAATTAGCTCTTAATTTTAATTCAATATGCAAATCCACGCTTCCTTTAAATTGCAGCAGCCTGTTTCCCGGCCCTGGCTGCCATGAATTTATTGTGAGGCGGCTGTTTGAAAAGGCAGCTTCACTGCCTTCTGGGGATGGCTGCCTGGGGGAGGGGGTGCCCACCGCCAACTCCAGTCACTTTTGTTTGGGTTTTGTTTTGGTTCGCTTCTTATTAAGTTGGACCCCAGCCTGCTTCAATCCCTGAGCGTCCCCCTCTTCCCCCCAACAAGTCCTGTTTCCCTTTGTCTTCCTTCTGCATTCTCTCTCTCTTTTCTTTTCCTCTTTGGAGAAGACAATATTGATCCTCCATGTTCCCTGCCCCTTTCCCCCCCACAAAAAGCTCTGGCTCAAGTCAACCTGGCAACTGCTCTGCTCTCCTTCCCCCCTCAGCTCCCTTTCCCCAGCCCTTCCTTGCTGTGCAACAGCCCCTTGCTCAATACTTTTTTACAGTGCTCTCCTTCTTCTGGAGGAAGGTGAGGGGGAAAAGCTCAGCTTCCTCGTGGGGTTTCATCCCCTAGTCCCTGTCCATGGCCAGTGCCCATGCAGATCACCAGAATCCCATCTCACCTCCCTGGCTGTGCCCCCATGGCACACTGCACTGTGTTCTGTGCTGAGCACCCCAAACCTCATGGCAGGGGAGCCTGCCAGTGGACAGGAGAACCCAGGGCAAGTCCCTGCTGCTGGGGAGCAAATGTGGCTGTTCCTCTACGTGTTTATCCTCTGAATGTGGAGCCGGAGCAGGGATGCTTCCCTCCCTCGCTCCCTCCCCATCACCAACATCCCTCTGTGTCTGTGCTGAGCCTCTGCATCTGACGGGAGGGTGGGAGACCAGACAGCTCAGGCATCAGCCCACACCCAGGCATGGAGCACAGCTCTTACTCTGGGATGCACAGCCAGCTGGCACCAGGCACCACTCTGCTGCTATGAGGAAAATATCCAAATAAAACAGCCCTCAAGTTTCTGCTCCTTCCCCCTCTTTCCAATCCAAAACTGAAACAGGACTTCAGCAAAGTCCCTCCAGGTAAAGAACTGTGGGCAGGTGGCTTTGAGAGAATGGCAGAGAGATGCCCGAGGGATGAGTCCTGCTATGCTCTATCCTCCTCCCCAGCTGACACAAGTGGTGTAACCGGACTTGGGGTGGTGAGGAGCCCAGGCACTGCTCCTGGCAGCTCACTCGGGTAGATGTGGAGACACGGGAGGCAAATCTCTGGAGGTTTTTAGGCACCTTGCCTCTTTGACAGTGGCCGATCAGTGGGGGCTGTGGGTGTTTCGTGCTTCAGTTCTCTCTGGCTTCACATTCCAGGATTTGCCCCTGGGGCACAAGGAGCAAGGAAGACACACAGAGGCTCCTGCCTTTGCATTTCATGGCACCAGGAGAGGAGTGGGAGAGATGGGTGATGGAGTAATGTGAGCTCAGGGTTTCACACACAGGTTAGGGAATCAAGCAAATGGGACAAATTAGCCTAGACAATAGGAGATCTTTTTCACTGAGGGAGGACTTAGGGGAGAGGGAGATAATTAAATGTTGCTTCATCAAAGTGGAGACAGTTTGCAAGCTGCTCTCCCTTGTAACTCTATCGCATTCACCTCCCAGGACAGACCACGAGGGCCAGCAGCTGTCCCCTGTGCTGGTATCAGGTGCCCTCCCTCCCCTGGGAGCACAGGGAGGGGATGGGGGTTCCTTGGCAGAGGGAGGGGCTGGTGAGGTGGAGGGTTTGGGTTGGGGGGCTGTAGGAAGGAGAGAGTGTTAGTATCTCATTACAGGCCTTAGATCTCTGGAGGGGAAAAGAAAAGGAAAAAAAAACGCAAACCCAAACCACAGGCCTTTGTTAGAAATGCTGTCCGGGAAGGAAGGAAGAAGACAGGAACAGCTCAAATTCAGTCCTTCGATAATTAAAGCTTGCAAAAGAATAAAAGGGGAGGGAAAAAAAATAAAAAGGGCTTTCCCTCCTCCCACCTGCTCCCAAAACAGGGCTGCTGTGGCTTCCCTGGGAACAAAGGGATGTGGCGAGAATGGGCTTTTGCTTGATCCTGCAGTGGCTGGGAAGAAGCAGCAGCACAAACGTGTGGCCTTGCAGATGGGAGCGCATCATCAAAGCCAGGGAAAAATAGGGGGGAAGCATGTCTTTCTTTTTTACTGCTCATCAGAGCAGGACTCCAACTTCCCTATCTGAGAAAAATTTGGCAATGGCAGACAAAAACATTTATATTCCAAAACAGAGCAGAAAGAATTCAAACCCCTGATAAGCAATATTTTGCTGAGTAAAATAAAGGAGAGGGAAATCCAGCCACTGCAGAACCCACAGAACCTTCTTGCCATGGTTTGGCTGATCAGAGCTTCTTAAAATAACACATGTAAGACCAGTACGATTTGGGATTTGATTTCGCATATCAGCAGGGGTCTGGGGTGGCTCTCAGGGGCTCTGTGGGGGCAGGCAAAAGGGAGTGGTGCATGATATGGAAAAGGCTTACCATTGCCTTCGCCAAGGCTACTCCTTTCTTCTGCATCCACCTGCTGCATTTTTCAGGACCTCATGTATGTCTCTGGGTTTAGTGATGCTGATGAAAAGCAACCAAGTCACACTCGTAACAGGACTCTCCGGCAAACTTCCCCTTTCTCAGATCTTTATGTGTCCAAGGACTTGTCCATTTTTTTTCCTCCCTCTATTGTGTCTATGACTTCTTACAGGTTCTGACCTTAAATGCTGCTTTTCTACAAGTGGCCTCTGCTTTTCAAGCAGGATGATGCTGCTGAAGCCTCGTCTGGCAATGAGCATGTGGAAGTTGTGGTAGAAAGGTTTTACTTCCAGATTTCCCCATGGCACTGAGCAATGCCCATCAGTCACTCTCCTGTGCCTCAGTTTCTTCATCTAATAGCTGGGGATAACATGCTCTCTGGGTCTGGGAAGTACCATATAGGAACCTGAGGTAAGCTACCAGCTTCTCACTGACAGGTACTAACAATGTGCACAGCACTCTTGTCAGTTGTGTGCTTTACCAGATGTCAGGGCAGAACGGATGCTGCTCTCTGCCGTATGCCACTGCATCTCTGTGTCTTTTAGATTCTCTCTCCATTCTCAGACACAGCTCTGCGATCACAATTTTTGCCTCTCAATCCCCAAGGAACCAGAACCTTAGGACTGTGAGCTGCATGTCACAGAGATAGGACACACAGCCAAATGCACATTGTGGGGAGCCAGCATGATCCAAGTATAGGGCTGCAGGTGGAGGAGGCATTGCTCTGCACTCCTGTCTGCCAGAATGGAGCTCTGTTAAAATAAAGATAAAGAAAACCTCCTTAAGATCTCAAGAAACAGAAAATAAAAGTGATACAAGGAGACCATTTGCCAGTTTTGCAGTATTACTGTGGGGTGACACCAGCTGTCTGTTGCACTGAGATATGAGTGTGCTTTCTTTCCCTGCCCCAGCCCTGCTGGGTTATTTAGGGTCATCACTTATGCCTCCAAAGGCTTCCTTTCACCTGCTTGGCCCATCTAAATCAGAGCTGTTTGGGTGGAGATGATGTCTCACTTGCCTGGCATGGACTGTTGTGGGATTCATGTGTCATCTAGGACCTTGAGGCTCTTTGGGAGTGCAGCAAGAGGCAGGTTTCCAAAGGTGCACAAAGTTGTGTGCTTTACTTGTGCTGCCTGAACAAGCAGCCTTGTTCTGCTCTCAAACTGTGTGCGTGTTCCTAGGGTCAAGGGATATTTGCATCCTTTAAAGCTAAAGGAGAAAAAGTACCCCAAATATCTCTCCCCACCCTGCCTGATCCCCACAGGCCAGCCTGGTGCAGTTCAGTGGTTCCGTGGTGCTTGATGCCCTCTGAGTCTCCACACTAAGAGGGCTCAGAACATGAGGCCAATCAAGCAATTGGATTGCCTTAACACGCCTTAGTGCTTTATAATACCTGCCATTCTCCATGGTTGAGTCTGTTTCTGATGCTTGCCATATTTGAGGGTTATACTGCTGCACTTTCCATGGTCCATGCTGCCCTTCTGCTAAATGCTGCCTTCTGTCTTCCTTAGTTAATGGTTAAAGTGGTTGCCATGTCCAGCCAAGGCTGGCCCCTTGGCTACCTCCCCAGCTGGCCTGGCAGGAGGGGGCTTGCAAGTCTCCCCCCAGATGCCCCAGCTCCCCAGGAACGTTCCACACAATGCCTGTGGAAGTGTACAAAGTGTCAACCTCAGCGTAGTTTTTAACCTGGAGTGATAGCTTTACTGATTTGCCACTTTACTACTCTTGTTAATGAATTTTTAATCTTCTTAATGACATTAAACACGGAAAGTAATTAAGGAAAACAAGTTTGAAACTGCTGACTTAAACCCTTTATTCAGAACTATTTAATGTAGAATTAATTTGATTTTGCCCATTATTCAAATGAACACATTACCTTCCTGTGCATTGGCCTCTTTTCCTTTTTTTCCTTTGGTGTGTGTGTGCATTTTGTTTTAAATATATCATATAATGCTTTGTCCTTTTTGCTTGGAGGTAACCAGAAAGTTCCTCTCTCCCAATGACAGAAAGGGTCAGCCTTTGGTATCTCTCATGGGTCTTGTAAAGTCTCCCTGCATCAGGAGTTCAGCTGTGGTTGGGAACAGAGGTAGCACGCCTGAAACACCAGGTTGCTACCACCTGCTCGATTAGGGGAGAAAGGAGCTTTGCTTCTCAGAGAGAGCTGCTGGACTGCATCCTTAGCACAGGATGACACATCTATCACAGGAAGCAAGGCCACACTGATTTACATCAGGCCACCAGGCCTCTCTGCAAAGCAGAACACAGAAGATGATGTAAACACCTGGGGAAAAGTAGATGCTCAGCTTTGTCTTACAGTGGAACAGAGAGGTCCTTAAAACTCATATTACCCCTTCATTGACATCACAAGCTAGACCCCTTCTTTCCACCTTTCTTAGATATTGTTTGCTCTGACCCACGTGTACAAAGACAGCAGACATTCACCTGGTATTGCCCTCCCCCAGCTGATCATTTCTCTCTCCAACCTGGCTTTTAGGTAGCTATAAACCCTGCTACCACTTTGAGCCTGAGCATCTGGCCTTGCGGTCATTTCCATTGGTATGAGGATTGAGTGTTAGGAATCAGCTGCACTCCTGCTGTGATTTTGCTAATTTACTGCACAATGTCTCCCAAATCCTGCTCCCCCAAATGCTGAGAAATGGGAAACAGTCATCGATAAATTCTCTGCTGTGAGAGGTCTCCAGGTTTGCCCCACCAGCAACTTCTGTGATGGAGAAGTTCCGCTCACACGCCGTGTTGCTATCACAACCCTTTCTTCTTCATCTGAATTTTCTACCTGATCCCCTGTATTTGGAAGCAGTGGAACCTCTATAAGTACCCTCAATTCATCCCCCAGTCAGCTCAAAATCCAGCTCTGCCCCAGGCAGATGCAGTGTTGATTTGACAGAAGGAGCAGACTAGATTCCACTGCCAATCAAGGCTGAAAAGGGCAACTGGTCCTCATATCCAGAGGTCCCTCATTATCTTTGCTATCAAGAATCCTCTTCTGGCATTCCAATGCCTTGTATAAATAAGTCTTTTTCTCTGCAGCCACCTGCCTGGCAGAGTAGGTAATGTCAGTGGAGCCTCACAGGCTAGTCTGCTTCTGAAACAGTTAAGAGTTGTCCACACAAAGGATTACTGGATGACAGAGCCAATTTGGGGCCATAAATCCAGCAGATACAGTGACAGTGTCAGCTACAAAGAAGTGCAGCAAAAGCACACCTCTGAATCCCTCTCTCAGACCTGAATTTGTACAGAGTGGAATGTCAAAGTTATGTATGCAAAACTTCCTGTACCTTTCCCTAAGCAGAAGAGGAATTTATTGAGCATTGCACGGGGAAAATAATACTTATTAAAGCTGCTTAGAGCTCCCAGGGCTCCCTTTAACATGGACCTGTATGACACAGTGACTACAGGAGAGAAAGCCCCAAATCTAAAGCTCAGTATTCGGCTGTTGGAGTGATGGCTTTTTTTGCAGGTCAGTGGTGAGCAGCCAGCCCCATCCTCTGTGAGTTTTACTTCTCTTTGCAAAGACACTGATTCAGTGTCCATTGGAAGTAATGAGATACTTTCCCTTGGCTCCAGTACATAACTGGATCGTTCCTCAAGCTGGAATATTAAACATGCTGGCAGATTGTCATTAAAACCCTCTTTACTTTATTATGTGTTTTTGCTTCAACAGCCAAAACTGGAGGAAAGAAAGAGAGCAAACAATTTTCCTGCATGCTGGCTGTAAGACACTCCATGAGCACTGAGCTGGCTCTAGCAGGACCTTTTCCCATCAGAAGAAGCAGTGCTGTAGAGCACCACGTGGGACAAGACCGGTGTTTTAGACTGTAACAGCTCCCACCATGGTACCTGACCTCCTCATAGTCAAGAGTGTGTTTTAATGTGACAACAGATGTCATAATCCCTTTGGGCTTTTTGCAGGCAGCAAACTAAGGCACTGAATAAATGAAATGACATGGAAAAAAATCAGCTGGGGAGCAGAAGAGAGCTAAGGTCCCCAGAGTAGCTGGTGACTGATGTCTCACCTTCAGCCTCTAGTGCCCTTTTACTGACATATCTGGGTGTCACAGCACAGACTCAGCATGTCTGAACTGGATCCTGAAGGATCACAGTGGTCTCCATATCCCGCTCAGCATGTGCTTGGAGAACTTGCTCAGGAATGAACACACAATTCTCCCCACCCCACGCCTTCATGACTTTAAGCTTTACATTAATGAGCAAATTATTTTCATGACATATCTGGCACTCAGCTTCTAACCAGCATCTGCCATGCCAGATCATGCACCAGGTCCTTGTGCGATGGGTCCCCTCTCTATGCCCTCACCTTCTGTTTGCTGCTGTTCGCTGAGTTTCTTCCACCTCTTCCATGATTCACCCTTACTCTCCTCCTATCAGCAGGATGACACAAACCTGAGGACCCACAGCACATTGTCACTGTAATGCAAATTACTCCCCCACACTTAGCAGAAAAGAAGTAGAAAGAGAGGGCCACTGATACCTTTCTGACACTCATTCATCCTTGGGCCACCCAGACTGACTGCCCACAAGCAAGCTGCACCATTCCCATCACCAGTGTTAGCTGATGGCAGGAGCTGTTGGGGAAGTCAGCATCAGGAAACAAACCCAGCCACGGGGAGGGGAAGGCTTTGAGAGGTGAAGGGGGGCAGTGATGGAGGGGTGGACAGGAGGAAGAATGGAGGAGACAAAGGTGAGGGAAAGCAGCGGATTTCAGGGTGGTTGCACACCCTTCCCAGCGCCAGGGGCAGCAGCCTGCTTGCAGGGCTCTGGCTGGTGCTCCATTTCCAATTTGGCTTGTTGGAGAGCATAAACCTCCCTCCAGTCTGGGTGCCAATAAAAGAGGCAGCTCTGCAGAGTCTGCACTCCGTTGTGGCAAGCTGCCGACTTTCATTTCTTTTTACTACTGACTTTGTGTGTCTCTCGCCCCTTCCTCCCATTCTGGGGATTTTATGGACTGAGACGCAGTATCCTCCTTCCCCAGAGCAGGGACTGGCTCCAGACCTGGAATTCCAGGAAATTTCCAGGGTTGTCTCTGGACAGCAGCCACAGACATCACCACCTGCAGCACCCAGTGCTGCACAAAATGCTCCACTGACGCTGCCATCCTGTGAGGCTGAGACCCCCATCACAGACTGGCATGGGCCTTCTCCATCAGAGCCCCTCTTTCTACTTCCAGAAGGACAACTATGTATCCACGTTGCCTATCCAAGCTGTAAGGAGGCACCAAGATGCCAGGGCATCTTATTCAACCTTGTTCAGATAAAGCCTGACTCCCTTCCCAGGGTGTGCTGCTCCCCACAGCCAAGGGAAGCCGTGCCCCATTGCTTAGTGCCCCACCACCTTCATATGAATCAGATCCACACTCCAGCTGTGTCTGATTCCTAACTCGTCTGATGACTGCATGGCTGCCACTGACTTTTTTGACTGCTATGCAGTGTGCTCATTGCCACCTTGCCTTAGTTAAGATGTCCAGTGCTCACCTCAGTCACTCGCAGTTACATGTTTGGGGAGGAGGGTTGCATCTGTGTGAGAGACTGCTATGTCACATGCTACTGAGTCTGAAAATAGATTAGACAATTAAAATGTTTCAAAGAGGAGAAGAACAAATGACAAAGAACAAATGAAAGTTGAAGCACAGCCAGGAACGGAGCTGGCTGGAAAATGGTACCTTACACACAACTCAGAATCATCTAGGTTGGAAAAGACCTTGAAGATCATCCAGTCCAAACTCATCACAGTTCTTCTGTATGTCGAACTGGCAGACAAAAATCCAACTCAGAATACAAGTTTTGGCTGACAAATGTGGGTTTTCCAAGGAAAGGTGTCCATTTTTCCAGCACTTTATACCAGTCTTTGTTTCTTCATTGAAGTTTCAGTCCCTCCCTGCCCCTGAACAAGCACTTGTTTCCTCAGAGATGTCCATAGAAGAACCATTTTCCAGACACAGGGTTGAATCTTGACTCTCCATTGCTGTGTTCTTTCTTTCCTACCCCAAAGTCCCTGTTGTGCTTTGCTCTGTCCAGACTGCACATGGAAGCAAATTCTAGGGAAAAAAAAAACCAAACAAACCAACAACAACACCAACACCACCCCAAAAAAAAACCCCAAAACCAAACAAAACAAAAACCACAGGACATTGAGAACAGCTTGATTTATTTGGGTTTACCTTGTACCCAGCAACTGGCCTTGTGACAACTCCCCACATTTACCCAAGTTGATTGCTTTTATGGTACCAAATGCAGCTAAACTGTAACAGGCAGCTTCAGAGCAGAACAGGAGTCAACAAGCTGGTTTTTTTTTTCTCATAGAAGTTGCAAATTCTGAATTTAGCGTTAACTAGCTGTGCAAATCTTGGCCTCCAGCACCCCTGCTGGCTGCTCCCTCCTCCACTCAGTGGCACACAGGGGGACATACGGTTCCTGACATGCATGCCCTGTATATCATGCTTATCACACATTTCATTATGCCCCTATGCACATTTTGAAGATACACTCCAATATATACATGTCTGAAGCCTCTAGCTGTTGGGATTACTTCAGGCTGATTTTGTCATGCTCGTGGCTGCAGTTGAGGACACACACATGGAGATGCCCCATGGCAGTTCTGTGTATGAACGCACATGGAGGTGCACTTTGTCTATGAGATCATGCGTTCAGGACCTAGTCTGCACATATCTTATGGCAGAATCATGGAAGTATATTATGAAACCGTGAGCCTCTACTACTCTGTAGTATCTACTTCATGTATATCTCATTTGTCATTGGAATGGTTATTTTATTTTATTTTTGCATGGGTACCAGCGAGTACATGAACAGCAGAAGAAGAGGAAAGATCACACTGGGAAACCAAATATCTTGGTATCTGTGTTTGTGTTTCTTCTTCACGGGTCTTTTTTTGCCTCAAGGAGCCACTTATGGGGCTGAAATACTGCAAGATCTGGTCTTCTTGTAGTATTCCTACCAGCCAGGGAATGAAACACCATGAGCAGAACAGATCTTACATTATTTCAGCTCCACAGAGTGCTCCCTGAGGCATCTGTGAGAAACATAAGCACAGCTACAAAGGCACAGAAAATGCTTGCAACACAGATGCAAGTGCTGAACTCTGAAAGTGCCTTCCTCAGAGGAACAAGTGGCCAGATTCTGTGTCCACCCTGGCTGAGGCAGTCTGCAAAGCTCTGGGTGGGTGTCCGGCAAGAGGTCTGGTTTGAGTCCGGGTGACAGAGAGCTGAGCCTGATCCAAACTGCAGGAATAGGACTATGAGAATGTTTGAAAGTTCACAGTCCATGACTGGAAACACTCACACTCCCAGGGTGCACAGGACACAGAAGAGCTGGGGCCAAGCTTGCTGTCATTTACATGCTGCTCTTCCAGCGTCACATCCCGGAGGGAACCACAGTTTGGACTGAAGCCATTGCACACACAGAAGAAACTGGCTCACACAGTCTGTCTGTACTCCCCATAGGGCTAGAGGGTTTCAGGGTGGCTGGTGCACACTTTAGTTGGAAGCTGCCCATCTCTGATACCATACACCTGCACTCCCAATCTGAATCCAGACCTCAGTGAAACAAATGGTATTTCTGGACTTGCTGTGATGCTCCTCAGTGCAGGGTTGCTCATGGCTGGGTGATGGAGCTCATGCTTTTTGCAAGCCAAGGATGAATTCATTTTTTCTCTGTTACAACATGTCCAAAACACTCTCATGTACTCCCATGACAATGTTTCAAATACCTTAAAGGTAGAGAACACTACTAGTAACAAACTAATAATACAGACACAGCTCCCAGAAATGTATGCATTTTAGACAGCAAAACCTATTTTGGTGAGCATGAGGGGTGCAGACTCTTCCCTGCTTCCATCAGCATCATTGGTTGCAGTTTGCCAAATGATGTGACTGAGGCCATACAGTTGCACTGCATTTCCCTTCACTGGGAATGGGTGGCTCTGGACATCAATGTACACAAAACCCCATGTGTAACCCTATTTTATTGAAGATGGCTGAGAACTTTGGCTTTTCTACAATAACCAAAGCTTTTCAACAAAGATAAATATTTCCCAAGTAACATCTTCTGTCTTGTCATAATGTTGGAGAAACTGTTCCATTGCCTACTAGCATTGCTGATCTCTAGATATGGCTAGAAAACAGAAATTCCAGCCTACAGGAAATTCTGTTATTTCTACATTTATTTTCATCATGAAGTGAAATGACAAATGGAGTGGACAGGATGGGGCAGAACAGAATGTTAATTCTGAAACAAATTCAATGCAGAAGCATGAAAATCATGTTAAAGTTTATGTTTCGATAGCATCAAAAACACAAAATGGCTTATAAATATAATGAGAAAGGCAAAACCAAATAATCCATTGCATTTTGGGTCAGTTCAAATGTCTGCCAAAATTTCCAGTCAACATTTAACATTTTCAGAAAATGGTTCAATTTGGAGGATTCTGCATTTTCTAGTGGAGAACTGGTCCATCAAAATACTTCTTTTGATCAGCTCTCTTGATTATAGTATGCTACTAAAGAGGGATGTTTTCTGCTGTAACCATTTTTTTCTAGCTGCAGGCATGTAATTTACACTTATATTTCAACTGACTAATACTGCATTAAGCATCCTCTCGGAACTGGACTTTCATTATCAGAGATTACATAACAACAAAAGAAAGCATCTATAATAGCCAAAAAACCTGGAGCCTGTGGCAGGGGAGTCCATGATGCTGTATCCTGCCGGGAGCCCTGTGCTGTGCAGTGAGGCACCCCAGGGCTTCCAGCCCATGCCCCATGCAATGCTGCAGCACCTCTGTGTTGTGCACCCCATGGGGGAGTAGCCTGCACCCCAGTACCTATGAATTGGGCTAAACCCAGAGCAGAAATTCCTCTTTCTTGTGTTTGAATCAGCTAGAGTCAAATAGGAAAGGCATTAAGCTCTGAGCATTCTGGTCCTGCTCTTTTTCCCAAATTATTTATCTTTCTTTTTTCTTGCTTTTTATTTTCTGTCTCCCTCCTGCAAACTCTCTCCTCCTTCTTTCTTCCCCATGATTTTTTCCTTTCTTTCCTTTTAGAGTCTCAAGGCATTGACTTGTCTTCACGGCTTCATGTTTGCATTTCATTGTGGCAGCTGCTTTTGCATCCTCCCCAGCCCACCAGGCATCCCTGCACCACGAGTGGACTCCTTCTTTCCAAGGCATGGCTTTGGAAACACCAGGTTTCCCCTTCCAGTGGCTCTGGGCTTCAGCAGTTCAGCAGGGACGTCATCCTAAACCCGCCCTTCGAGTGACACAGTGGGCAGCCTCAGACAGGAGTTCTCCCCTCCCAGCCACCCTATTCACACAGCATTTCATCAGAAATAAAAAAGACAAGTTAATCTGTTTGGGCTGAAAACGAAGGAAACAATGGGGGTAAAAAAACGGTGAGAGAAATGATATTTCTCTCCTCCGGCAAAGGGGCATGTTGGGGGTGGGAAGGAGTGTTGGGGGTGGGTAGAGGGAAAGAAGGTTGCCTTATTTTTATTGATTTAAAAAAAACCACACACATATCCCACAGGCGCCAAAAAGCACAGGGCAATGATTAATGTCCCCTCAGAAAAAGAAATTATATAGAATAAATTAAACTACTGTGGCAGCAAATTGAAAAATAAGGATGTAAATGAGGTTTGAATACTTAATATCTGAGAAGGGGAAGTGAGTCCTGGGCACAGAGAGAATGGTGCGACATTGTCAGCTACCCAAGGGGAGATACTCCCTTCTCCTGGCCCAGGAGCCCCTCTGCTCCAGGCGAGAGGCCAGCAGCAAGGAGCTGGTGCTGGGAGCGGAGCAGGGTTGGCTCACACATGGGGAGGGAGCTCAAGCCTCAGCAGACCCTTGCATGGGAATTTTCACTCCTTGCAAAGACCAAAATTGGGCCCGGCAACTTCAGGTGGCCACATTTTATGGCACAAGCCATCTGAGGGAAAGCCAGGGGCTGCAGGGGTTTGCCTGACTTTGCTGTGTGGTGTGCAGCCTTTCCCCTGAGGAATTGTGGACTGAGCTCAACATCAGTGTCACCTCCATGTCATGCCAGCGGGACTGTACACCCACTGCATATTGTGGACAAAGACTTTTGCTACCCAAACATATGTATTTGGTCTGTACTGGATAAAGCAGCCTGGTTAAAAGTTAGGGCATGCAGACCTCCTGTTGTAATAAGCTAGCCCAACCCCATCAGGCAAGGTTATTGTGTGTAAATGAAGGGAAACCACACAGGACAGGGGTGAAGGAAAAGCCATGGCGAAGACGTACTATCTCCATGCTGGACTTGTTTGTAAAAAAAAATCCTGGCCACAGCCCTTATTCCCAGGACTTCCTCAGCTCAGCCAGGCTGTAAAGGTGACAATGTTCAGATTTGGATGCAGGCTGCCATTTGCCATGCAGAACTGCAACAGCTCTATTAAACCCTCTAGCTGTCAACTTGTGTTTCAGGTACTGTGTGGTGTGGTCCCCCTGGATGACAGATTAGCAGATCTACAGAAATCAAACTTTGGCTCCCACCTCTGGCACTGATTTCTCACGTCATCACTGTCAAGCCACTTCTCCCTTTCCTTGCCCCATCCCTAGCAGTGGGATAATACTGAGCAGCAAAATCTGGAAAGCACAGTGGAGACTTACCTTCACTTAGAGCTGTGGAGCTGGTGGTAAGTGCTAGGAGTGGGGAAGGATCCTACAGGAAACCTGTCCTGCTGCATACTGGCATGGGTCAGCTGGCCCTTGGGCTTGTTTTCCATACTACAGATGCAGGTAAAAGATCCTGACTGGGGATTAACATCTCGTTGACATCAAAACAAAACACAAAGCACAAAAACCTTTCCTTGCAGCTAGTTTCTAAGAGCTTGCTGGACAGTAAGGGTCCAAGGAAAAGGCTGCTGATAGCAGACACATCAAAGATACATAGTGGGGATCTGGAGATACCAGCACCCCACTGGGGGCCTGCTTCAGGCCACAGGCTGTATTTCTGCCCTCCTGTCACCAATGACAAAAGTGATGGGACTGGAGAGAGAACATCTGGTTACTCACAAAAATGGGAGGAAAGAAAACTCCCACTCTTCTTCCTACTGACATGGGCGCAGGAGGATGGCTCAGCCCAGGAGCTGCAAGCACTGGAGCCCTGGAGAGCCAGGGACAGCTCCTGCTCCCAGAAGCTCACTGGTGGTTTGGGGTCAGGCGCAGACCTGGCTTCAGGGAGTATTTGTCAAATGGCAGAGAGGCAGAATGAGGAGGGGGCAGAGTACACAGGCAACAGCCCAATGGTGCTGCCTGAGTTTGGGCTGAGGGGCCAGTAATGGAGCAGAGTGCCTTCCCCTGCAGTTTCAGCTTAACCTCAGGCACAGCCGTTAACCTGACCCGATGGGAAATTAATATTCCCCAAATTGCCAGAGAGCTGCTTGCTCTGGCTTATTTTCTTTCCATCTGGCTGCAGTGGAGGAAAGCCCATCCTCAGCTTGCTGCTCAGCTGGCTCTTTCTTTTTTATCTCTTGTCTCTCCATCTCCCATTCAGCCCTCTCTATCTCTGCATCCCCTCTCTGCTTCCCTCTGCCAGTGTGGGTAAGTGTGTGTGTGTGTGTGTGTGTGTGTGTGTGTGAGTGTGTGTGTGCGTGTGTGTGTGTCCCTCTCTCTTCCCTTCTGTCTTTTTTGTTCATATATATTTAGTATTTATTTACAAGCTTGATTTTTTTCCCTCTGAGTGAAGCCAGGCATGCACAGAAATCCTTAAGATGCTATAAAGCCGCTGAGGTATAAAATGGAAAGTGCTTAGCCTGCCTGTACAGAAATATCTCACTGCGCCGCACTGGAAGCCACCGAAGCTGGGCACTGTAAATCTCATAGAGTTTAGCTTGTTTGTTTACACCATGACGACAATCTAAAGAGAAAAAGAGAGAGAGCGAGAGGGAGAAGCTCTCGGTTCCCATGTCAGGCCACAGCACACATCCCCTCTGCAAACCATTTATTGGACCTCATGAGCAGGATGCCAGTCCAACAGCACCTTCCCAGCCCATCTGCGGACAGCTCAATGGTGGGGTGGGGGAGAAATGGCCTCTCTGATGCTGTCCTTTCCAGAACACAGGGCAAGGCAGCTTGTGCATTTCTCAAGGCCACCCCAAGACAGATGTTATGAAGATCTCCCACCAGTGGGACACAGCAGACTTCCTTGCTTCCTACTTGTTGGTCAAATTAAGTCTCTTTTTGACTGTTCAACCTTGGCCTAAGTGGCTTTCTGAGACCACCCTGAAAAGCCACCAAAGCTCTTCCTAAAGACTTAGAAATGGTCCTTGCTAGAAGCAATGAAGCAAAGAAAACCTGAACTTGGGGGAAATAGGTTCCAATTTGGACTCCTTTGTTACCTTGCATGAACCAGGGCCCTTCTTTGAAACCCATCATGCTCATGTCCCTGAAGCACAGCTCAACAACCACCCTTCCTATCCAGACCATCTCTACAACAGGGTCCAAATGAGGATCCAACATAGTAACCTCTGGTGGGGCTCTGATCTTGCTCCCACTGTCTCCAGGTATGTCCAGCCATGGCTCTGGGAGACAATGGCATCTCAGCACACACAAGGATGAGCCCTGCCATTTGGTGCTGCCCCAGAAAGTCACCCATTCATTCCTCTCCTGTGTGGCTGCCCTGGCAGGCAGACTGCTGAACTGAGTTGGATTTGCATGCTGCCCCTTCCGACAGGAGTTGTACAGAGCCCTGGAGAGCAAACAGCAGGACAACCCCCTGATTTGCAGCTCCCTACTGGGATCATGGAAACCAGCAGCCAAACTTATTTATGTGCCAAACACTGCGGTCTCCATCTCAGCAAAAGATGAAGCCATGGTAACATAGGTGAGATGAGATTTGAGAAGGAAAGGAAAGTTAAAACAGTCTAAATCAGAAATTTTAAGTGCTTTATATAGTACAGCAGAAGAAAGACACTGTGGAAAACATGAGAGCCTGCAGTGATGGCACTGTAAAAACATCTCTTGTTTAAAAAACTACCAGGCTGCTATACTTGCTCTTACATCACATGTGGGGAATTTAGCCTGCAACGCTGACATGACCTGAACCAAATTACCCAGGGAATTTGCTGTGGATCTGGGAGTTGAACTCACATCTCCCATGTCCTACACGTCAGACCATTTCCAACATAAAGGTATAAAAGCCTTGTACACATAAAAAAAAATCATCAGAGGTTGTCTCAAGTATCCATGGACAGCAAGACTAGGAAGAAAGGAATCCTACCCCCTCTGAGAGTGGCTTCATCCAGCTGCAGGTGCTAGGACCCCCAGACTGCCTCCCGGCTTTCTGCCTGCTCCAGCACCACAAGACATATGCAGGGAAATTCTTGCTCTGCTGTCAGTCTGCATGGATGCACACTGTCCAGATACAGCAGTGGAAGAGAAAGTTGGAGTTCAACGTCTACTTGGCACACTGGTGGGTTTGCACCTCTTTCCATAAGAATCCAATGGAAAGACGGAGCCATCCATGCTCTTCTCAAAAAACCTGCAAGCATGAAATCTATAGATAAACAGTTGTAGGTTGTTGTTGACTCAAGCTCTTCCGTACCCTGTTATTCCTAAAAGCTGCTACGCTTCCCAGGCAAGGGAAGGAGAAATTGGAGGAAAGTGTGAAAGTCGTTACTTGGGGTGCCAGCCAGCCACCATTGCATGCAAAGAGGGTGCAAGAGTGCTCCTTGCAGGAAGATGACTAGTTCATGGTCTTATGTTGGGCCAGGGCTGCAAGATACTTTTGCCACTGGAGCCAGAGAAAAAAGGATCTTTTAAAGTCCCTGCTTGCAAAGCAGATTTTCACTGAGGCTTGTTGACAGGAAGGAAGGTGATGTTTTTATAGGACCTATGGAAAGGCAATGACCTGTCTGTGCATCCCAATACAACCCTCATCTTATGGATGCATGCATGTTGGGAAGGACTCTTCACCACTGCTAGAGGAGAAAGTGGATCCTGCCACAAAGATAAAGACTTCATGCACAGTAAGAGTGGATTAGCATTGAAATCCATCCTCTCCAATCTTTTGTTGAAATCCTTCTTTTTTGTTTGCTTTTCTCTCTTTCCCAAATGGCTTCCTGGACACTTCTTTAAGGGGGCATGCCAGGGCCCAGAGTAGGGGTCTCCACACTGCTCAGAACAGGCGCCCAGACAGCTGCAGTGAAAGGGATGCTGCAATCCTAAATGCCCTGTGCGCTCTACATATTGTGGAAAAAGCTGTTGCATTCATCAATGTCAGACGCAGAGTTTGAATAAATTTGAATGCACTCAAGCGTTTTCCCTGCAGTTTTCTATAATATCACTTTCCAGTTTGAATATTTCACTTACTTTTTTTCAAATTTCTTTTTATCCACCAGTTTTTCCTCCTTTTCATCCTCTCCTCCCTTCCTCTCCTCTTTTCACCTTACCCCCTCTCAGGGTTTTTACATTTGCAATCCAAGCAACTGGACAAAGAAGCCATCCTGCAAGCTTCATCTCAGCAGTGCACTGGAAAAGGCAGTCACTTCTCACACTGTACTCATGACTTCCCAGCTGTTGGCCAGTTTGAACATCTTCCCACCCCATGGGACACAGTGGCTAGGAGAAATAAAGTGTTTGCAAGACATCAGGGCAGGATTGACTTGTGAGGGTCTCACAGGTGGTTCTTGGCTTGCTGTTTTAGTGCACTGGCTGAGCTCTTTGGGGCTCTGCCTGTGGAAAGAGGACAACATGGTCAAACAGTGTCACAAGCCATCAACAGGGTCCCAGCCATCCATGTGCCCTGAAGGTCAGAGCTAGTCACTGAGAGGCAGCAGATCTGCAACTGATCTCCTGCTGGCATTGTATGGCGGTGTCCCAAAGTTACACCAGGGCAAACAAGGTGAACTGAATTCATGCTTTTCTTCCTCCTCTTTGCCACCAGCCTGGAGAAAGTCTATCAGCCCCTTTTGTCTCCCACACATCAGTTTGTCTTCTCTGTAATGTAGACTACACTTATGAGTGTAGACCACCGAGTGATGCAAACTAAACTGACCTGCTAAAGTGTTAATTATACTCAACCAGCCAAAGCAAAGGGGGTGCTGTTAGTAACCCTGCTTTTGGGCTAAGTTTCCATGCTTTCTGTACAAGTAGAAGTGGACAAGGAAAAGAAATGGCTTGTACTGACCTGACCAGACAGGCACTTCCAAGATGTCAGCCCTCGCTCAGGACCAGGTCCTGGGGGCAGAGCGGGGCGGGGAGTGTGTTGGGGACTGGGAGGGGAGAAAGGTCTGATGGCACCAGAGAATGAATGAATTCTCCTGCTTGTATTGAGAATTCACTGCTCTCCCTTGTAGTGAAAACTCTATGATCTTGTGACTAACCACTTTCCCCTTTCACTGTTTTTGATTTATATCCCATTACTTTGCCTGTTTGTGCCTTGCAGACATGAATTTTTTCCCTGACATCTCCTATGCAGCAGCCACGTCAAAACCTTTGATAAAATAATAGTGGTAAGACGTTTGCATGGCTGTTTTTATGTTTCCAGGGATATAGACATCAATTAAAACTCTTCATACAATCTGATCCGTCGTTATTAAAGGCATTAATACTGGCACGCCCCTCAGATTAGGGGCTGCTCACCGGGCGATGGAGGAAAGCAGGGAACATTGTCCGCATGCGTCCCCTTTCTGCTCAGCTCCCACAGGGACCTCACTCAGAGGACAACTGGCACAGGATACCGAGGGCATCAGTGGCTGTACTGAACTGACTGGGGGTGGTACAGGGCAAAGGCATCCCATGCACCAGCATAGCACAGCACTGCCCTCCCAACACCTCTCATACCACCACATGACCTTGAATAACAAATAACAGCTCTGCCACTGACCCCCTCTTACACCTAAGGTGCCTGAGTTGCTTGAATACATGCCCCAAGGTATGGCCAGAGAGGGCAGCTGAGATTACAGCCATGGGGTGCTTGGTGCCGAGCATTCACTTAAGGAAAGGCACCCTTCAACAGCATAGGTAAAATGGAGAGGGAGAGTTGAGGCAGAGAGAGAATATGCTATTTCTCCATGGCAACTCATGTAACATTTCCTTATCAAAGATGTCCACATGTTATCAAATATAAGAAGCATCTATTAACCAGAAGGAAACTGAGGCTGCATAGGTTATATTTTAAATATGCCAGTGCTAGTACCTAAATGAAGGAAAAAATGGACACTGCAGCAGTCAGCCAGTGAAAACCCAGGGTTTCACTTGGTGAGGCAAACCAGAAGGTCTGAATTATAGTTTCCTGCAGTTCCACCCAGACCCACGTGGGCCCAGCTTTTCTCATTCAACACAGCCCAAAGCAATTCCTGCTGGAGCTGGAAACAGTTGGTGTCCCCAACTAACCTCCTCACAATGACTCTTAGGGGGGGAAACAGTGAATGTTTTTGGAGGCAGGACCTTTCCCTTTTCCCTCCAGCATCACTACCACCCAGAACCTGTGTTTCCTCCTGTTGGCACCATATGAAATAGCCAAAGGCTCCCTTTGGTGATGATACCTTCCCCAGTGATGTTAGAGGACTCTGTAACTGGAGTGAAATTGTTATCTGTGCTAGGAAATCTTCCCTCCATGCAGTTTTCCAAATCTTCATTCAGTATAGCAATGAGATGTAGGAAATCCTGCTTAATGCATGGTGGTTTGCAGACTACTGTTGTCTCTGCTGTATTTATATTATGTGGGTTTTTTTTTTCTCTCGCTTTCTCTCTTTTTTACCTATTCCTTTCCCTCCTTGCCCAGCAGGAAAAAAAAAAAATGGTCCTTCTGCTTGGCATCTCCCATGAGAAAAGACCGTCAATATGCCCAGGTAATGGCCATAGAATAGCCCCTAGTCTCTCCCATTCAAACCAGTCACCTTTCCTCTGCCTTCCCAAGGGCCAAGCAAAAGTGGTCAACAGATGATGGAAGAAAGGTGAGGACAATGTCTTAGGACACAACCTCCACCAGGAGTGACAATCCCTTCATACAGGTGCAAATGCTGTGAGATACACCAGGGCTCAGTGACAGCATGGACCTTGAGAGGAGATAGCTTTTCCTTCCACCCTGTCTGGGCATGAGAGGGTACCAGCCCAGCAGGCACATCCTTGATGGTTCACCAAGCAGGATAAAGATGAGGAAAACCTGCCTCCCCAGGTTTTTCCCTGGGATGGGAAAGATGTTGGTGGGAGGAAAAACTCCCCTCTCTCATCTGAAGGAAACAGGCAACTGTCTGCTTGCCAGGCACCTCAGCACATCCCAGCACGGCCACCCCCTGCCCCACCAGTTTGTGCTACAGGCCTGCAGCTGAAAAAGGCAGTGCCAAGGAAAATCACACCCCACACAAATCCGGGGAGTAGTGGGGGGAGGAAGGTGTGTGTGCAACCTCCATTTTGGTGTCTCTTTTTAAGCTCTTGCTTGCCATCGCCCCAGGGGAGCTGGGGGGAAGCATGTGTCTCTCAGGCACATAGCAGCCCTGACTGGGTAACGGTGCAGAACGTAAAGTGTTGTCTATTAGGTAGGAGACTGGTTAATACAAAGAGTTGTTGGTAATAACAATGTCCTTTCAGCAGTGACAGAGACAAAGTACCTGCATGTGGCGTGTACCACTGCGTACAGCGAGTGATGGTCGCAGGGAAGCTTTGGAGATCATTTGAATTTCACATCCAGGGAGAGTCGGCCTATCATTAAAAAACCCTAATTTCAGTGTCAGGTGGAGTTCCAGGTAATCGATCATGGTGTCAGCTGGCACAGGCTCTCCCTGCCTCTTTGCCTTGCCTCCAAGTCAGCCTTGTTTTTTTCCAATTAAACTTGTTTCTGGGATCCAGAGGGAAGTGTGGGAGTGCAGGAAAGGCAAACCACTCAGCCCCCCTCATTAACAGCAAGGTGGAGACTGATGGGGCCAGGAAGGTGGGACTGAGGTCTGGTGTGGGATGACTATGGTTAGGGGCTAAGGAAAGGTGGTACTGAGAAAATTGTCTTTGCTGCAGCAAGGTGCAAAAGGGACTTGTAGGAGGGGAACCCCAAAACATCATTGCCTCTTGGGGTAGGCATTGCATGAGACTCTCCATGTGTTACTGATGCTGTCATGCCCCACCAGCCAGTTTTGTTGCCCCACCCATCCTTTCTGCTCCTATCAGTCTTTCAAACCCCCTGTGCCTCTGTGGATCTTATCCTGCACTCACTGCCCTTGGCCTCCATCTCACACCTTTCCTCCCCTGTCCCCACACAGACATCTCTAACATCTCCAGCCTTTCTCAGACCCCACCAGCCAGCTCTCCAATGTCCACCTCTTGCTCTCCAGAGTCAGATTCCCTTTAATGGGTAACATAAGGATCCAGGCTCCTCTCTACAGCCTGAATTACCAGGGCAACATTTTTGGCAAGAGAATTTTTTGGTTACAAAACAACTTTCCTCTTCCCCCAAAGATCAAATATGCATGAAGAACTGCCATCAATAGAAACATCCTCTGTTTTACATCATATTTTACCCCATTTTAAAAGCTCATATCTGTAACCAAAGTTGACTGAAGAAGCTTCATACGGGAGTGGAAAAATACTTCCAAAGTAATGCAAATACAAACATGCTTTAGCAAACTGAAGAACTCTGTGGAAAAAGAGCTTTTAATTCCTACACACGTTCTGCAGGAAATCCCATTGCAATCCTACTACGTAGAAATTATATTGAATTTGAAACACTTCTACAATATTTGCTCAGTGCTTTTACTAGTTCTATTTGCTGCTGTGTCTGTTTTGTAGCTAAGGTTTAGGACTAGCATTTGCTGCTGCTTTTACCTACAGATCAGAAATACCAGCCCCAAGCCAGACCAGGACTCCACGTCCCATGTGTCTAGAGGAAAACAGCCGCTAAACCAAAGAAGCTGAAAACAAAAAGGGCCAAACCCATCATCCTATCTGAGAGGCAGAGCACGAACTCACACAGAGAATTAGATGCCTCATTTTATGCAGGACTGAGATGCATAACCCCAACAGATTGGTTCAAGAGAAAAGGGTTGCAGTAGGGGTAAGAGGCAAGGAGAATGGGGCTCTGGGGAAGGATTGCTCTGGTGGACTTCCTGGGCTCAGGGCTTTCATGCTCAAGTGATTTCTAAAGCCACAGCAAAGCAGAGGGAGGTGGCTCTGAAGGTCAGTGTGGGGTGAGCCAGGTCTCACATCCAGTGATCACAGGGGCTGGCTGAATGGGTCATTCAGGGTTGAGCAGTGGGGTTTGCAGTGTGGATGGTCAGCAGATATGAGTTGGAGGGAAAACATAAAATTGACCTTGACTGTGGGTACAGGCACAGCTGGAGGGAGAGCAAGCCTTGAGGAGGTAGTAGGTGGAACAGTGCAGACAAGCAGCTAGATTGGCTGTTTCTGAGGTGTGAGGTCGCTGCCCATCTCTGCTGAGCCCCTTCTGACTTGTCCGGGCATCCACATGACAGGGAAAGGTCAAACTGGTCTAACTGCAGCATTGCAGAAATGCGATCTTTGTTTTCAATAGAGAAACTGGGCAGCAGGAAAGACATTGCTATAACGCTTAACCATAAAGCTGGGCAGGGAGCCCAAACACAGAAAGATGAGGTTAACACCATTCACTGTTGGATCAAAGGTCGTTGTGGATCAGGAACATCCAGCTAAGACTGGAAATCTCTCATGTGTAGTAAATTGGCCTTCCCGTTTATGCCAGTGCTGCAGAGAGACAGTGCACCCAGAACTGGTGGTGATTTTGGAGAGTTTGCTAAGCTGCAGATGCATGCTGTACAAGAACCTGGTGAAGAGCCCTCCCTTCCCTCTTCTTGACGTGGATCTACGCAGGGCACAGGGCCAGGTGCAAGCAGCAGAGACCTTCCTGGTGCTCTTCACGGCTGGGTACATGGACAGGGCTTTCCTCCCAGCCACCCACTCCTCCCAGGACTTGGGACCACTCTTGATCTTGAGGGGTATTGGTTAGGAACAGGTCTTGTACAGCTGACAGTTTTGCCTAGAAGGTGACAGTTGCTGCAGTGACCATGTCAAGATACTTCTAATTTCTCAGCCTGGTTAGCCAGACACTATTTATAACCCGGCTGATTGCAGAAGGCCTTCACTGTTAAGTCTGGGCTCACTGCACTGGATCCCAGTAAGTGGCCTAGACTGATCTGACACAATGCTCTGTGAACACAAAGACTACTATTCATTTTTGCAGGACTCCAAGACAAAGAGGTGTGAGGAAGAGCATGGCTCAGTTCCTACCTGCAAGGTATATTAGTCACTTCTTGTCACCTCTGAGCTTGCTGATCTGCAGTTGGAGAAGTTCATTTCTCATCTGGCTGTGGGGTAGAGGGAGCCCTGGCCTGAACTTGGCCAGGTGACTGTGGCAGTCCCAGGCCTGCTCCTCTCTGTAATTTAATCCTGACTTGACAGAACAGTTGGCATGTGCTGCAGCTCTGCAGGGGGCTTGGAGGCACTTGGATCCCACATGGTGCCCAGAGGAGAGGAGAAACCAATTGTCTTTGTTTCAAGGACACTAAGCAAAGCATAAAGAAACTATGTGCAAATTGAATGGGAGGCATTAAGATGTATCTTTGGACAGAGCACAGGTTTCATCAGCAGCCATGTGGACTAAGACTGATATATCTGACTTCTCCCTCTTCTGTCTCCCTCTGCCCCTCAGGCAGCCTGCTGGCTGCCAGCTGAAGGGAAGGCACCATCCCCGATCCCTCACAGAATTGCTGGCAACGTCTGTAGCTTGTTGAGGTTAACTCTACGATGCAAGGTCCCTGAAGGAAACACCTCTGTGCCCAGGCTGAGGCATCATGCTTTGTGCCCAAGGAAGGCAGCCTCGGAGCTGTGGCGGTGCTGTGTTCCCCAGCTGGGTACATACCTAGGTGTAAAACCCTGCTCATCTCCCCACTGGTGCATAGATACCTGAGATCACAAACAGATGCAACACAAGTTCAAGGACTAGGGACTGGAACGGGGACACTCATGTTCTGAGGTCACTTTGCAGCTCAGATGGTGATTCTCTGTGTGACCTGGGGTGAACCACCTCATCTCTGGGATTTGGTTCCCTCTCTTTTTCACCAGGGGTATGGCTCACCAATTTAATTTGCCTGCATGGTCTCTGGCACTGAGAATGGCTCTCCCTGTTGTCTTGCACAACATCTCAGTTCAGCCCAATCACACTGATAGGAGCTGCTGCAGTGGAAATAGCAATGCTGGAATGTGAGATAATGCATAGTGGAGAAGGTGAAGCCAGAGCTGACAGTCTCACCTCCTAAGCTTAAGGTAACAGTGACAAATCTCTCATCGTTTGTTCCTTCCTTGCCTGGCACTTTTGCTTCTCTTTAAATGGAGTTTATCATGGTGCAATGGGCTTTTTTCCAAGTTAATGTCTGTCAGCTCCAATTTGTTCAAATGACCTTTGTAGGCTCAGGGGAATTTTAAAAATAAATAAAGAAAGGCTTGCTGGAGTGCTTAGGGAGGGCTTCACCTGACAGTCAGTGATAGAGACACCTCAGAGCCTGCGAGCACTGTGTCCTCCCAGGACCAAGCCAGGGGAAATGGGCTGATTAGGGAAAAGACTGCGGGGCCCCAAGGATGCCTGCCTGATGGAAGAGAGGACAGGGCTGAGCCACAAACACAGGACTGCTGCTGGCAGGGAAAGGGAGCATGCAGCACTCAGTTCCCTGAACCTTTCTCTGAGTCCCATCACCCGCACAGCAGGCACTGCACTGGAGTATGGGTTCATGCAATAGCCCCCAAAGAACCCACAAAGGGTACAGTCCAGATGCTCTTGGTTTTGTTTCTCTCTCAGAAGACACTTCTCTGATAATCTCTTCCGAGACACATTCTTGCTAGTGATTGAACAGAGAAATCGGGTCCCCTTGGCAGGGTTAGTTGGGCTGAAGCTGGTCCTGAGGAATGGCAGACTTCATGCTCTGCCTTTGCGGGCAGCTGGATGCAGTCCTCTGTCTCAGCTTTGACTTCTGGAAAAGCTGTCATTTTGCTGGATTTTACCCCATATGGAACTGGCAAGCTAGGTGGGAATGTGCATGGACTTGTGTGTTCAGGAACAGTGAGGGAGGAAAATAGCTGTGGAAAAAAACGCAGCATGAGAAAATTGGTGTGAAGGCTGTGGACTTAGAAAAAAAATCAGCATTTCACTTGAATGAGGCTAAAGACACGAGAGAACAGGGAAGGACAGAGTGAGAAGGTCAGAAAATACAGTCTAAAGCCAACCTCTTGGCTCCAGCTAGTGTAGGCAGACTTTGCAGGGTTATCCAACCTTCCCGAGCCAGCAAGAAGCACATCAAAATCTGACTGTCCAAGAGTCACAGGAGACTGAAAGGATGGGAGCTCTGGGAGCATTTCACAGGGATGCCTGAACTGGGGCTGGGCTGAATTTGTAGCACGGGCCTGAGAAGATCCAGTCAGATGGGTTTCTGCTGGCTTCTTCACTACCATTGCTAGTGACATGGCATTAGCCAGCAGCCCTTTACATGCACAGGCTCACAGCCAGCTGCATGCTATCGGCATGACTTGAAAGTCCTGCTCAAAATGGCCATCCCTGATTTAGCAAGAGGAACTTGGAGGTTTAGTTTCTCTTCCTGACTCTGATGCTGTCACGGTATGGAAACTCAGTCAAGTCAACATGCCTGTGTTTATTTTCTCCCAGTGCATTTGTACAGTGCTCAGCACAACAAGGGCCTTTGTTCTGAGTGGTGCTGCGAGGTAAATGGTAATTATAATCATAGGGATAACAGTAGTGATAGTATGGGCTGAGCTGCTTGGGATTCTTCTAAACACTTCTACACCCAGTGCTCAGGAAGAAAAAGAAAGTGGTCATTCAGAGTATCACAATGAAAGAACAGGTACGGTCAACTGAGATTTAAATTAGTGAGACCTGCTTACTGGATTTTGTTCCTATTCTACTGCACACCTGAGACCTTTCCCAGCCTGTGCTGGCAGTGCTTACAGCTGCGATCCCCACCCAGCCTTCATTCATTTCAGTTCCTGGCCCTTCCTTGTTGCCATGTGGGCTGTAAAGCAGGCTACAGAAACCACAGGGCCATCAAGAACTATTGAACATCCATCAGCTGACATTTGGGCATGAACAAAGCATATGATGCATAAAGATCCTTTCGGCACAGTAAACAATACTCCATAAGGCCAGAGTTCAATGACAATCAAGGCTTAGAATTAGCGCTCTGCCTTTGGCATGGCAGCAAAGACCTTGGTCCTTTCAAGCTGTCCCCCATCCAGCCTTCCCTTCAGACCTCCCCTGAATCAGCAGAGCTTTGCATGGCCCTAAGGATTTTGGCTCCAACCCAAATATGGAGGGACCAGGCCAGATCTGGACCCCAGTGTTCACAAAGATTTGGGAGGATTCTTTTGTTTTAGGTCAGGCCATCAGAATACAAGATATTATTATTATTATTATTGTTATTGTTATTGTTATTGTTATTATTTTCTTGATTCCTCTTAGGCTTGACCTAGGCAAGGAACACACCTCACCTGTTATTTCCCACATACACACACAAACATGTACATACCTAGCAGGAAGCAAATAGTGGTATCACATTTGTAGAGCCAGGAGCAGGACAGTTGGAAGTGGGCATCAGCACCCTGCATTCAGATCCTGCTGGTCCCAAATATGAGCTGTAAACTGGGCCAAAATGAGGGACTCATTGCAGTAGTGTCTTGCTGACTCATGCCAGAGGATAATCCAGTGTGGGAGTTGGCTACATCAGAAAGGCCCTGCAGTCAAGCCAGCCCTATTACAAGGCACACCCTCCCACTGCAGGCTGAAATGGTGACTCTTGTCCTGCCACATAATGCTCTGTATGACCTAGCACCTGGGACTGTGCATACACAAAGAGACTTGGGAGCTCAGTAATTCTCTTCCTGGCATGAATATGTTAATGTCTGGACTGTACAGCTTGTGTGGTAGTATGGAGTTTTTACTTAGTACATTCCTGCTTTACCAGAATTGCAGGTCTAGGGACAAAATCTGAATATACTCGCAATGACAGCACATCATAGAATCATAGAATCATTTAGGAAAATGGAAAGAGGAAAATGGTTGGAAAAGACCAGTGAGTCCAACCGTAAACCTAACAGTGTCAAGTTCACAATGAAATCATGTCCCTAATTACAAATATGTCAGCATATTTAATGTCTGTTGTTCTATGTTTGCAACCCTAGGTGCATTTTTGGAGTGTAAATGAAAGGTTGATTTTGCCTCAGAGCTTCCATGGTTGTTGACACGACGATCAAGGGATCTGTAGATGACTCCTTACAACTGAGCTTTGACACTATCAACTTCCTCAGGGAAAAAAAAAAAAAAAAAAGTATTGCTCTGGTGAGTTGTTAAAGAGCTAAACATAAACTCATATAGCAATGTCTGCCTGAGTCTGCAGACAGCCTGGACTTTAGCTGAGAAAGGCACAAGCTGTCTATATCCATCTCAGTATGTCAGCTTTGAAACCTAATGCTGACACTTTAGAAAGAACTACTCAAATGGCTTTCCTAGCAGCAAATTTTTGTAGATGCATGCAACTCTCTTAATTAGCCCCCCAGTACCAGGTCATTTTCTGCTTCTCTCAAGAAGGCAAAACATTCAAATGTCTGTTCTTTAACAAGCAAACCAACCTTGTATCTTTCATGTTACAGACATTTATGTTGCTTACAGAATAAGACACCATCTCAAAGCATGGGAACATCACAGAATAAAGACTTTACCATCAATTTCAATAAGTTTAGGAATTTTGGAATGATTCTATTGTTCACGATTCTCCTCAGTTCATCTCTCCTGGTATATAGATCATGCTGCAGTCCTGCCTGTGTGCCGCCTTTTCCTTAGCAGCAGGGATCACACCACTGCACAGATTATCAGAACCTCAGTACTGCAGCAGTTTGATCGGGACTGAAGGCTACAGTCTCACCAGGGGGAGGCACTGCAGACTGGAGACAGGAGGGAGGATGTTACTGGAAATGTCCTGGTGAGCTTTGAAGTGGCTTTTAACTTTGAAACACTAGTGGGTTTGTGGGGCTTTTTTAAGCTATTAAGAACAGACTTTAAAGCGGAAAGAACTGTGAAAGTTGCCAAGTATCTTGTGTTCACATGTTCCCATGCTCCCACTTTCCCTTGTGTTCTGTTAACACGCATGAAATAAGATCAACCTGAGTCTGCAGACAGCCTGAAAAAAATCTGCATCATGAGTGTGCTTACTGCCCTCAGCCTGATGAGACACGTCTACCTCTCACCTTTCTTAAGTGCCCCATCCATTCCTGTGTCTCACTGGGTTCAGCAATCTTTACCTTTGTTCCATCTGGAGGGCCACTCCCATCCACACCTGTCTGTCCATCCATCCATCCATCCATCCATCCATCCATCCATCCATCCATCCATCCATCCTTTCCATCCTTTCCTAGCTGTCTGTCTGCCCATAAGAACTGACCCTCCAGAGCATTTAATTGGTACAACACGGACAGCAGCAAAATCCTAAGGCCATGTGGGCCATTTCTGAGAGGATGCTCCTCACCCAGGCAGCAGCTGGGGGGACATTTGTGTTGATCCACAGCCCTCCTCTTCCTCATCCTCCATTTGAAGGGGACAGCCCTGAAATGATGAGAAGGGGCCCAGCAGACAGTAACCCACAGCAGGGCTAGGAGTACCTCTGTGCTAAGTAGCTTCTCCCTTTGTGCTTGCTCCTGGGGAGCCTATCTGGCAAAGCAAAGTCCGCTGCCCTCCCTCCTGTCACCCTCCCTTTCCCTACCAGCAGCCTCCAGCCCGACAGAGAGACCAGGCTGGATGGAGAGCCTTTCTCTCCAGCGTGCCGCACTATGACAGATGATTGACTCGAAACAATATCTAAGGCGATCAGGATAAAGTACCGACCATTTCAAGGCTCAGCAGAATTCAAATTCTAATTAGACTTCTCACCACATTCCAAATAAAAATTGTTCCCCTGATATCCTTTTTGCCTATCAGGTGTCTCTCCCTGATCGCTGGAACAAAACGCATAAAGAAAGTGATTAAAGCCATAACAAAGGCATAAAATTGAAATTATCGCTGGTATCACATCTGGGAGCAGAGTGTGTCACCACACTGCCCCCCTCCCCTCCGAGCGCTCCCTCCCCAAATAGACACACACACACACACACACACACATACACACACGTTCCCCCCCCCCCCCCCCCCCC
>NW_020799105.1:5233262-5313128 GCF_003259725.1 Athene cunicularia
CCCCAGATCTTGCCTCAAATGTGAGTGACGGGCTTGGGATGAGGGGGCGGAGGGGATGAGCGGATGGGCAAAGATCTTGTTTCAGTTGAAAGTTATACATTCCCATGGCCTGGGATGGCATCTCAGCCCACACCCCTGGCTTCACCACCTCTAGGCCTCAGCTGGGCTAGAGTTGCAGTAGGTGTAAATTGCCCCATGGACTCTGCTGCTGCTTTACATCAGCTGAGGATCTGGCCCATAGCATCTGCAAATGCAATGCATGCAGATGCCTGAAGCATACACACCCAGGGAGAGAAAAAACACATAAGCACAGAGGCCTGCTCACTGCCAGGCGCTCTCTAATGAGTGCACAGACAAACCCTTCTCTAGGGCATACTCCTCCCTGCACACACACATGCGCACACACACGCACACAGAGACAAGCCTTCAGTGCACCACACACATCCCAGAAGATTCCTCCTGCCCTGCTGATGCCTGTGGTAGAGACAGAAAAAACATCACACACACACACAAGTGCAGACAAAGTCCAACAAAACATGTGTAAGACTGTTACCTATTCATGACATACATAAACACAGAGGGTTACAAATCAGAATCCAGTCAAAGAACCCCCATGTGTTCCCCCAAACATGTATACAGCTTACATATACACTCTAAACTTGATTACAGCAATCCATGCAAACTGAACGCTGCACACCCTAAATTCCTACTCTATGTGCCTTTCCATGCACCTGCAGTCCCAGCACATGCATGTAGACATGCTACATATAATCCTTATACATCTTCTTGCTCTTTTATTTTTTTACAGTGTCATCCATTGGCAGTGTATCTATATATAAATGTAAATTCACACACAGGTGTGTATATATATATATACACATACCAAATATATATATATCAGTATTTCACATCCCCCCCTGTAATGGTCTCATGGTCACCAAGACACAGACCTTACACACACACACACACACGCGCTCACGCTCACGCGTGCACACACAAATGCACAGTCACGCTCAGTGCAGCGGTCACTCTGCCAGCACAACCCTCTGTGATCCAGGTATGAGCTTATTCAGACAAGATAAAAACATGCCTGCCCTGTGAGGCAGGGAGGGAACAGCCTTATACCTCTCCCTCCTTTTGCACGGATGCAATGCCATAGGCTCAAACAACCCCTCTCCTGATTTACACCATCATGGGGGAGCAGGCTGCTGCTCATCCAGGCTTGCACCCAGGGCTGCTGAAGGGACATTTATGGTAGTGAATGTCTGTACCCCAGTGCCAGGGCTGCCCTTTCCCCCTCCTGGATCTTGCCCTGCCTCAGCTCAGCTCAGGATGCCCTCACAAATGGCCCATTTCATTTTTCAGCTGCACGAGGGGCCACTACAGAAGAGAGTTAAAAGGAGAGAGAGAGTGAGGGAGAAAAAGAAAGGGACTAAAGCGATATAAAATTAAAAGGTAAAAAGCAGGAACGCAAATGGGAGAGAGCTCTTTCAGCTTTCACATTATTAATGACTCTTCAAAAAATCGGCGAGTTTTCCAATCTTCTCCGAGAAGCGCTTGAAGGAGCTCACAGATGAAACTGACCTTCAAAATGTTCTTTGGTCTTTAGTTAAGAAATTCGCTCGCCATTATGGCATCATTAGGGAAACAAGGATAAAATTACTCCATGGTTAATGACCTATAGTATCTCCCCACCAAAATTTGTTTCAGATCTAATAAAACTGTGCTTAACACACTCGGATGAGTTATGAGGACTGTTCTGCAGGGTATTAAAATGTGGAAAATAGATTTTCCGAAGCTGGGGGGACTGGACTTTTCGAATCAGATAGCAGAATGGAATTTTCTGGGCAATAAATTCTTCCATGTCTCAATTTCATCTCGCTCTCGCTCTCTCTCTCTCCCTCTCTCTCTCTCTCTCTCTCTCTCATGCTCTCTCCCTGAAATGCTAAAGCAACATGGAAATCTTTAAAGTGCAGAAGCTTATATAAACTTTACCCCCAAACCCCAAAATAGCGCCCCCACCCTTTAATGTCTTTTTTTGCCTTCCATCTGAGAAGAAGGCATAATTCCTCAGTCAGGAGAGATTTGATATCATTCACAGAGCCGATTCAGCTGTGAGGCCTTTTTGTGTTGTGGCGTTGCAGTTTGGACTTTGCATGAGCCCAGCAGGCTGCCAGCATCCCTGTGTAGGTACTGGCATGCCAGCGGGGAACAGGAGTGGGAGGGAGACGATGTGAGGCTCCCCAGGGGTGTGGGGGGGGGATTCCTCCCCATACCGCCCCCCCCCAACCTGAGGCCATGGTGGGAGCACGTTGGGGACCACTGCTGGGCACTTTGTCCTCAGCTCTGCTGTGACAGGGCACCTACAGCTCATGTCTTGCTGAAAAGACACTATCTGGCGCCTATAGAGCGGTACCTGTGGGGACACGCCTGCACACGCGTGTTGGTCCCAAGATGATGTGCACATGTGCACTCATATAGCAGCAGGAAAACACATCTTTGCCAGAGCCTCAAGCCCTGTTGCCATTACTGTCTGCAGGCGGGTCACCGGAGCCCGCAGACGGGCAGCTCGGGGCAGCGCGGGGGCCCGTCTCATCTGTCGATGCCTGAAGCAGGAGCCAGGGACTCCAATGGTGCTTTTAGGTTAGTGAGGGCTAGTTACTGCCGCTGAGAGAGGTGGCTTGCGAGGTAATGGCATTTTGCTCTCTTTAAACTTTAATCTTTCCTATTAATTCCCTGCAACTGGAGAATGTATGAGAGTTAATGTTCCATGAACGTGTTTCTCAGCCGACAGTCTCTTCGAGCTAATTACCTTCAGGTGCTAAATGGAGGGAAATTGCAATCCATTTGGATGTGAAAAAATTTCGCCTTTCCAATCCCCTGTGAAACATTCTTTTTCCTGAGTGTTGCAGAAAGAATGCACTTGGCTTCTTTCTTTTTTTTAATGTTTTCCTCCCCACCCCAGCCCTCCTTCCCCCTTCCCCAAGACCCCCATCCTCACCAGGTACCTGTCTTCCCTCAAAGACTCTGAGTTCTCCAGGACACTCCATGGCACACTCAGCAGAGGGGAGCATCGTCCTGAGCATGGTCAAATGGGAGAGGACACCAGCCAGGGAGAGGGGGGAAAGTACATATATCCATGAAATCTAACCTCATGGCAAAATCATGGAGGGGAAACAGCAAGGAAGACAGCAAGAGACTTCCTTTGGAGGTCTGAAGTTAAAGTGTATTTACACGCTTAATAACACGCTTATTACAGCCATTTCCCAGTTGTTGAGTTTTGAATACAGAGATAATAGAATTTTACAAGCTACATAAAGCCATTACGCTTTTGGATCCAGGACTGGGGAGGGAGTTCGGTAGGACCCACAGAGAAAAGAAGAGGGAAGGCAATCGGATCTAAATGAGGCACACCTGTTCAGACTGGGCCTGGAAGTTAGTGTCTTCACATAGACTCACAGAGACAGAAAGAGACAGTCAGGGTATGTGTGAACAGGGCACAACCGGAGACTTTGGATGAACATCCCTCCTATCTGGAAGTCCCTGTCTGTCAAACCCCACAGATGACCACCAGACATGTTGAACATCTCAAATGGAAATTCCCTGGTGATAAGAGGTTCCCCATTTCCCATTTATCCATCAAAGATCCAAGACAAGTGGTGCCAGATAGATTTACCAGACAATAAAACCTCCATGAGAAGTTACATCAAATTCAGAGGGTCCTGGGCCATGACCATCATCAGTATGTCTTGATCTACTGTTTTTGGTGTTCATGATACACTTACTGTGGCATTATCTAAAAGGCTCTGTGCAACTTTGTCTCAGAATCAACCATGGCAATTCTCAGGAGCAGAAGTCTTTTCCACAATAACGTAAATATACTCCAACTGGGAGTGGTGTCGCTTGAGAAAATTCCTTGGAGCTTTGCTGAACCAGCAGGATGTTCTTGCAAGATCATTCAAATGCCCTGGTTTTATGGCTCTGCTCATAGTCCAGATGCCACTGAGAGATACAGCTAAACCTGCACTTTGTCAGTAGGCTGAAATTGAAAACATTTATCAATCTCTGTAGACTAAAAGACATGCTGAATTCTCCTAGCGTCATTTCAACCATTAGTGAGTGAAGGTGCAGATGGTTTGCTATTCATCCCACTGCTTCTCTGCAGAGACACGTTCACTCTGACACGGGTATGGGGAGCTTGTCTGTCCAGAGACTCCATCTAGATAAAGCAGTTCAGAGATGCTCTGTCTGTCTTTGGACTCCTCTTGCTCAATCTGAATTACCAGCATTTGACCAACTGCCCTAGATAATATTGTAAACAATCTTCACTGAAGCAATAAGGGGCAATAGCAGGTCCAAAGCTTGCAAAGTATGATGACATTTCAGCACACTGGGAGCACTGGTTTGAAACTTGGCTCTGTTAAGGATCACCAGGATGAGGTGTGAGGTAGCAGACATGAGGTGAACTCATGTTACTGCTAAGATTTTCAACAGAGTGTCCTGGCCACAGTCAATGTCTGTATCCTCTCTGAGGTGCTCATCTGAGCCCTATTACTGCAGAATATGAGCATCTCTTAGTCTCTGAGGGATTAACTCCCCATACTTTCTAGTGAGACTATCTGCTGTGTATGAGTGATTACCCTGAAAGATGATGGCAGAACAGAGCTGTACCAGAGATTTTCTGAACTTTTAAAACATCCTTCCTACCAGCTCAGTCACACAAGTGCGTATTTCTGTCACTTCCATGTTCAGACACTCCTCCACACGCGTATCATGCTCCTATGCATCTATCTGCCCCACACACCTGTGCTCTACCCGGGTCTGCTCATCCACTTCTCACAGCCCTTTAAACATCCAGCCCTCTGACTTTCCACATGGCTCCGTCCATTCTGCATTTAATGAGATCTGAAGAGAAAACCCAAGAGATTTCTTTAAGTTGTTGGAGTCTTTCATAAAAGTGGGGGTTTCTCCTGTGAATTACTAATTCCTAAATAACTTTATTGTTTTACTTTTATTTGGGTTTTTTTTTTTTCTTCTGTGAGGAAGAAGGTGGGTAGGGATGGCAGAGAGATTTTAACAGGAAGACAATAATTTCAACAGCACTGTCACAAGAATGTATGGGTTTTATCATGTTTCTCATGGCTACATCTAGTGTTCGCTAGTCAATAGGAGTGATAGGACTTCACTGGCTACAATCAATGGTGTCTACTCGATGCTTCAGCCTCAGTCAGAATTAAACCATCATCTGAAGGAGAGGGTTTAAGCCAGCTGCCAGTCTGAGCTATTGCCTTCTGCATGCACAGAAGCACAAATTGTCATGAGCTGCACTGAATGTTTTTTAAAACACTGTGCTTGGGGTGCAGGTGAAGACAGGCTACACAGACTTCTTCCTTCCACCTTGGCTGTATTTTCACATAAAACCTCACTTTCCCACTCCTAACTCCCTTGTTCCACATTTACCTTGTTCTTGTCTACTTTTCTCTCTTTCTCTCCAGTTGTGCTATTCTCCACTTGTTCTCCTTTCCCTGTTCTCCTCCTCAATTTTCTCTTTTTCTTATATATATATATATTTTAAAATCTGGATTTAGAAATATTGAAAAAATATTTAATTCCCAAAGTGGGGCTGATGAGAAGGCAAGAATGTAATTTTCCCTGACTCACTTTCAGTGTTGACTGTGTTGCATAAATGATGTTCTTTTCAATTGGCTGCTTACTTTTCAACTTTTCTTATTTTAGTTATACTGCAAATAGCCTGAACTTGAGGTAGTTTGAAAAAACAGAGCAATAGGAGCTCTTTATTTTCCTTCCTCCTGTCATTCCTATACTTCTGTGAAGCTAGAAAAGCATCTTCAAATTATAAAGATGGGAAGAAAAAATTAAACTTCAGACTGCACACTTTTCACTCGGTGGTTAAAAGAGAAAAATGGGGAAAAGAAAGGAAAATTAGTATGCTTTGGATACAAAAGCTCATGTGCATGCATGTATGTCGGTATAGAAAATGTGTACATGGATAAAAGAAAGATTGGAGCTAGAAATCAATATACATTGCTAGTGATGGTTTAAATACCATCTTTTAACTTCTTTAATCTGCATAAAAACTCCTGTGGCTAAATCAGTATAACCCCCCTCAGACTGTCAGGACAGTTATACTGGTATATATGTACCTAATACCTGCGTTGTTTAATTTCATGCCTACAAGAGAATTAAGTTAAACTGGTAAAAAGCATATTTATATCAGTGTAAATGCTAAAGGAAAATGTACTGTGTTTACCCTGCTGCTACAGTTAAAATTTCTTGTACAGATGAAGTCAAAATGGGAATCCTGCTCATTCACCATTTCTCTCCCTACCCTTCTGCATCCCTTCTGTCCCCATGTTTGTGTTAGCCTTTCCTCCTCTCTAGAAATCCTCACACTGTGGGATGACCTCATCTTGGAGTTCATGTCCACATCTGTCACCAAGGGATAGTCCCATCTCCCTGCAGAGGCCCCTGAAGATGCGTGAGTCCTGAGCTCAACCTCTGCAGTCAGCGCCAAGCAGGGGCAAGGGGAGAACGGTGCACACTTGTGAGTAGCCATAGGGCTTGTTTTCCTCCCAGCTCAAAAATTCAGCTTTTCCTGCTTGCTTGCTTTAAGATCAGGAATAAGGTTGGATTTTGTCAGGGAGGAATAAAAGACATTAAATATTAGCAAAGAAAAGAATGGCGGTTTGTGAGATATTTACTATGTAGGTAAGAAGGACCAGGGAAGCTGAAACTGCAGGGAGAGAGAATCCACTCTAGAGAATGTGTAATCCTCCATCTAAAAGCTGTAACCCTGGCTCATACCCTTCCCACACTTGTCCCTGGCTATTTATCTTACAAGATTTTTGGGGCAGAGACTTCCTGTACAGCTCTAACACAAATCCTGAGAAGTTTTCACTTGGCTCTTTACAGCTGTCTGGGGGTAAAAAGGAAACTGTGCTTTAACAACATACAACATAGGTCAGAAACATAGCAGCTGGACCCAAGGAAAGAGAGATTTAAAGGCTCTGCCAAAGTCATCCTATTAGGCACTGGCACAATTGAGGCATCCTACCTGCCACATCCTGTGTCCTGTATGTGAAGAGAGTCATGGAGAGACAAAAAATAACCTGCTAGAACAACAGAAGTAAAGGAACCTGTTTCTGTGCAGATGACTCGGCAGCCTTTAATGACTTACACTGCATGTGAAACGCATCTAACTCTTTGATTGCCTTCTCATTCTCAAACTTAAATATAAATCCACCTAAGACATGCCTTAGATCTGGGCTTGTGGGCAGCTGACTAAAACCAAATCAGAAGCTTTCAGGCTGGAGCATCTCCATTATACCACAGAGGGATTTGGCCTTCTGCTTTTAATTGTGGTCACAAACCCAACTGCAGTCTGATGAGCAGAAAATAAGATGTTATCAGAAACATGCACTCCTCTGTCCTGCAAAAAGGAAAACGTGCAGGAGCAAGAGCCTTAGCTGGACTGATCCCTAGGCCATATTGTTTGGAAGACTGGGAATCTGGACTAGCCCAGATGTCTGTGTTCTGTTTGCACCAGCATCAGGTCTAAAGTACTGTGACATCCATTATCAGTTCAGTATCAGGTGATTTGCTCATTAATTTCATCTATAAATCATGTTCTTGCTTTTAAAACAGCAAGGACAATAAAACACACAGTAAAAGGTATGAAAGACATACAGACACTCATGGTGAGGGAAAATGTTTGCAAAGACAACGCTCTAGGTATAAAATAAATATCATTTCCAAAACTGTATAGTCTTAGGGAGACTAGTCAAGAAGGGATCACCAGTACAGCCATGCAAACTTCATGAGCTCAGGGACTCTAGTAGAGGTTGGCAAAATGCAGTAAAGGACCACCATCATCAAAATACAGTCACTCCTGGAAAGGAATTCAGCATCTTACTCACTAGTGGTGCTCAGCACTTAAAGTCCCTCTTTTAGTACTCATCACCTGAGCTCATGCTGAACTCCTAGCACATGCTTAAATCCTCCTCTGTTCATGAATGGTTGAGGCCATGACTTAGGAAAATAAAAGATAGTTTATGAATGTTCAGTCATCCTTTGGTTGGTTGGAATTAAATATGCAGCTCTCCTACTAGTGTCATTCAATATTTAAATGCGAAAGAAACCAAAACACTATCACTGAAGAAGTTTTAACAGTGATAAGAATTGGTTTATCTGTTCTCTCCATGTTAGGTTTTGTAAAAGTTTTGTAGGTGTGAAAAACAGAGCTGAACCTTATGAACGAAATAACAAAATTCTTATTATAATTTACAGGATCACACACACATAAACATGCATCTATCTGTGTATCTGTAATACACAGTACCTGGTATATAAAAATTTTATTGCCAAATTGAATACCAAATAATAAGTTAAGCTGACAGAAACATGAAGATCAGCATTAGATAGCACCCAAAGGAGGGCAGAATTTCCAGCAGGAAATTGCTCACTACCCCACCATGCTTTAGGGAGAATTTGTAGTATACATGGGAATCGGGGCACTTTGAAAGTGTGGCTATATATATTCTGGGGGGATCTGGGCCCCGATAAGGGATGTTGCCTTTTTATTTTCAGGGCATACCTCTGAGCTGAACTCAGTTGTGAGTACTGAGTCCTTGGACATTTCTTTTGCTTTCTAAGAACTCAGCAGAGGAGAAAATGGGTTTCTAGGTGGTTTGAGGAGCGCAGGAGAGAGAATAGAGGTCGACAGGTTGTTCTAGATGTTCTGCTGTAGTGCCGTGTTGTAGGAGCAGAGGAAAGGGTCGTAAGGCAGGAACCAACTGTAAGGAGCAGCAAGGCTGCAGAAGGCCTCCTCTGTGCAGGTACAGTGTGACTTCATTTGGGAAAGCATCCTTCAGCCTCAGGGCCAGGGCTGCCTTCCCAGGGCTGTATCAGGCCACATGGACATGGTGCAGCAGCTGCCCTCAGATGGCAGGATAAGAGGAGTTACAGGGACTTAACCAAGGCTCAGTCATCTGAGGACACAAGGGGGAGGAAACTACATTAGGAGGCAGTTTGGAGAATATCTCCACAGCATTTGAAGAGCTTGGCTGACACACCAGAGCCGTATGGGGGATTACTGGCCTCACAGCACATATGAGGTGTCAGCTGACTGGGGTCTCACTTCCCCAGGCTTGTCACTGCCCTTTAGGTTTTTCGGAGTGTGCCTCCCTTTGGAGTCACCTCTCCTACCTTAGCAGCTACACAGCCTGGGGCAGGCCTGGCAGTCCCTGCCAGGGGCTCTTCCTTACCAGCTGGCAGGGGCACCCGATGGGCAGAAACAGCTGCCTCACTCCTGAGATGCAATGGGCCACAGGCATCACTACTGAAGACACTAAGGGATGCCTTTCCCAGTGTTTCCTGTGGCCAGGAGGGGTGGGAAGTTGCTGCCCTGTTAGTTGGAGCTGCCCAGCAGCGGGCAGAAACCCTGCAGATGGCAGAGCACAAAATACTGCAGGCAGACACAAGCCCCATTTGATAGTTTTAAGAGCCAAAATAAATCAGATTATGGATAAATTACTGATTGACCTCACATAAAAAGCTGTTCCTGGGGTCTCTACATGTGAAGAAAGGCAGTGTTTTAGGCTGCCTCCAACCCCAGGATAATCTGGTTCTGCCATCAACAAAAATGCTCCACCATAAACTTTACCTGAAAGTGAAGCCATCAGCCAGGTTATTCGGCGCGCATCCCACACGTACAGAGTGGAACCTGATGGTTTTGCTCAGGGGCCTTAATCAGTACTGCACACCCCTGCTGGGTTCCCTACAGACCCCTGCCACAAAGGTACCTGCAGTGCAGCATTCCTGCACCTCCAAAGAGAAAGACACACCTCTCTGTATAAAAAGGAGCCCAGACACGAAGTCTCTCCTGTCTCAAAAGGGGACGATCAAGTCCCATGAGCTGGGGCATGGTCTGTCCTGGGCAAAATACTGAAATCAACCAGGGAACTTGTCAGTGCCTCTCAGTATGTTTTGGACCCTCTTATATTGGGCTGAAAGCACCCATGGGAAAGGAACAGTACCTTATTCAAGGGCATGGGAAGATATACTGTAGGAACCCCCGCATGAGTGGGACAGCGGTTTGCATCATGAGCAATAATACAAGGCCCAGGGACTCTATGCCTTCAACATAAGCTGCTAAAAATGGGATCTTCTTTCAGCCCAGAGGACAGGAATTAAAAAAAAAGAAAAAAAACCTCCCTGTGCCTGTGCTGCCACCTCCCTCTTTCTCCTCTGCTTATGACAGACAGCTTGGGCTGTGAAGACACGGTGCCGAGGTGGGGGGGTGTGTGTGTGTGTGTGGGTGTGTGTGCGCAAGTGTGTGTGTGTGTGTATGCGCACGCCTCTTGGTTCGATTCCTCCTTCCTTGCCAAAACATCTCCTGCTGTTTATTTATTTATTTCTCCCTGATAACGGAGGGGATCGCGTTTCCGGAAGAGTGCCAGCAGATGATACGAGCCCAGGACTGATACTGCCAGCAAACCCATGCCAGCCCTTTCTGCCGGAAAAATTTCATTTTTTCCAGAAGGAAGCCATGAGTGTGAAGCAGAATCCAAATCCGATTTCTCGGCATTTTTTGTTATCGCTCAGCAGCCCACCAGGTGGGGCAATGGAGGGAGCTCACTCAGCTGCAACTCAGTGCCTTAATCCAATTTACAGCTTCTCTTGGAGAGATAATTACAGCCCTGAAACCAGTTAGCACTGTACAAAGAGGCTCTTGAACCAAAGCCCCGATCCTGTCTTTCAAATATTCACCTAGAGTGTCAGGGATGCTTTGGAGAGGGAGGGGGACACTTGAGCTAAGCCATTGTGAATGGAGAAGTGTGTACACAGCACCCCTCCCCAGGGCACGTGTGCCTCACTTGCACACTCATGCAGGTTTCCCAAAGCCCCATAGGGAGTTACAGTGTGAAACTGTCACCCCCTGGTTCTGGACACCTGTCTCTAGACACACAAGCAGCGGGAAGTTGCAAAGTCTTCTCTGCCAAGCACTACTGGTGGACTGAGGGGGTGAGGTGATGGGCATCCTGAGGTGGGTGGGGGAAGAGAAGGTGGTCAACCCTTTCCCTGATCATGGCCACACCAGCTTTCCCATTGAGGCTGCTCCTGCAGCCACCCCGAGGAAGCCAAACCTGTTAGTTTTCCCCCAGTGATCAGTGATAACACTTGGTTTAATATAAAGGTGGAACTTTTTGCAAAGACACCACAGGTTATGGCAGCTCACATGCTCAGCAGGCCAACCCTGCAGTTGCTTACTTTCTTGCATTTCACAGCAGCTGGGCCTGAATTTTTCACACCCCATTATCCCTCACTTGGCCCTCATGTGGCAGTTAGACAAAGCTCTAAGCTGCAGGGCTGCCTGATATATTCACAAGCAGTGAAGAGAAGAGGCTGGGGCACTCTGTAGCAGGGGAAAAGGTATGTGGGGGCATCTATGAACTATGCAAATGTCCAAAATCCATCCTTTCTAGTACTACAGCCCTTCCTCATTCCAAGACCCAATGGGTGATGCCTCTCCTATCACCATCACAGCATTACCTTGTGCCCCTAGAAAGAACACATTTGAGAAGCTGAATAGTGGTAAACTCTGTGCAGTAGATACCTTTAAGATTTCCTGTCATATTCCTACAGTGACATGTGGGGAAGGGGATGTGCTGCCAGGTGGCACTTGGTGATGGACATACTGGACTCAATATGCAAATTATCAGGATGAGACTTGGTGCTTCAGTAGATTTTCTTAAGCCACATTAACTAACTTGTAAACTGTAAATTAACCTTCTCTTAAAGATCTTGATCTTCATCACTGGTGTGATTCTAGAAGATCTTCCTTGCAGGTGATTTGCACTCTGACTGGCATAGCCAGAAAAGAACCCAGCCCTTGGGATTTAAGCATTAAAAAGGTCTAGAAAAGACAAAAATACTGATTCTTGGTGTTAGGAATGGCAGCTGGTGTAGGAACAAATGGAGATCAAAACATATAGAATGTAAGTAATCCACTGGGAAGTATGTACACTCCTCCCTGATGCCTGGTTCATAGCAGAGGGCAAGTTGTTACCACCAGCTGAACAGTTGGAAGTCCTGTTCTGGGAGCTCCTCCTCTAGGTGTGGGTCTAGAAGGTCTCCCAGGAAAGAATAAGACAGTATTGCTGCAACCACATCTGTTGCAGAGCACCAGCTCAGAAGCCAAGGGGGACTTTCCTTCCCTGCCTCGTGCAGAACTGAAGGAGTCAGGCTGGCTCCCTGGCAGAACATCCTCTTCCAACAGTCCAGAGCTTTCCTTGGGAAAAAATAACCTTCTTCTTGTTGTTGTTGTTGTTCAAACATTCAGTCACAAGCCGAGAGTGTACTTGGTTGGGATCCAGGTTCAAGCCCTTACTCTTCTACTCCTTTTCTCTGTGTCCTTGGCCAAGCCTCTCCACTCAGTGTCAACAGTTGACAACAGGCACTGTCTCTCACTGGGTGTGCCTGTGCTGGCAGGTACAGTCAGAGCTGAGCTCTGAAGCATGGCAGTATGCAGGAGAGGTCGGAGTTGGCTGGATGTAAGAGGCATGGATTATTTGTTCATGCATAGCCCTGGAGGAACATGCCTAGACATTAGAAAGCTGGCACAAGGTGAACTTCTCTCCCTGTTGACTTCTGGTTGGGCACTTCTGCAGGACAGACATGCCCCCATATGGGCTTGTATCTGAATGGATCAAACAGTGGATGTTATTTTGATTGGAACCTCCCAGCTGTTATCTGGACTCTGGGTGTTGATCATATTGAAACTTGTCTTCGCTCTAGCAGGAAAGGAAGTGGCAGAAATCAGATGTCAAGAATAGAGACGTCTGGAAAGTCTTTGGTCTCTGAAGCATTTGTAGAAACACCTCTTTCTTGTAACACCAACCCATTGTAGGCCTCAAAATGCATATCTGCTGTGTATTGGATACTCACACAGTGGACAAGCTTATTAAGTCCCCAGGTATTCTGGTAGGTTCTCCCTCTGGCAGTAGTTGCAATGAGGGACATAAATATATTCCATGAAAGCAGCTGCTTATATTTCCTAGCAATGTATTAGGATCTAATCCTCTTAGCTTCTTCATCCTTTTTGCATAATATTAGTGTCCAGTAGTATGAAACACAGAAGGTCTATTTTGAACCATGACGTTCCTGTTTTGTTTCAGATCTTCTGAACCAATGCTCTAGCTGTGGCGCTTGACTTTTCCATTGACTGCTCCTGTGGCATTTCTGACCTGCTAAGAATGTGGCTAAAGGGCACCTGGAGCTTTCCATCCTAGTGAATCCAGGGCAAAGTGTGGTTCATCTGAAACACTGCCTACCACTGAGGGAGATGCCATCCCTTGTGCACATGATATCCATTTGGTTTTCATAGCACAGCACCTCACAACGCATCAGAAACAATCATGCTTCAAGACTGTAACAGGGATATCTTACATGGTTGATTTGCTTGTGTACATATTGGCTTGTGTACATATTGGCAAACACCTGGAATTACCTGTATTTATGAAGTCATTTCATCTGCCTCTCTAATGCAGCCACCTATAATGTGGGACACAAGTGCCCCATTAACAGGCTATTATATGGTTCTTTGGGAGGTCTACAGAGAAATCAGTTGTATTGGTCTCAGCAGCCGGTTGAGTTGAAATCCATGGATTCTTTCACTTGCACCCATTTAGCATCTGGGACATAATATCTAACTGAGCAGTGGAGAGACCCAGGCACACAAAATCATCATGCTGAGTGTGACAGGGCTAGAGACACACTTGTAGAAATCAAAGCACTGGACCACTCTCCCAAAGGGGAAAGCAAGGCATTAGCACTCCTTAACTCTCTGCAGGCTCCACAATGGATGACTGTACCCACTTCCCCCATCACAATGCTAACTGCACCCCAAACCAGACTGTATTGGGAAAGCCCAAGAGACCTTGCAGTCCTACATTATATCATGCCTTGGGAACACCTCTGACCAATGACACCTTCTCCTCTGAAAGACAGACTATGGGATCTTAATCTCAGAGACATTTTCCAATAGATAGGCAAAATCCATATCCATTAAAGTTCTGGTAAAGTCATTAGTATTAAATTGAATTACTGTGCTTGGGCTTGAGGGTCTTTGTTATTGGTTTTGGTTTTTATATTGTTGGCTGGTTCTCTGAAGAAACTAGGCATGAGGGGTAGGACACCTTTTAGGTGGAGGAGCACTTATCCAGCAGCTGCAGATCAGGAGGCTGGCTTTAACCATGACATAACAAGTAACTGCATCTTTTAAAGAGTTTCCTATACTAAGCCAAATTCTGGGGGCCTTGCTTATCTCAGAATGTCATGATTAGGCCTGAAGTCTTTTGTCAAAGTTGTATGCCTGATCTGGGGAGGCAAATTTAATAATCCCTGCTGGAACTGCAATGCCATTAAAAAGCACAGGAAATACAGAACTAGAGATTATTGAAAAGAACAGATGGAAATTAAAACACTCACCTCTGGTCAACCTGATAACTTCAAAGGACACTGAATGGCTCCAATCTGTGACATATCAAAAGCTGTGGTTTATGCAGCTTCAAACTGAGTACCTAATTTGGGGGAACCTCACCTTTTATTTCTGTTCTAGTTTTGTCTAGACTCAGAAAGCTGATGCGTATATGGATGGCAGAAATGCTAGGCGCTTATCTGGAGTAAACTGGTGAGGATCCCCTGTTCCTAGCAGCCAAGTAAGGGTTGGGAGGGACACCATGATCCTCTCTCAAACCTCCTTTGGGTGGTGTAAACAACAGCCTAAAGGCTGATGGGAATTTTTCCCCCTCTCTCACTGTGGTCTGAATTGGGAATATTGCACTGAGGATGATGGAGCTGAGTAAAACAGAGCAGCTGCCAAGCAGTCATCAGGCAAGAATCTGTCAAGACACAGGGACCTGGGCAGGTCCCTGTGGGGTCCTGACCCCTTCCACCAGGTCCAGGGCTCTTTCTGTCTCTCTGGCAGCAGCACAGCCCTCCCCAGGCCTGCAGTCACTGCTGAGCTGTGTGGCTGGAGGGGATGGCACATTGAAGCAATTTGCCAGGCTGCATGACAATTACTGACACAGATGCTCCTGTGTCAATATGGGCTCTTCTCTCCGTTCTGGTTACAGCGAAGGGTGTGCCTGGCGGGGACTCCTCTCAGCACGGGCCAGTAGGATTATGGGGTTGGGAAGGGGCCATGTCTGCCTGGGCTTGTGAAGGCAGAAGCAGCTTCAGAGGTTGTCCCTGCTTCCTCCCCTCCTCTAGCCTGTTTGTCAGGGTCTACACCCACCCTCAGGGTCACCCCCACACTTTTCCCTCTGTCCCCCCTCCTACCCAAATACAGTGGCTTTGTCTCTGCAGCATCCCTGCCTTGCTGCCTGTTTGGTGGTTAGGGATGAGGGAGAGAGGCAGTGTGCAACTCAATTCTCCTGACAAAGGCTGTGTCCCTCATGCCCCCTCCCCCTTTCAGATTCTGCTCTTTTCCCCCTGCCCCAATTGTTCCCCTTTTAACTAGGATATCAGTCATTGCACAAGTGCCAATACATTACATCCTCCACAGACACAAGAGAGGTGGGATGGGGCAGTTTTTAGGAGGGTCAAGACAGGCATAAGGAATTATAAACAAACCCCTTCACCCTCTGAGCAGTTCTGAGCAGTTTTCAACCGGCATCAAAGTCTGTATGGTTTTGCCTGCCAAAGCCTGAAATGTAGGGAAAATGCTCGCATCCAGTATTCAAATATCATCAAGCCCCATCTAAACAGAGAAGCGTCATCAAGTTGACATAAGGACCTCAGCCAGATGCTGTTAACAGTAGACACTGCCATCACCCAACACACACCATTGTTCTCTGGGACCCCTGGGGACATGGCGCAACTATTGATCAGGTCTGTATGAACATAAGGGTCTTTCCCCTGGCTGCAGCTTTAGCACCAGGTGGAGAGATGAGCAGTCTTGAGCCATTTACTGTCCAGAGCTGCTTGACCTTGCTTCTGCAGAGAAGGCCCATAGGGGCTGTGTCCGAGCATGCCAAACCTATGCCTCATGGCTGCACTCTCACCAGTGCCTATCCTGAATTAAGACATGGCAGTCAGTGCTGAAGGCTGAGTCATGAAGCACTCTGCCAGACATCTTCCAGTACATCTTGAGGTGATTTGAGATATTACTGCTTTCAGCTGGTCTTTGTTTGCTACTCCCTGTCTCCTGTCTCCACCATGTGAGCATGTCCCACTTCCCCCAGGCTGGAGCAGCTGAGGCACAGCCACATGTTGCCCTCTGCCAGCTCAGTGATGGCAGATGGGTCTCCAGGAGAGGGGTATCATGGCCAGCAAGCTGGGAGGAGATCATGTCTGTAACAGACCTCACTGCTCACAAAAACAGCGTCTGCTAGCACACAGTATGTAACACAGTGACTTTCCCTCTAGAGAAGGCCACCGCTGGCTTAACTCCAGGACAAACTGACCTTGGGATGTATCCTTAGTTCCTTCTGTCCTCTGAGGAGGACAACAAATGGGTCTGCTGTTCCTGTCAGCACTGCACCAAACCAAACAGGTCTCTCTCACCCCCAAGCCAGCATCCTCCCATCCCTCCTCTGCTGAAAAAAAGCTGTACTGTTCCTTTAAATGTGGGGTATGTTAAAAAAAAAAAAATGACAAGCTCCCTCACTCTCAAAAGAGTGAGAAATTTTCATTGATTGATTTCTTCATGGCTTCTTAAACAGATAATTAATTCACCGTGAACCTGCGGACACACCGTCGTGAGTCGTTAATATTGTAAATTCACATATACTTCAATAATCGCCTGACCCCCCCGTCACCCCGAAAAACAGATAGCTGTGCAGCAAGGAGGAGGGGAATAGGGGGGAATCGATTTTCGAAGACATGAAGGGATCACCCAGCAAAAGGAAGCTATTGATTCTCTTTTATAAGACACCGCTATAATATTTATTCTTTTGTAAACAGAATTAACCCAGCATCATGGGTCATTCCTATCGAACAACTTTCCTCGCATGTGCATGGCAATGCTGATTGTATCAGATGAGGTAGAAACATCCCAACTGCACCACCCACCCTGGCCAGCACCTCAGCATCTGCTCAGCTCGTGCCTGTCAGGTCTTACCACCATGGCGCAAAACCAGCTGGCGTCAGGCTGGCCACAGCAGGGCTGGGGCTGCTCAGGTATTAGCAGTCTGGGAAGCAGCCACGCTTTTCTGACCAAGTTCTGCTGATGCTGTGGCAGTCTTGGGCTGTCTCATGCTGGGCGGGGGGGAGATGGTTGGAGGGCTCCTGCAGCTGGAGCCACAGACCCAGTGCTTGTAGTGCATGGCTGACCTGTGACTCCCACCTAAAATCAGCTGCTGATAAAGGAGAAGGGGAATTATCACACAAAGAGGACCTTCTTTCCATCTCTCCCACTCTAGAAATGTTTCTTCACTGCAAACTCTCCACAGTTACCCAGAAATCTGTCCAGCAGCAGATGGGGCAACAGTTGGTGTGAGGACCCCATCATGTTCGCTTTCCTCTCTGTCCACTCATGGCAAGGGATGCAGACCAAAGGCTCCACGCAGGGCATCACACCCCAGAGCTCCGAGTCTCGGTGGCCCCTTGCACATAGACAGCAGAGGGACAAGGAGCAACAGGGCTGTCTGTTGCTGAGGCATGAGATGTTGCTTGCAGAGGGGGACAACTGCATTTCACCTAAATGAAAGGTCACCCCAGAAGGAAATAAGAGCCTGGATATCAAAAGTGACAAGCAATCCAAGGGGAGGCTTCTGGCTCAAACATCCCATGGAAAAGCTGACAAGATGTGATCTACTCAGGGGAGGATCTGTAAATCCTGTCTGGAGCTACTTTCCTTACTTTGTGTTTATCTGCATAAACATAGCATCACATTTCTCCATCAGAGACTAGTCATACACATTCAAGTGTCCTGAAGGTGTATCAAAATGTGTTTTGAGTAGAAAAAGATGCTACAGACACACTTGAGGTCTAGAAAGGTCTGGAAGATGTAACTGTGAAACTCCTGGCTGCCCATCAACTCCTGCATCGCTTATCAAGTTCATGCAGTCCAAAGCAAAGACAGAAATTGTAACAAAACAAGTGCAGGCTTCCTTTCATTTGCCTCCCAAATGTGAAATGTTTTCCAGCAAGGTCTTCCCAAAAACTTCTGGCTAGAGCCCCAAGAGACATGATTCAGATTTTTCCCAAAAAAAAAGAAAAAGAAGAATCACATCTTGGCCATGTTTCATGGGCTAAATGCAGATCTAACCACCTCAGAACCCGGGGGGTGGGGTTGGCTTGGGGGTTTTAAGCTGTAAGCATCCTCCCTGCATGAACCCTTACAAAGGTGGCTGAGCTCCCCAGGCCCACAGCCCAGGGGATGATGGCACTCCAGGTGGGTTGTGTTTGCTTTGTCCTGGGCTGGCAGCGGCGGGATGGCCTGTGCCTGCCCCTCTAGCTGCGATCTGGACATGCCAGGCTGCTGGCACTCTGGCTGGTTTCTCCTCACCTGTCTTCTGTCCAGATGGCATCCAGGGCAAGGGAGAGAGAGAGCAAATTGTGTTAGAGAAATAAGAAAGCGGTGGGGGGGGAGAGGCAGAGGGGGGCCGGTGGCAGTGGAGGGGCAGGCGCAGGCAGCGGAAGCCCTAATTAAAAGCAGGGCCGCGGGCAGGCAGGGCTCCCATTCAGAGGGCTGACAAAGGGAGGGTCTGTGGAGCAGAACCGGGAGGCAGTGAAAGGAGAGGGCCCCGCGGTGCCCCTCGCCTGACGGCACAGCACAGTGCCCCAGCCGGCAGTGCCTGGCTGACCAGGCCTCTCCGGCCACCGCTGGCTGCCTTCCCCCGCAAATTAGCCCAGCCACCGCCTGCGAAGGGAGGCCGCGGTGGTCTTCCCTGTTCTCACTCCTCTTCCTCCCACTCTCCCCAGCAGCTGCCTCTCCTTATTTCTGCCACTGGAAGGGATACCTGGCCAGTGGCAAGGGAGGAGGACTGGGACAGTGCGGAGCCCCAGCCCCACAGGTCACCTCCCAGCTCCCCGCTGCCAGAGAAGCGCCTTTCCACTCCAGCGGTGTTGCTGAATGTGCTAATTAGCCCCCCAAGCTCAGTGCTGGGAAAAGCCACACCAGTCATATGACAGCCACGAGTGGCCTGGCCCTCAAGGGAGCGCTAACATGCTCTGGTCCTCCCCACAGCCTTGGGTGGGATGTGGTGGATGGAAGCCCGGGCTGAGTGGAGGGAGCCAGCCCTATGGCACCCCTCTCGATGAGGGCACCCCGTGGTGCAGCAGGCTCAGGAAAGGGTCTGCCTGCCACAGCTGGCCACAGAGGTGCAGCAGGAGCATGGTGGAGGGGGGCTGCCTGGCCCTGTTCTTTCTGAGAGTCGATGCTACGAAAGGCTGGGGGGAGAAATGAGCAAAAGGCCCAGAGCTTGTTGAAGGGCAGCCTGTATATCATGATTAATTTTGGGGGGGTCTTTCCAAAACAAAGGCTCTCTATGGCTTTCAACATGTCTACATGGTAGTGCACAGAAAAAGCAACAAAGTGTCATCTCAGGGGCCCTCTCCCTAACTCTTGCCTCTTTGCCTTCCTTCCCACACATTCAGCACATCTTCAGCACTGTTCTCCCTCCATTGAGGCCCCTTGTTACAAATTCAAATTTTTCTACCCTGCCACACATACTTTACTTTCTAGGGACTTACGAAGGCTTCACTGTGAGGCATCCATGGATGTTATGTACCACCACATACTTCCCGTTGGGGACACTCAGCATGGGGAAGCTCCTGGCTACAGGAGTCCTAACACAGTGATCACAGTCTAGGAAGCTACAGCTGTCAAAACAAAGAGTCTGTCCTAGGTCTGATCTCCTTCCACTGGACTTGAACAACATCAAACTCAAGCCTTAGCAGACAACACCCTATTACATGTCCCAAAATGAGTTCTGTAAAAAGAGAAGGCTACCATATGCTTGAGGTCAAATAGGAATCCCCAGATTAAATCAGTGGTTGCCCCAGGGTCACATGGTCTTCATCTAAAGTGCAAGGCAGCTTAGAGACACACCAGCCTTTGTTTGCCTAGCAAAGGGACAGAGAGAGGTACAGGGAGACCTCAGGGACAGTGGTGGGGATCAGTGGAAGAGCCAGGAGGAGAGCAAGGTCACACATGAAGACCAGGGCAGGTGGTTGGGTCATGAATTCCTCCCCAACCTTGTCCCACTTTTGTCCACCTGCAAAAATGAAGGTGATGGCCAATAGCTTTCTCTACCTCATGGTCTCCATCATGAATCAGAACGGGCAAAGGGCATCTCAGTGCACACCTGCACCTTCAAGTGATACCTTCTCTATTCCTTCTCTTTGGATTCTGCACCCTAGCAGACCCCAAGACATCACATCCTTGCAGTGAGCACGCACTGGTCTCATTCAGCTAACACATACCAGTTAAACCAGAATGACATACAGACAATGCAGAACAAACCGCATTACCTGATTTAGCTGGCTGTGTTATCAAGCTCAAGGATTCATCAGATCCCATACCCTCTGTCATGGTGCTCACAACCCTCATGGCAGCATGGTGCCTCTCACTGGCTCTCAGAGCACTCCAAAAGCCTGGCAGGAGTCAAAGCTCCTCACAGGCTCTGACACATTGGTGGGGAAAAAGCAGCATGGTATAGAGGAGTAAACAGCAGGCAGCAAACCAAGGCCATGGATTAACCAACTCATCTTTGATTTTCCTACCCTCCCATCTTATCTATCCAACCTTCCAAGGGTTTCCGTTTCTCACCTGTACACCCCCAAGACCCAGAAGCTCCCATTGCACTCCAGGGCCCTGATAATTACTGCAAACAGCCAGGAGGCCTCATGTGGAAATGCAACAACCCTAGCGAGAATGTAATTGCCTTCAAAGCTAGCAGTGCAGGCGTGAGAGACTGACTTCAGTATGAACAGTCTTTCCACCATCATACGCCTCACCCAGGTGCACAACATCTTTTGCAAAGGCCCAAGGGACTGAAACAGCTCTGCAAGGCCTTAAGAGAAGGGAAATTGCTATCAGAGACTCCTGTTGACTCCACAGCCCACCAAGGAGGCTGCTGGCTTCTACAGGCCATCCCCCATCTGTTGGAATAGCAGGAAGTTTTACGTTAGCAATAAAAAATAAAAAATGCTGGAGTCCAACTGGTGACTGAAGTCTGGTGCCAGGCTCTGCTGCAGAGACATCACAGCTGCTTACAGTGTCTGCTCTGAAAGAGGTGCTCATTAAACATTTGCCTTGGGTTTATTTCCCTGTTTGCTAAAACCAAACATTCACAAAACAAAAATCTGTAAGGGAGGGCTGCAAATCAAGTTCGATTTCATAAAAACAAATACTACCAGCCATCTGACTCTGGGATCTTCTTCCTTTGCCCTCTGTTTTTAGCCCTTAGGGGTTACTTTGAAAAGCTTATGCCACATGGGCTATAAGTGATTTTTATTTTCCAGTTGAGAAACCTGAGATTTTCAACTAAGAGATCAGGATGTTGGAGAAGGCCCCAAGTAGCCAACAAACTCTTTAGAACTGGCAAAAGGGGTTTCATGTCACAGAAATACCTCATGATGCAGAAAGGACTGTTTTATAAGCTGGATATTTTTTGCTGGAGTTCCTGCCCTTTTGCCCTGCTCTTGAGATGCTTTCAGTATTTGGGAATACCTTCCATGTGTGAGCCATTAATAACAACACATCAAAGCTGAAGAATTGGTCAACAAACTGGACTCCCAAAACACAGAACACACATCAATGCCAGGCTGCTCAGAGGAAAGCTCTCATCAGCAGGGCCAAGACATCAGAGCTGTGAACACAATTCAGAAGTACTACCATCCAGATGTTAACAACACATCAGGTCTCCAACAGGAGTGGGAAGCCCACAGCCAGTAAGCTAGGCAGTACCCACAGATTTGCATCATATGGCCCAATAGCACATGAGGTTTTTCCTCACTAAATACCATTCAACTGCACCTGAAGAAGTTTGAAAAGTTTGTTTACCAGGTTCCCCATCTTGTCCTGAAGCCTGGGAAGCTCTGCATAGTTGCAAGCCCATCTACTGCCATACTGAGGGCTGAGCCTTCACATCTCCCACTGCTACCATATCTCAGGAAGCCAGTGCTCTCCCGGTACCATTGCTTTGCTCACACCCCACACCAGAGCACTGCTGTGCCACATCCACAGAAGCATCAACTGCCTGCAGCTCTCCTGGTGGTGCCCCTGCACCTGGAGGTCCGCCTGTCCCTAGGCCCACCAGCTGGCATGGCCAGCACCAAGCCTGTCTCCTCCATCTCTCTGGGCACCTGGGGGGGAAGCCAGCCTCCTTGTGGAGTCACACTGTGAGGCACTGACATGGATCGATCCACAAGCCTCCCTGATGTTCTCCACTTCTGATTGCTACATTTTTTGTGACAAATTGATAAACTGCATCTCCACTCAGTTAAAGATTTGATCTCGCTCTCTTAATCCACTATCAATAAGATATTAATCGTGCACCCGACCTGTTCTGTTCCCCGTCTGCCTGCAAATCCAATAATCATTTCAGAATTCACAGCCGAGTGGGGCACTCCCCTCAAACAATTAATTTCAGGGGAGTCTCATTTATTTTCCTTGTAACCCTCTCCCCCCACCGCACCCCTGCTTGCCTGTCTGTCCTCTTCTCTCCCCACCATCTACACACTTCCCAACTGAAACTCCTGCTCAGCAGACAGGAGGTGGGGAGCACAACTTACACTGGAGCTGGAGAGGTCCTGCTTAACCCTCTTCCATTTGCAGCTCCACACAACCGATTAAAGCTCCCCCTTGCCCAGCCCCCAAACTTCTCCAAAGGCAGAGGCCGCACCTCGATTCCTGTGTTCAGTTTTGGGCCCCTCACTCCAAAAAGGACATTGATTTACTTGAGCGTGTCCAGAGAAGGGCAACGGAGCTGGTGCAGGGTCTGGAGCACAGGTCGTACGAGGAGCAGCTGAAGGAACTGGGGGTGTTTAGTCTGGAGAAGAGGAGGCTGAGGGGAGACCTCATTGCCCTCTACAGCTACCTGAAAGGAGGGTGCAGAGAGCTGGGGATGAGTCTCTTTAACCAAGTAACAAGTGATAGGACAAGAGAGAATGGCCTCAAGTTGCACCAGGGAAGGTTTAGACTAGATATTAGGAAGCATTTCTTTACAGAACGGGTTGGTAGGCGTTGGAACGGGCTGCCCAGGAAGGTGGTGGAGTCCCCATCCCTGGAGGTGTTTAAGAGTGGGGTTGACATAGTGCTGAGGGATATGGTGTAGTTGGGAACTGTTAGTGCTAGGTTAATGTTTGGATGATCTTCAAGGTCCTTTCCAACCTAGACAATTCTGTGATTCTGAGATTCTGTGTAAGGAAGTCACAGGAAAACTCCGTTCCTCCCAGGTCACACCAATATACACACCCCATCACCAGGAGGGAGAGGTCCCACGGCATTTGCCATTGTGCCATGAGTGTTGCTACCCATGCGAGAAATTGTTCGTGCTCACTCAGCAATCCCACAGTGATGGAAGGGAAAGAGGCCTTCTAAAATGGGATAATCACCAGTACTGCATAGCCCCTTTACCATCTCCCCTGGCCTTTGCTCTGTCAGTGGCTCCAGATTTCCACTCCTGGCCAGCCAGGGCAGGGTTTGTCTGTGCCCAGAGCCAAGTACCTCAGGGAAACTCAGGTAAAGCACAGTTGGGTGAGCAGTCTCTGTGTGGACCATGAGGATGGATGAATCGATGACAATAGAGCTTTATCCACATGTCACTGACATCTTCTAATATCCCACACTGCTATCTGAGCACTTCTTGATTTGGACTTCAGAGCTTTTAGCTTCTCCCCACAGTCCAGAGGACAACCAAGCTTCTTGTCCAGCTGTGCTCTCAGGGAAGGTCTCACTGCAGTATTCCTTCTCTGTCCAGCCTCTTCCAGCACTGCATCTCAACAGCCAGCCCATTTCAGATGATACTGGCAGGCAAATTAGCCTATGCAGTAAGTTCTAGCCACAACATTCATATGAAGGCCAGATACACATATTAGAGTAGTTTGTGCCCCAAACTTGCTACCACAAGTGCTAGAGACCAAGCACAGAGCTCACGGGGAGGTAAAAAGTTGAAGAGAGCACCCCAGAACATGCAAAGTCCTTCATCATCCATGCAAAAAATATAAGGAAAAAGCCCAAGTTAGAGTGTTCCTCGTTGCCAAAGGATGTGCTTCTTTCACTTTGTCCTCTTTGTCAACCTCCCCCTTTACCTCAAAATCCCCAGGAGACAGAAGCACTATGACCAGAGACAGGAAGGGGTGAGTGAGCGGAGCTGCTGCTAGCAATAGCTACTGTTGGCATCGGCAGGAAGGCCAGAGGAAAGTGTCTCTGCTCCTTTGCAGGGACAAGAACAGGGCTCTGACAAGCTCTTTAAGCTCCCCAGGCTCCAGAAAATGCTGCGTAAAGTGTTTTAGCAACAAAAGTCTCGAGAAGAACAAACACTCTAATCCCTTAATGAGCCGGCTGATCCCCCATCTTGGCTCTGGCTTCTGTAAAGAGCCACACTTCCCCTCCTCCCCAGCCCCCAGCCCCCTCCAGAGCTACCCGCCGTGGCTGCCTCAGAACTGATTCAAGGTGCTCTTCGGTATCCAATCCAATTACCCTGCATCCTGCTGAGCGGCCCCACAGACCGAGGGCTCTTTCAGGGCTGAGTCTTATGGCCTGTTAATCCTCCCCTCATTAAAAGACCTTGTTCCTCCCTCCTCAGAGAAGAAAAAAAACAAACATAAAAAACGCTAACCCCACACTGGGAAAAGTTTATGCAAGAGAGCCCCAAAGTGGACTACGAAAGCTGGCCCATAAGCTGCAGGCTCTCCCCACTCTCAGGGGTCACCTCTGCGTAACTGGGGGGTGTCTCTGCCTCCTCCTGCCCCCAGACCTGGCTCGCACATGAAGAAGACGGGCAGGCAGCCGGCCCTCGCGCTGTTCTTGCACTGTGGCTTTATTGGCTTCCCTTTAATGGGCCTGTCATTATGCCAGGAGGAAGCCGGGTGGGAGGGTTCCCATAAAACTAAGGCCTTAACAGCTAATGAACGCAGCACCTGGGGGGAAAGGACACAGGAGCGGCAGTTGTAGTTGGTCACGCAGGGCTGAACTGGCCTTCGGCAGCCTCACAAGGACAGGGTCCCTCCTCACTGGGAGAGGAAATGTTAGAGCAGCCCCCTCTGCCATCCACCCCTCTGGTCCCACACATGTGGGAGGAACCAAGGTCTCTGGCCCAGAAGGTGGATGTTCCCACACCCGGGGAACTCTCCTCAACATTTAGCTGGAGGGATGAGCCACAGATCAGTCAGCTGCAACCACCTCCGAACAAACATTCAATGCTGCCTCCCATGGGGTGATTGTGCTCCTCTCTCTTCTGCTTCCTTCTGTTCTGAAGATGGAGTCACAAACCCCAACGTTTTCCCTCCAGTTGCACATGCTGTCTACAGTCTTACCAGCTCAGTTCATATCCAGCAGTCTTACTGGTGCCGGTACTCATTTGCCCACCAATAGAATGTAACAAAGAGCAGGAACACACCCCTTCTGAGGAAAGATCCACATAGGTACAAGCCAGTCCCTTCTTGCAGCAGGTGTCTTCAACTCACCCTGTTACACAGGGCAATAAGGAGATATAGAAATGATGAGAAAATACTTCATAATCAGCATTTTCCAAATCAAATCATAATTCTGATTGTCACTGTCTGGTAAGCTGGATTTACATCCTCACCAGCACATCACAAACCAAAATGTCAGTTCCAGGTCCCAGGAGTGTTAAAAACATTGTTGAAGATGGAGACAAAAACCTGGGAAGTCTAGGTGAAAGGTAATAACAAAAAACAGGATCACGTAGGATGGTAGGGTAACAGCAGGGACTTCTCTCTAAAGATAAGGAGATAAAAATTAAGGAGAATAAAATAAAGAGAAAAACTTCCTGGCAATGAAACCCATTAGGAATCTTCACTGTTTAAAGCTTTTGAAGGTTGCACTGTGGAAAAAGGCTACAGGGAATATTTTGGTGCCAGAAGAGCCTGAGCAGATGTTGTGGTACGGTGGGTAGCACAGGGCACGGGGAATCACCATTTTGTTCTTGGCCCTGATACCAGCTCAGAGTACAGCCTCACTGCAGACTCAATTCAACACACACTCAGATGCTGCTCCCACCCCTCTTATTGTCTACATACAGAAGTCTCTTGCCAATTTAGCCCAGCCAGTCAGGCTCTCAATTAGAGGTATCCTAAGCATCATGACTTCTGGGCATAGGAGAATGACAATAATTCCCCAAAGTCTTCTCAGAATTGAGGCAGTCTCACAATTCACTTGAAAGCAACTACAGAGGTGGTCAGCTTTCCTCGGGAGCTGCAAGATTTCTTGGCAGTTGTAACAACATGTACAGAAAAGAAGCCACAAGAATGAAGCAATTCATTTTTGTGGGGCAAATGGCTTGTCCCATCTTGGGCTAACCAGACATTGGTGCGTCAGGCTCTGCTCTGGCTGTGCACTATCAGGAACATCTCTAAAAACACACCTGTGATGCTCTGCTGCAGTGGGGCTCAGGATTACATGTGAGTGAGAAGGATTTCAGCAATAACAAGGGGCATGATTCGGTCTTCACAAAATTTTGTAGTAGCAAGAAATTGGAGGATTGACTTACTGAGCATTTTCACAGCATATATCTGAATTTTTTTCTTTTAAGGCAATCATCAGGGAGTGAATGTATTGAGCTGGAAACAACATTTTTCAGTGGGGTTTTGAGTTAAGTTTTTGGGGGAAAGGAAAAAAATTTTTTGAATTTCTGACAACTTTTTTCCTTCCCCAGCAGAAAAATTCCTTACCAGTCCGTCATGGGCCCCTGGGAGGTGAACTGCATGATCTAATTGGGCATTATCTCAGTCTTCTCCAATTTCTCTCTTGTCACACAGTCTGCTTTTTGACCTATGCCAAGAGAAACAACGTTGGCATGCATCCTTTTTGGCTTTGACAGAGCCTGTTTCTGCTCAGCTCTCTTCCACAAATTCTTTCTAGTTATGCCATCTCATCCATTCACTTTGCACTTGCACATTTAACACTGTAATTACAACACACAAGATTAGAAATCAGACTCACCTTTTCCCTTTTTTCTTGTTCTTTGTACTCCCTTCAGCAGCACCAGTGAAACTCAGCTAGTCCGCTTCACTTTTTGTAAATGGTCAGGATTATTTTTTATCCTTTCTTATTGAACCCAGCCATCTGCAGAGAACTACTTTGTTGAAGAACTTGGTCTCTTTCTCTGATCACCGGTTGTCTGCCATCAGCTGATAATTCCTCCCCATCTGTTGCTTGAAATTATTTTCTAAATCATTTCTGTGAATGACTCCAACTATCTTGGTCAGCTTTGACTGGATGGAGTGGTCACGCACTCCATTTCTTTCCCTGTGGGTCTTCAGTCACTTTTAAAGTCAAGTGTTGGGTGATAATCCTGAAATGTTTAGAACAAAATAACTTTGGCTAGTAAACCTGTCTGTTAGAATACCATCAGAAAACAGACATCTAAGAGAGAAATCCCAGGGAAATTTAAGTTTTTTGTTGGATAGTACATTAACAGAAAATGCCTCCTGTGTGATGAATGAAATCATTATAGGCTGAGTTCAGCAATGCTGCTGCAAACGTAGACCTGGTCCTTTGACACCACACAGAATGCTGAGAGCTCTGGACTCAATCCAGCAAAATATTTAAGCACATGAGCAGCCTAAGAAATGAAGTGCATGGTTAAGTATCTAGCTAGATCTGGGCCCAAACATTTGGCATTCTAGGATTGCTCCATAAAAATGCATTTAATATTTTTAAATGTCGATTTTTCATTTAAAAATATATATATTAGGAATTACAAACTTCTTTTTTAGATGCAGTTTAACATGTTTATGTAACTCAATATCATGCCTTTAACCATTCTTCCTGCAGTCATTTAGAGGAAGGGCTCTTCTTATACATTGTCACTCAGTTACACCATGAAGCTCATTTCTTACCGAAGTGTCAGCCTGGGAAAACCCCCACACTTGTGACTAGTCTCAGCAGGTTCCAGTAAAGAAGGGAAGGTGGTCTGAAGGACACAAATATGCAGAGACTCATAATTTACAAGGGCTATGTTCCAAAGCAGTGTTTGTAGCAGGGTGTCAAGGGGCTGGCCCAGATGTGAAGTTCCGATGCACGTTTATAAACCAGACTTGTTCTCTCTCTTAGTCAAGTAATTACTTGCACTGTGGTTAGCACAGGAGACTGTGTGATAGAGATCAGAGCTCTCTGTGCTCACTACCAGCATGAATGCAAAGTTACTGTCCCACAGACCTTCTGTTGAAATAACCACAGCAAAGACTGTGAGGGGAAATAGCCTTTCTAATAGGCAAGTGAAGAGCTTTCCCACCTCTCAATCCAGAAGCAGTTTACTGGGGCTAGTGGTGAAGAAGACTAGGAGACATTTGGCAAGGTCTCTTCCTACTTAAAATACCACCTGTGAGGTGGTACCTGTGAGGTATTAATAGCGCTGGCACATGGCCCACCACGTTCTTCTCTGCCCAATGCCACCTTCACCAGACTATCCCTGTACAAAGCCAACAAGGACACTGGAAGCCCATGGGGGCAGGGAGGTACACCATTATCTCCCAGAAGGGATAGGTCAAGAGGAAGTCAAGTCAAGCTAGATGGCCTTTTACTTAATCCTCCCTCTTCAGGCCATAAATAGCTCTTTCCTCTGTGACCCTCGGCCTCCCACAACCCTTCCCTACCTCCACTCCCACCACAGCACAGGCTGCTCCTTGCCCTCTGCAGATCATTGTCTCCCTGCTAATTGCCCTGTCTAGGAGGAACAGGTCAGCAGCTTCAGGTGAGAGCCAGAGAGAACTGTTAATAAGTAAATGATAAAAAAAAAATGTTACAGAATGAACTTGTTTCTTGCCAGGACTTGCCTTGCAATTTGGCAGTCGCAACTGTCCTGTTGTGAAAAGGCTCAAGCTCTTTTTCTCCCCTTGACCCAAAGCTCTGACAGCAATATTAAACTCAAACATGGGGCCGCAGCTCCAAAAAGTCTCTATGTGTGTGCATGTGTGTGGGTCTTGCCAGCTCAGAGGCTGCCCTGATAGCCACACTGTATATGCCCATGTCTATGTTACTAAATAAAACAAAGCCTGAAAACAATGTGGCCACAGATCATCCCTACTGTTTAATTAACTACAGGCTCCCTGGCTGGGAAATGGCTCAGTCTCTCAAGCAGTGCTTGGCCTCGGCATGTGACACCAACCAGTCCCACTAGACAGTATAGACAAAACTAGAGTTATAGACTCTCTATATATAGAGAGAGTTATAGACTAAAGTATAGACAGTATAGACTCCAGCACCATGCCAGCATGCCTTGCACCCTTGGACACTGTTGCATGCTGCACCTCAGGACCCCATCATGCTCTGGAGAGGATGTTTCCTGAGATGCAGTGGGGAGTTGTGGCACTTTCCCATCATGGCCTCTCTCAACATGAGCCCAGTGCCACACGGGAGCCATGGTGCTGCAGAACCAGCAGTCACAGCCATCTGCTGCTGCCTTTAAGTGCTACAAAACACACTGAGCTCACAGGAAATCTTCTCTCAAAACCAAGCAAAACATGAAAGAAAGAGAAAGCATTTGGACTGCTCCCTAGTCAGCAGCCCAATCCCAGAGAAGACATTGCAGGAAGAAACCTCTGATGTTAGGAGACCTCAGAGCAGACTCGTGCCCAGCCCCACAATCAAGCATCAGCCAGAGGGTCCAAATTTCCCCAGAAAACACTACTCTGGGATCTCTGTGCCATCTGGCTCATAGGAGATGCTCTGGCTCCTGCCCCCCTCTGGGGCATAGTCACTCTTGTTGCTGCCCCTTCCCAGGAGGAGGTGCTGCAGGGTGATGGCTGGACTCCTACGCTCCCTGCCTTTGTGAGCCTAACCCTGTGGGGTCTCCTATTCCTTTGAAACCCGAGTTGTGTTGATAGATATATTTGCTGGGTGCCTCCCGTCTCTCCTGGGCTTGGGCTGCCCTGTCTGGAGGTTCTGTGAGGGAGAGGGGTCTGGAGTTTAAGAGCGTTATTGTTACCAGAGGAAGGAATTTTTGGTCCTATAAATCAGAGGCAGGCAGCAGTAGGGCCAGCATACTTGGGCTGTGTGAACAAACTTCATTTCCTGGGAGACTGGCCTTCAATCACCCTCTGTCATACTCCACTGATCAGAGGTGGACATGAGAGGAGTTCATTAAGGTGGAAGAAAAATAATATAATAGGTCCTCCCCATGCATGCACTATTCCCGACCCCTGGGGGTGGCAAGACACCCCTTCCTTGTGCTGAGATCCAAAACACACATGCACACACACAGAGTCACTCACCCTGAATATGCTGGTATTCCTCTGCCTAAGCAAATTTCCTTCTAAAAATGGACACCTCCAACATAGCCCAAGGTTTTTTCTGGCTACTTTTCAGATGAACTCAGTTCCACTGTCTGTTGACTCGCTTTGTAATTCTTGGCTGCACTCTGCCGGAGAAGAATCAGGCCCAGCACTTGGTGCAAAAGGAATCAACAATTTTCAGAGCAAACCAGAAAGCTCAAAGCTCTCCTTGATTTTGTTTCCTGGCTTTCTGAATGGATTTTTTTTTTAAGGGGGATAATCTCTTCTCTTTCTCTTTACCATCCTTCAGCACTATTGATTTTGAAAAATATTGGAATTAGGAAAAGGGGCAATAATGACAAGTAAGTGAAAATTAAAAAATTAATGAAAAGAGAAAATATTTTGAGTAAAGGATATGGAAAAAAAATACAGAGACTACAATTTTTTACAAAAAGTTTTGTATTTTCAAGAACAGATCATGAGCTGACTTGTCATATGGAAACACAAAAAAAAAGAGCTCTAGTAAGGCCCAAGAGACTGAGCTAGTATCTGCCATGGACTGGTGCGGTGGTGATACCACGTGGAATAAAAGTTCTTCAGACTTACGAGCTCTGTTGGGCTGGTACCATCCATTTGTATGCTTTTCACAGAAAGCATAAATAAAAGAAAGACATAATTGCTTTAACCACTTTGAAAAAAATTTCTTAGCAGTTCTTATGTTTATAAGATACAAATACAAATCAGAGAGCTTGGGCCCACAAGACTCAGGCGACTGATACAACATAAATTATGTTATTTTTGAGGTGCTGCCTGAGTCCAGCTTGAAGGTGGTGGACAGCTGGTACTCTCCTCCTCCTGAGTGGTAGAGGTGCCCATGGTTTAGTGAGGTCCTTGCAGGCAGTTTGAATCGATGCCTAGTTATGCTGCTAGACTCACCTCCTGGAGACACTTGTGGTTCTGGTCAGGCAGACAAGGGAGAACAGGCACTGCCACCCTTGGATCTAGTGTCTTGACTCTCTGTGATTTCTAGAGGCACCAAGTCCAGGAGGAAACACTGCATTCTCTGTGAAGATCATACCAAGCAAATTCCTTTCCTTATCATCTCTTTTGAGAGACATGATCTCCAAGGAAGGCAGCAAGATACATCCACGAGCAGGTGACCTATCCTAAGCAGCAGCAGACTGCTGCTGGTTTGAGATGCATCTCTTATATTGGTGGGTATAAAATGAGTCGTTTCTGCTTAATAGCAAGAGGCTGAATCTGGATGGTGAGGCAAAACAGAGTAGTATTTAATCATCACAGAAAATGTTGGAGGATATTCTCGGAAGGTTTCCTGTAGGGACACTTATTGCATAGAAAACATAGAACTGCCTGGTACAAACGCCTTCTCTAGAGAGCTAGATCAGACATTTCACTGGCACTTGATGAATAGTCGGTGAAGGATTTTGCAGGCCTCCCAGATGAAAGAGGTTGTTGGAAAACAGGACTATGGGGTGACTTTTCTACCCTGGCTGTTCATCACTAGACAAGCTGTTTGCAAACCTGCCTTTTTATTTACTGTGTGAAATCTTTCTGAATGGACTTTTTACACTAATATCTAAAAGGACAGTTGGGCTGTTATTAATAGATAGCTATACATCTCTGTTGCCTTCAATGCTGTTTAGCATATCTGCATTAAAGTTCACTGTGTTTGTTGAGAAGTGGCACAGAGGAACAAGGATGAATTAACTCCAAGCTCTACGTGAGTGAAAAACAAAGGGAATAGAAAAACTGAGCTAAATAGCTAAGGCCATCGCTGCAGCAGAGGGGAGAGGACAGCGTACAATACTGATGATGCACTGGGGCACACTGGCTGGAGTGAAGGGACTATGGCTGGAGATACCCAAGGATGCTGTCAAGAAGAAAGAACATATATGATTGAGGTGTACCCTATACCCAAACAGAGCTATATGCCCCAGTCCGCTCCCACTACATCAGAGCTCTGTTTGGGTCATTAGTGCTTGTTTTAATTTGTTTAGCCAATTTTATCGCTGGAAACACACAGTGATTTACAACCTTTCCTGAGTGCACAGATTAATAAGCCTTCTCCTCACTTCCCCTAGAGACAATTAGCATGTAGCCATGATGGGAAATGACTATGAGGAACACACGCAGGCAATATGCTGAGAGAGCTAGACATCAGGCTGAATTCTGACTACAGACAAGGTCACTTGAAAGCCACCACCCATGCTCAAATCCTCACCTGGAGAGAAATGCCACCCCCATCCCTGAGCAGAACACACAACAAAATGGTCTGAACAGCTCTAGAGGCACATCTGGGTGCAGGGTGCAGTTTGACTGCAGAGTCCTCTGGGGAGCTGGCATCTATGGGCCAGAAAGAGATAGAGACCCCAGCTTCCTGCCTGTTATGCCATTGATTTTGTGTGTGTCCTCAAAGTCCCTTCTGCCTGCTTAGATTGCTCCTGCTCTTGGAGAGAAGAGTGGCTTCTTGTCTGATTTTGGGGTTGACCCTGCTTTAAGTGGGGGCTACATGACACCTCACAGGGTCTCTTCCAACCTGAACTATTCTGTGACTCTGAGACACTGCTCTTAACAGGATCCCAAGTTGTAACTCAGTCCGAGGAAGCATTGTAGCAACTGTCCTTAAGGCTACAGACTTGACTGCCAGCTTCAGAAGGCATTAGAGATGAAACATAACCAACGAGAGATTGAAAAAAACCCAAAAGTCTAGTTACCTTCCTCTTTTTATTTTGGATTTGCCTGTTGTTTTCTTTTCCCAAGCTGTGACTGTTTCCCCCTTCAGTTCTTTTGTTTTGTGGCAGTGGGTTCTGCAGTACCAGCCATGAACTGGGCCCTGGCGTGGGCCAGGGAAGGGCTGCCTCTTTGTTGTGGACCTGTACATTGCGTGGGCACAACACTGCCACTGGGGACTGTAGGTCCTGCCAGTCTACAAATGCTGTGGATGGACAAACCGAGCACACAGTATGGAGGAGTAAATCCCTGAATGTGTAGGTGTGTGCAGGGAAGAGGAGGGGTGAAGGAGCTTTCTTAAGGCCACCAAATGAAAGCCCTGCTTCAGCACACTTCCCAGGAATGGCAGAGATTACTCTGTGTCCCTGTGATACTTGGTCCATCATCCCTCTTGCACTTTTAGGCAGCTCCCTCCCTGCAAGTACTTTTAAATGCATGGATTTTAAAACAAGCATCAAGTATTCAAACTCGGTCTCTCAAAATCTAAGGGAAATGGCAAAAATGTGCTGACAATTTTCTCACATTTACACCTGTTGGTATTTTTAGCTTACTGAAACATTATTTATTCAGTTCTGAGAAGTCAAATATACTTCTGTTCTTCAAAACAGAAAAACATTTAGATTTTGAGAGAAAATTTGAGAAAATGTTATAAAAAAATTTAGCAAACTTGAGGTCCTTTTTATTTCCCCAGGTGATTTTTAAACTAGCCATGCCAGATATGTTCTGATGAAGGTGAACATGGTAAACCCCACTTTACAAGTAGGAAAACTGAGTTATATACAGATTGATCGAAGTATCGGGCTCCTGCCACTCTGGGGCATCTTCTTTTTTACTGTAGAGTCCCATAATTAGCTATGCGGTGTACTCTGATCCCCTTGTAAAGCTGGGGCTGTAAAGTTGCCATTAATAACCTAACTCCACTTCCTCTGCTGACCCACACTCATCACCTTGCTAAAGGAGACCCATAGGAAGCTGAAAGATCCATTCAGTTGCCCCAAAGTACCATGTAGGTGGTGCAGACCTGTGAACACAGGAGTCACCAGAGATGACAGGAGTGTGTCCATCACTGTCACTGAGCAAAGCCCTTGGCTGCATCTGCCTGCTATCATGCTTTTCTCCTGAGCAGCTTGGTCTTGCTTCTCTCCTGAAACCCCACCTGTGAACATCTCACACTAAACCAGAAGCCCTAAGGAAAGTCTGGGTGTGATTCCTGTGACAGCACAGCAACTCCTTGGAGTTTGCTGGTCTCCTTATGCCCCAGGGAACCTGATCATTGCCCACCAGCTCTGTGTGTGCTCACTGCCTTCCTGGCAGCTGCAGCTCACAGGTCTCGTGAAGCATATGCCCACAGCAATAGTACAGCCTCTTGAAGAACTTTGCTGTGATTTTGCTTACCCATTCAGGTTCCTGTCATTGTATTGTCCTGGCAGGTTGTCCATGGGTCTCCATGGAGATCATTGCCATGGCAGGGCCCATACGGATGTAAGAACAGTTTCTAGTGCTCACTTCAAGACATAATTGAGGAATCCAATTTCTCTTCACTCAGGCAGAGTCTGTGCTCTCCTGGGAGTGTCTTGTCTCAGCCAACAGATTATCCTTCTCATTGCTCAGGCTGCCCAGGGTTCCTTCCACCCCTGATCTCCACAAATACCCCTCTCTCTTCCCAGAGCAGCAACAAGGTCTGAGGCAGCAGTAGGACTACAGTATGTTTCTCCATCAGATGATGGGTTGGAAGGCTGAGGGGAGAAGCTTTTTGGCTGTAGCTATGCTAACTGTGTTGCCTTTCCCTCCTTTCTGAACCCAGCCCCGCTGATAGACATTAGTGGGTGGGAGGCCGGCTCACTCCAGAGAGCCTTTGACATAAAGGGAGTTTTCACCCCACCTCTCCATCAATCAAAACTTAAACTTATTTGTGCTTATATGCTACTTCTTAAGTAGAGAAAATAAAAACTGGGTTTAGGAGAGTGCAAATATTTAACAATAAAAAAAACACATTAATTTACCCTTTTTCATTTCTACAGAAGGAACCTTAATGGAGTCACATGACTCTTATTCTAAGTGATAAACCACAGGTCATAAAGCACCACTTTATCACTCTGCACAAGCAGTATAAATAACAGCTATTACCCAACCTCACTCCATCTGATAAGCTCAGAGATTTTCTAATATACATTTCTGATTTTTTTAAATAATATTCATGATCATTTCCTCTTGAGCGTTATGACTCTCTGGCTATGTGGCCCTTGAAACCAGGGCCTGCAAGCCCTTGTACCATCTCCCTGATTTATGGCCATGTTGGTTGGGACTGACGCCCTAATGAAATCTGTGACACTGCATTAATGGGGCTGTTTGTTACCACTGGAGTTCAGAGGCTGGCTGTAGTCTCAGAGCTGTGCTCAGGAAGGCACACGCAGAGTCTATAAAACCCACCCAGTGGGCAGCAAACCTACCCTACCTGTGGACGCTGTAGCACCACCTCGTGCAGAAGCTGCCTGGCAAGGCCTGTGAAACCCATCGAGGGAGCAGATAGTGGGTCGTGGCTCCACACCGCATGCCGCAGCTGCACAAACACAAGGAGTATGCGACAAGCTCAGGGTCTTTCCTGGGACCACAGCTCCACATACAGACATACATCTCTCAAGCGTGTAATTAATACCCAGCCCCCTGTGTGCAGTCATTCAGTTGCACAAGCCACAGCGAATGTGCACCATCAGATAACCCACTAACAAGTACGTGCGTATGGAGTGTAACCGACACACATACCTTCTATGTGCAGGAGATCTACAGCCTCAGTGTGACGTGTGGGCAAACAAAGATCACCCCATAACTCTCCAGCATCCTGCCCAGGGCTGGTTTCCCTCTGGCTCCAGACCAAAGCCACAAGGCAGCATGCAAAACCTGCCTGTGGTGCATGTGTGCTTTTGCAGCAACGTTTTCCAATGTGATCTAGTCCTGCTGGCTGATACATCTAAGTCAAATAGCCACTCAGACCTCATCAAAACTAATGACAGTTTGGAGGACGATTCATGTCCTCGGCTCAGAAAAACTGAGCCAGCATGTACGCAACAAAGATCTCATGTAGCCACTGCACAATAGAACATATCTGCAGGACAGTTATTTTAATACCAATATGCCCTATATAAAGACACATTATCATGAACTCTACCTTGAAGCTAACACGATAAGCAGAGAGAACTCCAGCTTTCTGTAAGCAAGGTGGGCTGGTTCCTCTCCTTAGGCTAAGTATTCAGCCAGAATATTTTAGCATACATACATGCTTGAGTATCTGGTTGATTGAAGCTGTTAGTTCCTTTTTTTGCAATCAGTCACCATTAGCATGCACTTTTTCTTGAGTTTTATTTGTTCCTGTTTGTCTTTGCTTCATTTTTCCTTTTTTAAAAGAGTTTAGGGAAAAAAGCGCAAAAATTCACATTCATACAATGCAGACTCTTATGCAACAGGAAATAAAAATGTCAAAAGCGAATATTTAGCCTTAATTCTGCCCTAGGGTAAAACTCAGGCAGCTACTGCAACCATACATTACTTATCAAATAATGCACCATAGTAGACACTTTTTTCCACTTAGGTACATACAAGGAAGAATCTTCATTCTTGTGTGCTTCATTTTACAACTTTTAATGCAGGCCTAATCATTGAACCGAAAGCCGCCTTCAGAAACATTTTGGTGTGAAACTTGCCAATACTAAGGGTATTTTGTTGTGCCTACAATATTCAGTGCCTATTTTTCAGGATTACTTTTGTAGTAAGTCAAAATGGCTTACCAAGAAATCAGGGGTTTGACCAATTCACATCTGCTGGAATTATTAAATAATTACAAATAGTGAAGCATTGAGCTTAAAAATGACAATTTGAAATCAGTAATATTGATGTGACTGAGTTTCATTTATCCTGGAAAGGAAACAGCTTTGACAAGACCGTATTTTTTTAATAAAATGAGTGTGGTATTTTTCTATCAGGTCTCTTTAATTCCAGCATCATAAAAATGTGGTATATCTTTATTGATAGACTTTAGCTGGTGAATTTTCATCTCTACAGCATATATATGTTAATGATTTTCTCAGCACTGACACACAATATGTTTAACTAGATGATTTTTCCTTTCACTCAGAGTTACTTCTCTGAGCAGTAATTTAGTGGGCAGTTCTCAAATGACAACTCTAAGAAATACAAACACCATGTCTTGTTAAGAGTGTATTTTAATGATGTCTTGCTTGACCATGTTTCTTTTTTGTAAAATTGTAAATAATTCTGACTCCTCTTGTGATCCATAGCTGGAGGGACACAAGACTGGAGGAGACCAACTATGCAATTAAGTCCAGTGCATTTGCAATCACTCTGCAAGTGTGTTTAGTCCAAAAGAAACAACAATATCCTTCCCTATGCCACAAACAACAGAATATTTCCCAAAATCCTGAACCAAACCTATTTGTGCTCAAAAGATGAAGAAAAATCCTTAAAAAAAGTAATAGCACATCACAGGAGAAGAGCAGAAGATACCTGGAGCCAGAGCATCACCCACTGCTGGGAGCTGCATGGGCAAGGGAGTGTGGTAAGTGAATAGTCACAGATGATCTCAGCGCATTGCAAATGTAACTCTAGTCAGGCAGTAGATGTGCTCTCTTTAATGATATTACTGAACAGATTACATAAATGAGTGAGAATTTATGTACAGAATTTGCATGTGTTTGCAACTGATCTGAAACTTATAAATACGTTTCTGTATTTACACGCACAAGTAAATTAATATTGATTTCCAACCAGCAAGCACCACCAAAATGGCATTCAAGTGCATGTTTCCAGGTGCAAAGTATTTAGCTGGAGAGCAAAGCAAATGAATTTGCAATGAGAACAGTGAAACTGTGGATGCAGTTCTGGAAGGAATGATTTGCATTGTTTGTGTTGCAGCAGTGCTGGGAGGTTGCAGACACGGTGGGGCTCTCCTGTGCAAGGCACTCTACGATCGTATTGCAAAGAGCTTCTCCCCAGCATGTGCTAGTGAGACAAGCGCCTCAGCACAGCAACACAAGTCTAATTCCCAAATTGGTGCTCATTCCCTGCCCAGAGAGCTTTATTATACTGGGTGCACAGCTCAACAAAATGGGTAGGCCATTAAAGATTTACAAACCATTGACACTAGCTTGCTCAGGGACATTGTGGCTACTGCAAGGACCAAGCTTGCTCCTGCATTGCTTCATTTCCAAACCCCTGCACTTCATTACCTCCCTGGATAGCTGCCGTCGGCACACACTCAGCACCCCTACTCCCCAGTTTCTGACTCTCCAAGCCCTAAAATACCCATGCATTCCCCAGAGAGGACCCTCTCCCTGATTACCTACATTCCTAAGCCTGTATCCACTCCTTCCCTCACTTTCCTACATACCCTCTTACCTTTCCCACAGTCGGGCCGCTACCCTGGGCACAGACGCTGGGGTCCCAAGGTGCCATCCCTCACTGTCCTCCTGCCGCATCCCAGTCCAGGAATGAGTGTTTGGGGGCAGGGCTGGAGAGGGCAGGGGGAAGAGGAGCTGTTGGGGCTGTGTGAGTCAAGTCTAAACCCCTGTCCTCTTCACCAGAGAAAGCAATTACTTTACCAAGGCTTTGGTTTTTAACCAAGGTTTTACAATTACATCTCTCTGGATTTGCTTTTTTTTTTTTTTCCCCTCCTCTCCCTGAAACTCCTCCTGATGTTTGGTGGTTTTTCTTGGGTATGCTTTGTTGTTTTTGGGTTGTTTTGTTGTTATTGTTGCTTGCAGCCACTGGAGAGTTCCCCTTCCTTTGGTTAATGGCCCATTAACTAGCTCTCTCCGTGCAGGGGTAAGGCCTGGGAATTGCTGAGTTCAGGAAAATCCTTACCAGCAAGAACCTTTTGCCAGCAACAAAATCCTCTTTTCAGAGGAGAGTCTATGAAATAGGGTGGCAAGGTGGGGCAGTCCCTGGGTGGAAGGGATGGGGACAGAGCCCACAGGAGTGTATGGCACAGATCTCTCTGCTGTTTCTTGAAAAAAAGGCGCTAGCTGTGGGGAAGAGGGGGGAGAGGAGACTGGAGCTGGGTTGTTAGAGGATTCAATGAGCTGTGCCCAATGTATTCGAAAGGTGCTTAAGACAGCCAAAGCTCTTCACCAAACACACACGGCTGTGAAACAGCACAGCGCGTGCACCCACCAGCTGCAGAGAGGCAGCCCAGTTTCCCCCACCCCACTCCCATCACACCCCTGAGAAACAAGCAGTATCCCCTTGGCCCGAGCCCCACACCATCACAGCATGGCCAAGGTAGCAATGGTCCCACCCAGGCACACCTGGACCTCTGACCACCCCAAACCATCACTGGTAAGTGCAGGTGTTCCCCCTGCCCCAGGCACCTCACACCAGGGACAAAGAGGTGCCCAGCGCAAATGTTTCCCCTCCCTCCCTCCCTCCCTCCCATCTCCTCCCTTCAAGCTGCACCTTTCCAGGTAGAAAATTATTTGCAGCTTTATGTTGTTTCATTCAAGCAAACGCTATGGCCAGGCTGGAAAGGAGATGCAGGATTTTCCATAGGCCTAAAAAAGGGAAGACTAAGCCAGTCTTGGGATCAGCAGGACTAGTGAAACCTGATTTCTGCTGGCTTTGTGTCCTGAATCCTTTGCCCTCCCTCCATCACCACTGCAATAATTGCAGTGGACAACCTCTTCTCCAGTGCCTCCCATTGCCCCAGAAGGACCTTCAGCTTACATGCTGTCACTGACTCCAAGCCATGTGCTGTTTGCCCACTGGACATGGAGGTGTTGGCTGGTCAGCAGAGAAGACAAGCAGACTAGTCCATTGTTGGCACTAATGTGAACCTCTCTTCTTTATCCCATCATTACTTTTGACACTTTTTTCAGGCACAGAAGTTTGGTGGGCTCTGTCCTTGTGTCAAGTATAGTTGACACTGACAGGTAGGTTAAACGTGATAACAAAGGGGACAAATGACAGACAGTGCAATTGTCTAGGCTGGGTTACCTAAGTTTAAATTTACAAAAAGGTGACGGTTTCAGTTTCATCAGTGTCAGAATGTATTCTTATCTGCATCTGCAGAACACAGCACAGCTCAGACTCATGACCATAAGCAATCAGCTTGCCACAGTTTAATCAAGTAACACCCATTAGCAAAGGTGCAGAAATCACTTTTCTTGGAGGTCTTGTGGACCAGCTCCACTGCAAAGATTAATTGTCTCCACCCATGAGGGCTGAGCCCCTTTGGGGCTTCTGAAATACCATGAGGCAATCAAAAATGAACCCACACCCAGAGTCGCTCACCATGGCTCAGCACACAGGTCTACCAGGTGATGACACCAGGCTATGTGGAAAACAGCAGTGTCAGTGTACGTCCTGCCAGTTTCCACATTCAACCAACCCATCCCCAACACTGCAGACACACGCGACCACTATCACCATTTCTGGTACTATATAGATGCCTAACTGTAGCATCTCCCAGTGTAGGAAATACTCTCAGCACTGCTGTGATAGTCTGGTACTATGCCCTCTAGACCAAGATTAGAAAATGGAGAGGGACCAGGGTTTAGCTAGATGATAAAGCCATGTAAGAAGTCTGTATCTAAAAAGAGTGAAGCCTAAACCTGGGTCTCCTTATCTTCTGAAGTAATCCTTAGACTGCCTGCACACAACAGCGTACACGTGTGATGTGCTGCAGTGGTGCTGGCTCCAGCGCTGAGGGGTACATAGCCATGCTCACTTGGACCATAGAAGAGCCAGACGCCTAATATTACTTTTAAAAGGGATGGTGACAACAAAACTGCAGCCCTTCAACTGAGCACACAGCCACAGCCACACACACACAGCACCCCCCTAAGGTAGTTCACATACAGCATGAGGGGTACATGGTGCTGCACAGAAGAAACCCTACAGCGGGAACTGGCACTACCTGCATGCACAGGTCGGACCCACACGTGGGTGACTGCACAGAGCACGCTGCAGCCATGTGCAGGAGGTGCAGCATGACCCTGCCAGGCGACGTCCACAGACACAGGAGAAGTGTGCAGAACTTGATACCACACATGCAGTGACCCTGTGGTAACACCACCACTTGCTGCTCTGGGGTCACCTACCCCTGTGGCCATAGTCCCAGCATGGCCAGCTACCTCACTAGGAGGTATTTTTGGACTGTATGGTACTAGCTCACCTATAGATTACCAGAACTGATAAAAGCAACAGTTTCTTACCTTGCATTTTTCACACATCTAAAAGGCCATCACAAATGAAGTAATCATGATTACCCCCATTTTAAAGATAGGGAAACTGAGGCACTGCATGATGGATGACCCAGTGTCTCCTAACAGAGTGCCGACAGGGACCACAGAGACACCCAAGTTCCCTAAATTTCAATCCAGTACACAGGGACTGGATTATCATTTGGAGACTATTCACACTGTGATGCCCACACTGGTCTTTGTGGCAGCTTGTGTAAGACCTGCTTTAGATCCAGGGTGGTCTATGACTTGAGGGTAGCAGGGCAGGAAAGAGATATTCCCTGACAAGATTTTGCCTCAGAGAAAGACCTGAAAAAAAGTTCAGCTCAAGGTCCTGGTGAAAAGGATGCCTGCAGGGCCACCCGCACCACTCTCTAGTTGCTCCCAAGCGGTAAATTCATCTGGCTGAAGTTCTGGGGAAAGTGAAAAAAACCCCCATATGTGGAGATAGAAACTAGACCCACTGACCACTCGCACTGTTTGACATTAAAAAGTGCTGACAGCAGAGAGGGAGGAAACGAATGGACCAAGGGCCACTTTCATCTCATGACAGTCTCCTGCCAGCCCCAGCCACTGTGTCTCCCTCTCAACCCCCCCTCCTGGCCCCATGCTTTTCTAGGCATTCTATTAAATAGGGTCACAGCCCACATTAGAGTCCCTCCCACGGCCCTGGCAAAATGAAAACACTTGCCTGTCCCCATGACCCCCACCCTCCCAGATCTCTGGCTCCTTTGCCGTTGCCTGCTTCTCCAGAACTGAGATCTCCACTCCACTGCAACCTTGAAGTTTCACAGTCTAACATCAAGGCAAAGGGCTTCAGGGAGGGGTAAAGGCTCCCCCACTTTCTTCCTCTTACATTAATTATCTTATTTAGTTGAAAGAAAAGTCCAAAAATGGAGCTTTCCCTTGGCAATTTATGATGCTGGAGCAGTAATTTATGGCTCGATACAACTTTATTTTGCTCCTTCTTTACACACACACACACACACACACTTAAGGAGACACTGACCTGAATTTATCACACTAAGTACCTGCCTGCTAAAAGTAAAGGACCGAACATAATTTACAGGGAAGGATGGGGAGGGGTTCACATGTGGGGGGAAACGTTTAGAAGAGTTAATGTTTGAAAGTTGGTCTTTGAAGGCAGGAGGCTCCTCTAGATAGAATGAGAAAACCTAACTAATTAAAACTGATGTATCAGTTTCAGAAGAAGAATGTGCTGGTAATGAAACAGTGCATGGGTAAAAACAACAGGTGGTTGAGTTAGCCACCACAGCTTAGTCACCCTCCAGGAAGAAAGTCCCAATTTCAGCATCAAACCAACAGGGTCTAATTCACCAGCACAGTAGCCAAAACCTTCTGTCAAAGTGACTGGTCTGATGCAGGACAAACAACTTGGGTGCAGAAGTGGGTCATCATGGCCATGGCATGCCAGCAATGTGACCTGCTGCCACTCCAGTTGGAGGAGAGAGGGGACCTTGTGCTGCAGATGTGCCACTAGTTGTTTCAGTAGCAAGCACTGTGGATGGCCAAAGCAGAGGACTTGCCTGCCCAAAATGCTGACCAACAGGGCAGACAACAAAAGGGAAAGAGCAGAGGGCACAGAGAGGGGTAAGTGACGGGTCCAAGGACACTTTGCAAGCCAGCTGCAGAGCTACAGTTATGGCTAGCATTCATGCCTCCCCCAGCCAGCACCAGGAGCCTTCTTGTGTCATGCTGGGGGAGGGTCACGAGAAAACTCAAATCTTGTCTTGGAAGGGAAACCCATGTGTTATCACACTCTACTAGGGAGACCCTCAGCAGAAGGAGTTCATCCGAGGCCTGCCATGAGACAAGCAGCTGTGCAACCCATGTTCAAGACAGTGGCTCTGCAGGGCATGCCTGGGGCACTGTCATTAACACACTTTTTTTGGGCTTCACAGGTCACAATGAAAGAGGATTTGGGGCACACCTGTCTTGACAATGCCTGCATATGTGAACAGATGAGTGCCCATCTACGAATGAAGGCTCACTTTTCCCTGCTCTGTCTGAGACCTCCCATGTTACCACACTTGCATCTTTACACACTATACCACCTCCAAGGAAAATAGGAAGGGGGAATCAAATGGGAACATTAATCTCTGCATATTCCAGTGTATCTTCCTGAAGTGTGCTCCCACCTTATCCTGCAGGATACTTGTGGGGGCTCCCCTAGTGCCTTCCCCAGCCAACCCTCTTCTCCAGACCTCCGTGACTGATGCCAAGAGGAGAGGTCCCTTCACACACTGTATCCAGGAAGTGGATAGGGAATTGGCTGGATAGGGAATTGCCTGGATGGTGACACTCAAGGAGTTACAGTCAGTGGCTCAGTGTCCAAGTGGAGAGCAGTGATGAGTGTCATTCTTCAAGGGTTGGTGTTGGGACCAGTGCTGTTTGACATCTTTGATGGAAATATGGACAGTGGGATCGAGTGCACCCTCAGCAAGTCTGCTGACAACACCAACCGGTGTGGTGCGGTAAACATACTGGAGAGAAGGGATGTGCCATCCAGAGGGACCTGGACAGGCTGGAGAGGTGGGCCCGTGCAAACATCATGAAGTTCAACAAGGCCAAGTGCAAGGTCCTGCACATGGGTCAAGTCAATGCCATGCACAAATACAGACTGGGCAATGAGTGGATTGAGAGCAGGCCTGTGGAGGACTTGGAAGTATTAGTGGATGGAAAACTGACTACAAGCCAGCAGTGTATACGCGCAGCCTGGAAAGCCAACTGTATCCTGGGCTGCATCAAGAGAAGTGTGGCCAGTAGGCCGAGGGAGGGGATTGTCCCCCTCCACTTTGCACTCATGAGACCCCCCCTGCAGTGCTGTGTCCAGATCTGGGGCCCTCAACATAAAAAGAGCATAGACCTGTTGAAGCAGATCCAGAGGAGGACCACGAAGATGATCAGGGGGCTGGAGCACCTCCCTTCTGAGGACAGGCTGAGAGAGTTGGGGTTGTTAAGCCTGGAGAAGAGAAGGCTCCAGGGAGACCTTACAGCAGCCTTCCAGTACTTAAAGGTGGGAGATAGAAAAGATGGGGAGGGACTCTTTATCAGGGAGTATAGGGATAGGACAAGGGGTAACAGTTTTAAACCGAAAGAGGATAGATTTAGATTAGATATAAGGTTTGGGATATAGATATAAGATTCTTTACCATGAGAATGGTGAGACACTGGAACAGGTTGCCCAGAGCAGTTGTGACTGCCCCCTCCCTGGCAGTGTTCAAGGATGGGTTGGATAGGGCTTTATGCAACCTGTTCTAGTGGAAGGTGTCCCTGCCCATGGCAGGGGGATTGGAGCTAGATGATCTTTATTGTCCCTTCCAACCCAAACCATTCTATGATTCTATGAGTCTAAGTCTGAGCAGCTAAGTATGCCAAGATGAGAAACATGTGCAAAGCATCTTAACTGCTAGTTGCTTTTCTTCTGCGCACACAAACTTCCCTAACTTCACAAGGCATCTTTATCTTCCAGCTAGGAATCTGAGCCACAAGATTCATGCAGTGACTTGGACCTAGGTTACATAGTAAGAAAATGCCATTAAATGTGTCAGCAGAGCATCACATAAGTCCCCTGTAGCCAGACAATTCTTCCACGCCAGGGGACCTGAACTTGATTTGGTTGGGTACTGACTTTAACCCCTATTCCACAATCTTTGTACAGGACCACATACATGCTTTCCTCTGTATCACAGAATTCTATTGCCCTCACAGTCCCCAAATCCTTAAAACCATTAGGATGAGAGGTAAGGAAGGAGGCAAGAAATGACCTTTTGTTAAAAAAAAAGAAGGAATCATAAAAGTGATTTTAGAGATGCTCATTACCCAAATGCAGATCTTTCAAAAATGTCCCTTGCTGAAAACTGTGGTTAAGCTTCAAGTGTCCATTTAAAGTGATAGGGCTCTGCATTGGGCCCACCAGATAACAGCCCCTGCTTGTCAATCCACTCAGCAAATTTCTAGAGCCAACAAACAAAAGCCCCAGAAGGTGATTTGTATATAAACAGAACACCCACTCCCTTTGGTAGGGAAGGTGTTTTATTTCCTACTGTAATCTCTGTAGACATCATCTTGTTCACAAATCTTACAGCAACCCACAGCCGTGGCATTAAACAGGTGAGAAGAATAAGGGGGTTTTGTATTGATTTAGGGACGGTTTCATTTGTAAGCGAAAGGGCAGCTGTCAATAGGCTGCATGATCTAAGGCACCAATCCAGAGAAATCTTAAGCATGTGAGCACTCAGGAGCAAGCATGGGATTCAGGGCTTTTGAATTGGGGCCAGCAGCCTAAACCAGGCTTTATTTCATGCTGCATCATAACTCTATTGCGTGAATGAGAGGAAAGTATTATTAAATGGGAGGATGGAAGGCGAAGAAGAAGAAAACATGTCTATTTCTTGTCCAGTAATGTTAGCAATATATTTATAAAAATGAAACAAGACTGATCTTCACTCCTCTGTGCTTCTTAGGGAGCCCTGTCTATGTTGTCTGTTTTGCTTAGATTGTGCACTCTTCACAACAGAGATTATCTGTATTTTGTATCTTGTAAAGCACTGGGCACTTTTATATAATAGTCATAATCTATAAAATACACAAATAAAAGGATCAGAGGAAGCAAGTAATGTTGCAGAATTGTTTCTGCCTGAAAAGAGCAGAAAAAATACAGTTAAAAATAGCTACATTCACTTTGATAAAATGTGTGGTGTCTGATTGTGCATGCGCATGCAGCTATATATATATGCATACAGCAAGAAAAGAGAGTCAAGGAGGGAATAAGTCCATCAAATCTATAAGTATGTGGCGCCTCAGCATCATGCAAAGCACCCTGGATGCAATCAAAGCCTTCCGATGCTTCAAGGGACTTGGTGGAAGTGTGCAGGATATTAAGAGTGACAAGCCATCAGGACTGCAATAGTAGACCAGTAGGGAAAGAAAACTGAAGCAGAGTGTCAGATCAAATTGTCATTATCCCCGTTCGGGAAACGGCGTCGGGCGATGCAAAGTAGTGGTAGGAAGAAAAGAGGTCAGGACATCTGGGGACTAATCCCCCCCATCCCCCAGGCATGCTGTACCCATTTCAGACCTGGAACCAACCAACCGCTGCATCACTCCTGGTCGTGCTTTTGTAATCTTGAACACAGGGGTGACCATTTGCCCCTGTTCCCAGGGTGCTCAGGGCGGAGGAGTGAGGGGGCAGATGCAGCCCCCGCACCCAGGGAAAGGTGTCAGGCAGCAGGAAGAACCGTGCAGAGTGGTGGGAGTGTGCAGCACTGGGCAACACCCCGGGGTGGAGGGGAGGAAGGGAGGGTGGGGAGGGGAAGGCCTATAATCCCCCTGGTAAATCCATGCCTGAACTATAAAAGGATAATCCATGTGCAACCCTGGCCCCACTTATAGGATTTAGCTCTTAGTGTGGAATACTAATATTTGGCTGTTTGTTTACCCCTGTGAACTAATTTGGCAGATTCTTATGATTCTCACAGGGAGAATTTATTTCGATTTTGATATTACTCAAAGCCTTGGGTCCTGGAGTCATAGGATTATATGCAAAGCTCTGAGCAGACTTTTTTAATCCTTTTTCTTAAGAAATAACTATTTGTTGTGGATGCAGCAAAAAGCTTGAAAGCTGGCCTGCTGTTCCACAACACAATGGCATCAGAAAAGAATTTTTTTTTTTTTTTTTTTTTTTTTTTTTTAACATGGTGATTTTTAAGCCAGTTTCGCATCTGGCTTGAGAAAGGTGAATGGGGATCAAGCCCATGATTTTTGAAGAGTCGACACAGTCAAGCCAGGCTCTGCTTGTAGATTCCCACTGGCTTGGTGAGCTTCAGCGCCCGGTTGCCTGCTCCTAACCCAGTGGCATTGCCTTGCGAGAGCAGTATCACAGGCAGAAAAGATCCTTCCAGCTAAAATAATATGTGGAATTTGTGGTTGAGGGAGGCACAGGAAGAAAAAGGGCATGTATTAGGATCAGGAATTCAGCCTTCATTTAAAAACTAACTTTCAAACCTTGGACAATGCAGAGAATGGCTTGAAAATGTGACACACGCACCCCTTAAAAACAGAAAGCCAGTGCAAGAATCCCAACTATGTTATTTTTATAATCTTGCTGGCTTGAGGGCTTGCTCTTTGATTTTTGAACAGTTAAATATTAGGGAAGAGGTGTCACTTTTTTAAATGCAAAAAGCAGCTTCCACTGCAAAGTGTAAATAAATGGAAGGAAAACGACAGTTCTGTCTAAAGGTATTTGTGGTTGTTTCTCTCCTAGTGTCCTGAAAGAAATTAAAGATTCCAAATACATTCACAACTAGAAGCAGGGCAAGTAGGGATATTTGCTGAAGGTTTGACTCTCAATTTAGGAAAAATTTTTATTTTAATTCTATGCCCTAGATCATTTCTTCTGAGAAGATTTAAACACATGCCTAAAGTGGAACAACTGCAGAAGTGCATCACCAAATCAAGGCCTTGAGGAGAAAGCTGGCAGGAAAATAACAAAACTTATCGTGACAAAAATTTCTCTCCCTTAGTTAAAACAGAGGCAATGCCTAAAAAAACCAAATCTTCATAAATCAGGCAAACAAGACAGGCAGATGAGAATCATATCAGACAGTGGAACTGAGGAAAAAATAATTTAAATTTTTCACACATTTTGAAATTTGCAGGACTGAGAAGAGAAGGTGAAATCTTGGTGAATAAATGAGGGACACAAGCAAAATTTGTGCCTGACAGTTTAAGCTGGAAACCCTAGGTACAGATCCTAGGAGTCCAACAGAAGAAAGTTTTTAGAGGATGTATGTACATCATTGGTACCTGCTTTATTTTCCTCCTCTTCAGATCCTGCTGTGACTGGCTCTCTCACACGATTTCAGCTTCTCGGACTACCTCATTCCCAGAGCCGACTGGAGAACAAACTCCCATTGGGGCCCATTTGCTGCCCGCCTCAGATGGGCTCTGCGATGGAGTGCAGAGAGGGGATACTCAGGAACTCCACAACCCATCCTGTAATTCCCACCAATACTCTGAACATCTAAGTGTGCTTACGTTGCTGTCATTTTTACCCCCCATTCAAATGCTGACAGCTGGTTCCATCTCTGGTAATAGCTGTTAATAATTAATCTGAAATTATACAGAGATTGGGAAAACATCTTTTAGATGAGTGATATTTTCCCAAATTTGTTCCAAAGACAATGGGAAGGGAAACAGTATATTCATACAGACAAAGGGGAAGGAGGGTTTGGCTGTCTGATTTTACAGGGGTTTGGACTTATTTCTGTTTCTTCCTCTCTCCATCTCAGCTTGTTTTCTGGTGACAGGATTGAAGAGCGCCAAATATTACCCAAAACTGGGGGAAAAACATACTACACAAAGGATTTAAAGGAAGCCATTTGTTTAGTTTACTAAAAAGATCAAGACGTGTCTTGCTTCTCACATATAAATTTCTTCCTAGGGAATAAATACCAGGTACTAAAAGACTCTTTAATCTGCCAGAGAAAGCTGTAACAAGAGCCAATGGATAAATGCTGAGGCCAGACAAGTCCCAATTAAAAATACAGACCTTTTTTATTTTGTTTTACTTTGTCTGAGGAAGTCAGGGTTATTAACCATTAGAGGAGGCTGTGACAGAAAGTGCCGGAGTCTTCCTTTCTCAACATCTTCGGCTCAAGACTCGTATTCTTTCAGGAAGAAAGTTATTGTGTTCAATAAAGAGGTAATAGAGGGACAATCTCTGGCCTATGTTACGTAGGCAACCAATAAAATCATTGGAAAATATTTTGTGAGCCTAAACTGAATAAACAACTTCGTATTTTTAAATTTTAAACAGGAGGCTTATTTGAAAAATATCAGGAAAGTGAGAATAAAAATCCTTGACAACTGAACAATTATTTTTATTACAGAAAAAAAAATAAAGGTGAAATATTTGTAACGGCAAGGAGGAATCTGAAGCAAAAATGATGCCAGGGTCTGGGGCAGACTGAGACAGCGGGCTCGCTACTGCTTGAGGCCAGCAGGGCTCTTCCCCAGTGCCGTGAGCCTTTGGGGAAGGAGCTGCTCAGGCTCCATGGAGAATCCTGCCTTGCTGATTTCCAGCTGAGCAGCTTTTCGCACTCAATGGCCGTCCCTGCTGCTTTCATGCAGGGATGTACTCTAGCTCGGAAGAGAGCAGTTCTGTTTAGATAGCCCCCAATCCTAGCTTTACCTCATCCCTTCCAGCAGAGTCACTGTAATTAAGATTTGTTAAGGTTTGGAAGAAATCTCATTAATCAGATAAGATCTGAACTTTATTTTCTTTTTAAAGACCCAATTTGATCTCTCTTGCTTGTGGTAATTGCTCTCCTCTTCTGACATGGAAATTCATTTTCCAGGCACATAAAACACAATAGATTTCCATTGTCAACAGCAGCAACCCCAGGAGAGTTAAAAATATTCCTCCAAAGGCTAAAAAGAGTGTTGGGAGCAAATCCAGACACAGGCAGGGAGAGGGAGCATGAGATAGGGTGTTGTCAGAGAAAGGTGGTGTGGCAGAAAGGGGTTTGTACAGTCCCCAAAAGGAGCAGGGGTGCACCAGGGGAAGGAAAGGCAGCAGGACACCCACTGCAACCCTCAGTACATAGGCTTGAGCTGGCAGGTCCTACTGAGGGACCCTGCACAGAGAGGAGAAAAGTTGTTGCCACTCCTGGTCCCTGACCTGGGGGGGGAAAGCATCCTTCTCTCGAGTTTATCAGAAAGCAGTACTTCAAAGAGCAATCAGAAAAGCTCCTGGATGGCTGACATTTCACATGAGGCAGCACCAGGATAAATGACACAGTGTAAAATATACTCCACCACATCAAATCCTATCCATCAGCAGGATTCCTGGTTTCTAAATGTCAGGTGTGGAACGGGAACTTCTCAGGAACATCTGAATCACAGGGCAGTTCCCTTCCCCACAGCCTGCTCCCCAGCTCTGCTCGGCCACCAGTGTGCCTCGGTGGGCTCTGCCTCCCCATAAGACCCACCAGTATGGAACCACACTGAGCCTGGGCAGGCAAGTGCAGGGGCCGGGCTGGGAGATGTGCCTGGATCTGGCATGCAGCCCTGGACAGGGCTGGATGTAGATGTAGCACCTCTCGCCCCAGGGACTGCAGTACCCAGGAAGGACAAGACAGGGTCACGTGGGAGCCTCCTGACCATCCTTCATTCTCAGCCCCTCGAGTGGGCACCAAGGCAGATGCTGGGTTCACCATTTTTCCCTGCCAAGGGCTCTGTGCCCTGTGACTCCACTGGCCCACTGGTCCCCCCAGCCCATGCCCTGATCCTTACACCACCCTATCCCTGATTTTGACCTGGACCAGGAGAGCCTGAGCTCCAGCTGCAGCAAGAAGCCAGTGGCTACAAGCAGCCCCCACTGTCCTGAACTGTCACAGGGAGAATAAAGCTGAGCCACAGTTTTTCAGCACTTCTACGGGCCACATGATCCTGCGGTGGCAGCAACCTCCATCACAGCTCAGCCTGGCCACCTTCCGGAGATGCTGACACTTCGGGGGAGCAGACAGAGATGGAAACCACTGCTGGGTGCTTTGTGGGCTCCCAGATATGGGCTCTCTCTGGGGCAGCTGGCCAGCAAGGCTGGCTGTGAGTGACCAGGGTGGCCAAAGCAGGGAGGGTCCCCAGCACCTCTGGCCACGGAGAAGTAAAGACCAGGCATGGCTGGTGCATGCAGAGGTGCTAATAGAGACCTAGGGCAAATGTCCCAGCCCTGCCTGCCTCTCTCCCTCTCTTTGCAGAGGGAATCTGCAAACATATTAATCTCATCTCACACACAAACCCTCTGTCCTGATCCCAGAATCCATATATTAGGAGATTTACATAAATTACCAGCTATCAATAGGGCACATGAGGTGCAGGGGCTGAAAGCCAGCACCCTTGCCAAGAAAACAGTACAAGAGGATTGGAAAGGAGGGTAAGGGAGGGGACTGCAGAGACAGGCTGGGAGCACAGCCTGGTAAGTAGAGGTCTGGGATGGCAGCGGCTGGCTGTTCTGTCTGGGTCTGAGCTGCTCGCCACAGCCACCATACCCTGCACTGTGGAAGGAAAGGCCTCCTCCTCTGTTCACTGCGCTGTGGCACCTTCTCTCCACATCTCCATGAAGGAAGGGCAAGCAGCCCTCCCTGCCCCCTGGTGCTTGCCCCAGTGGGTGCTGGGGAGCAATTGCTGGGCCCAGGCTCATGGCCCGGATGCAGTGGTAGGTACATAACTAGCAGAGACAAGATGAAGCTCTTCACAGCATTGCCTTTCTTTATCTCGGGCTTTGTATTTGTAGTCTAGGTCAAGAGCTCGCCTTAGCCTCTAGCATACCCAAGCCTCAAGAGCTTTGGGGAACCAGAGCTGTGTGGCTCCACCAGGGAGTTCAACAGATCCTCAGCTCCCTTTTGTTTCTCCCCAACGGGCTTTGCCTTTGCTGGGAGAGGAGCAAGGCACAAGCTCAGCCACTGACCGCATCACCTGGCCAGAGGCGGGACGCTCTCCACTTTAAGTGCACTGAAAAGGGCCTTCAAGCTTCTCTGAGCCATGAGAAACATGGGTGATGCATGATGAGGTTTGTGAGAGCCATGTACAGAGCCCTAGCATATAAGTGCAGAGAAAACCACCAAAACAGACCCCTTTCCAATATGTTTCCCAGGACAGACCTGCTTTGCAAGAGGGCTGACGGACAAGCATAAGGCAGACCCAGAAGTGCTCCAACAGGCAACAGGGCAAGGGCACACCAGTGTGATCCTAGTCTGCCAGCACCATCCCCTTGGCATCAAGCCCCGGGGCACAGCCCCATTCCTACCACTCTAAGTCTCAAACGTGCAAAATAGACCCTGAGCAAGGCAGGGGCGAGCCTTGGTCCCAAGAGGGGACGGAGATGGGTCCTTCCCGAGGCAGGCAGCGCGCCTAACCTCTCCCGCAGCGCCATCTGAGCCTCCCAGGCAGCAGCACTGGAACCCCTCCCAGCCTGTGAAGAGCCCCGAGTCAGGGTCCCTTTTGTCACCAGCCTGCGGCCGCCTCTTCTCCCGCAGTGTTTTGCTGCCCTCGTGGGTCCAGCGCGCACGTTGCAGCCCTTCGCACCCCGCACCGGCCCCCGCAGCACCCTCACCCACACCCTTCGCCGTGGAGAGCCGAGGCACAGGCCGTCCCTTCTCCTGCCAGGAGGAAGGGCAGGGGGAAAAAAGGCAGGCAGCTCGCTGGTTTGGGTCTGACTCGGCAAAGAAGGGAAATGAGCACTCAGAGGGGCCCCAGGGAAAGCATCGGGCAGGTCCCAGTCCCAGCCCTGCTGGTGGCAGAAAAGAGTGAAGAACAAGAACCCCCGACACTGGAGAGAGTGCTCACAGGAGCTAGAGCATCACCTCCGCTTTGGAAGGATCATCACAGGTCATCTGTCCTTCCTTCTTTCCTCTGGACAGGCAGACATCACAGCCGAGCCCAATGTGACCATGGACTGCTGGGGCTGTTCAGTGGGCAGCTGTGGGTACAGAGGTCCTGAAAACTTCTCCCAAGCCTGAAGTACACCTCAGTGCTATTTCTAGTACTGGGAAAGATAGAAAAGCAGCCCGTGGTACAAAGAAATAAAGCAATGTGAGCCATGGAAAACAGGTCTGGACTTGATTTACCTGCTAAAGAAACGTTAAACAGAGAACTTTTCTTTAGTTTAATGCTAGTGGTGAGGAAAAAAAAAACACCAACCCAAAAAACAACCACTAAGAGAATGTGAGTAGCCAACATTAGCTCTCACACAGATCTCCCAACAGTGCAACTACAGTACACACAGACCTCAGCAGGATTGTGTTGATATAGGACAACATACATGGCACAGTGAAAGTAGGACTTGCATTATATGCTTGCAATTGCACACCTGGCACAGCAGTCAGCATCCATCCTGCAATGGCAATGTTCAGATGTAGGTGCCTCATGTATTATAGCCTAGAAGAGGCAAGCTCAATTCAGGTCTAGCATCTGGCTTCCAAAGCTGAGGCTGAAACTGGATTCAGATTCATGTCTGGTTCGTCTGACACATAAGGACTCTATGCCAGGGGAGAGGATTTTCATGGGAAAGTTGCTCCTGTGAGACCTCAGCTCAGAATTAGGTTTTTGACCCTCAGCTCAGCTTGAAACCCCTGCAGTGGCTTGGGCACCTCTGGAGGCCGAGGGCAGCCCCCTCCCGGGGTCAGACCCCGCCGCCCGTGGGCAGCGCCGCGGAGCTCCGCATGGACCGCGGGCTCCACGCTGCGGCCAGACCGCAGCAGCGCACGGCAGCTGGGGGCCGGGGCCTGCCAGCGCCCTCCCGGCTGGTCACCCGCGGTTGTGCCGCACCCACACCGTCCCGTCACTGCCGCACACCCCCATAGCTGCGGGTCCCTACCCCTTCTCTTGACGTCTTTCTCACAAGGAAGGGTGGTGGGTTTATCTCTGCCTTCCTCCTAGGAGGGTTGTTTCACTGCTCTCCCCCTCTGCTTACCTCAGATCCCTCCATCTTTGTCAACACTGGTGTTCCCAAACCTGATTGCAGCTCAGACACTTCAAAACTCAGCTCCTTTGGGTCTGAGCTTTCCTCTTTTGGACCCACAGGATGGCTTCCTGTTTGCTCACTCACTCTCTGGTTATTTAGCTGTCTTTAAGCACTTGAAAAGCAATGCTGCACCCTGCGCTGCCACATCCTCAGGCTTTCATAGCCCACCACAGCCACGACCTTTCATTTTAACCCTCATGCAGGGCCATAATGTGAGAATATGCCTACCCATTGCTCTTTTGCTGTCCCAGTGTGCATGGGTGCTTGCAGACACATCCAGAATCAGGTAGATATGTTTGTCTCAGTGCCTGGAAACTGTTGGGCAGTGACTGGTTATGCCCAGGGTTCAAGACCAGCCTTTGATGGTGCCTTCTCAAGGAAGTATCTGATAAACCAGCAACAACAGTCCAGTCTCTCGGATGCAGGAGGCAATGTTGGCATCAGCAGGCACTAGCAGCAGCTCCATCCTGCTTGGGAAGGAGGAAAGAAGGTCTGACAGCTGTATAGCAACTGCCAGAGGTGACAGCAATGTCTTGGCCGACTGTACCAGGGGATACAGCTCATCACAGCTGCTCCTGAGGAGCACAGTGACCCTTGCAAGGCTGGTGAGCCATGTTGGGAAAGGCAGGTTGTCACTGCAGCACCAGAGGCTGCAGGCAGGGGTAAAGGCAGCAGCCGGCCAGGTGGCAAATCCTCCCACACGCCAGTTAAGGCTGACCAGCAAGGTCTGGCTGCTGTTCAGCAAGGGCAGCTACAGGCCAAATAAACCAAAAATCAGCACAGCAGATGGAGTGGCACCCAGAGATCAAAGGCAGCTTGAGTACTGGGGGCCAGGGGATGTGCCCATTTACACACAGGTTCCTGATGCTGACAGAGAAAGAGAAGAGCCTACAGTAAACCCAGACAAATACCAGTAAAAAATGAGATCCAGTGATGGGTTTTATATGAAGCGATGGAGGCCTTTCACCTCTGGAGCAAATTCCTCAGAGCAGTGGTAGATTTTCTGTCCCAGTGCCTTCAAACCCTGACAGGAGGCCCTTTGGGAAGGAGGGGTTTAGACAAAAGAAACCAGGAGAATTCCCTCAGTTACCCACAAGCTTACACCGAGTGACTGAACAGCTGCTTCTTGACTTAAAATCTCTCCCTGGCTGTGCTTGAGCTGTACAGCTCTTTCAGGTGTGACAGGCAGACCTGCTTCCAGTACCATAGCCTCCATGTGGGTGGGGACAATGGGACAGTGACTCAGGTGGCTTCGTAATCTGTCATAGGAACAGCCAGCACTCTTATCAACTCTACCATTTCTAGTTTGCCTATCCAAGTGTCAAACCACCTGCTACAGCAAGCAAGAAGCACATTTTTCTGTTCTTGACCTGCGTAAAGAGCACTACAGTTGCCTGTCTCAGAAGAGCACCTTGAGCCACAGGAGCAGTGGAGGTGACGGTACCTACTCGGAGAGAGATTCACCAGGTATCTACAAAGTCTCTCACACAATTGCTCATAGACTTTCTCCCCTCCTCTGGTCATAAACCAAAAGGAAGACCCATGTGTCATCCTCCCAGAGGGCCCTCAGCAGGGTGACAGCAACTGTACTGTAACCCCTGGGCACAGAAGCAGCTGCCACTGTACTTCAGGCCCAGGGGCAGATATCAGTTGTCCACAGGGAACCACAAAATCCCCCCTCTATTAGTCCTTTTCAGAATTACCTCACCCTTGTGAGCAGCTCACCAAAGGCTATCCCTGAGGAAACCAGTACATATAAGCCCACAAGTGCAGGACCCTGCTTCAGCCTGTTGTTCATTCATTCATGCTGAAGGGCAATGCCATGACTGAGAGCTCATGTGGAAGCCCCCTATGATGCCAGACACTCCAGATATCGAGCTAGACCAATGCATGCCTCCAGCAAACACACCATAATAAACACCTCCAAGAAAATCCAGCCATCACACATTTACTTCCCTTTGCCCTTGAATCCCCTCAACCTGGGACTGTAGTTATGCTCCCTTCACCCAGAAGTTTCCTGACTATCAGTGATCTGACTCTAGCTCTAGTCTAGGGCAGGATGGATGAAGTTACCTCTGACATATTTGAAATCCAGGGAACTTGAAGCAAACATAGATCACAGTGGAGAGCCCTGAGTGGTTCATAGGTCCTGAGGATGAGTTTTCATGTAGCACCATGCACACAAGGCTCACAAGATTTACGTGATAGACAGAGGGCAGGTATTAGCTGGAACTGATGTACCAATGTACCCAGAAATAGAAAGCCTTACTGTTCTACAGCCTTGCATTTCCCTGGAGAAATTGGGCATTACGTCTCCACCCAAATCCCAGCAGACATGATCCTCTCTCAGCTGCCAGGAGGTAAGAGCTGATGTTCTTGGCAGAGAGCTGAGGTAGGTAGTAAAGACTCTGTTGCTTTGGGCACCATATGCACATGATTTAGGAGACCTCTGCCTCAAGATCTATGTGCAGACTGATGAGATCAAGCAGGCAATGGGCAGGGATTATTAACACCACCTTTTCACGTGAGGAAGGGAGGCTCAAACCCCCTGGGTTTAGTGCTGCAGCAGCATGGAAATACCCAGAGAAAATATGAAGCTGACAAGAAGCTACAGTCCATAGGTAGCACAGCAGAGAGTAGAATAGGCAAGGAGCTAGTTCAAGCAAGTGCAGATCCCTTTAAAAGGGGCACGTCTTGAGAAGAACTTCCACATTTGAATTTGACCACAGCAGAATATTTTGTGGGTTTTCTAAGAAGTCCCTGGAGTGTTGACTTCATCTGAAGGTTATAAAGACAGGGGAGTTCTGTAGGTAAATACATCTGTACTCAACAGAGGTAGGCATGCCTCATCAGCTTGATTTGCTTGTAGTACAATGACTTTCCCATTGTACTTATGTATCAGCAAGAATGCTTATAGATGTAAACACTGGGAGTGCCTAAAATGGCAAGTGACAAAAGGCAAGAAATATAATCTTTCTTTCTAATATCCACATTTAAGGAGATAACATTGAAAGCAGGAATTTCTTAAATGGATAAAAACATGTAATGAAAATAAACATTACTTAACAGCAATACATTAAAGTCTTCTCCCACGGCTACTCTTGCCAATGCTATCCAGAGTTGAATATACAATTGTGGTAGATACATTGTCTTACTAAAGTCCAGCCTTAGGCAGTTTGCCAGATAAAGCCAAAGACAACAATACAGGCCTGACTGTAATCTCAGTGAAGTTACACTTTGCTAATGATCCAGGCACTTGGGTCTCAGTTTCCAGGATCAGATACAAGAAAAGGCATGTTCTCATGGTTTTGTACAAACTAGCATGAAAATAAAAGGTCCTATGCAAAGAGATGAAGAGAACCTACTGCTCTACTCACATCACCTTAGGGCCCCGCTATGTTCCTTACATTCCTGGAAATCAGAAAGAAACACTGATCTTGTTTATTTTTATTCCATTTGGGTAGTTCTTACTGTCACTGATTAGTTTGGGAAGATTTCTCCCCAGGCAGGACTGGAATCAGTCAGGGTTTGCTGAAGCAAGCTGCCAGTACCTTAGGTTTTCCCAGTTGGTGCCCTCTTTACTCCTCTTTCAGAAGCTGTTCCCTCATCAACTGCTGAGTAAGTTTGGCCACAAGATCCAGGACCTCAGGACAGTAAGTAAAGCCACCAAAGCTACAGTCCTCCTAGTATTCAAGCTGCTTCCCTGTGTCCCTTGTGAACATCCAGGTGACAATGGCAATTTCTCCTCTCACTCACAGGTAACCTCCATGTCAGAAAAGTCAGCATACAGCAAGAGAGAAAGAAAACACCTTTCTGGTAATTCTGCCACTTAGCAAAAGTCACTTTCATATGCTGGCCTGACATGTCTTTGTCCCCTGTAAGCAGCAGGATCAAAGCGAGAGGTTTGAAGACAGACAAGTAGCTCAGGTAGTGGAGTCCTATGGTGTTGGATGTAGAAGTTCCAAGTGCAGTTCCAGTACATGACAGAGCTCCTTGGCAGGGTGCAGAACAGTTGCTCCCAGGAAGGATTTGGACTGCTGCAGGCTCTGCAATAGCTGGGAACGTGCTATCCTGGGCAGCATAAGCAGATGGAGCCTGGAGGCACAGGAAGTGAACAGGACCCAGCTCTCACTTTCTGAGAGGCCAAGCCAGCCGTTAACCTGCAGTGCCTCTGCAGCTCCCAACCTAAGCCAGGCCTGATCCACCTAGCCCATCAGTTCTGCCTCATTGACCACACACAACCTCTTCCAAATGCTGCTGTAAACAGCAGGCTCTTGGAGGAGGCTGGAAGGTGGTACTGGTGAGGTTCAAGGCCACCTCCTGGCTCTCTCCTCTCCAAGCACAGCCACCTTGCCATGTGAAGGAAACCTTTGGCAGCTGTCTTGTGCTGGGAGACAGGGCTTGTTGAGCTTGGCTGAGTAATCCCAGCCGCTCCCGTCACTGCAGCTGCATGCATCCTCGTTCTCCCAACCCAAGGATCGCTGCCTCGCTGAATCACCCCATTAAATTGCTAATATCTTATTGTTCTTTAAGATTTCGAAACTTGCTGCGAAACGTTTACAGATAATTTTTTTTTGCCTGCAGTCACTGTGCCTAATGCCCAGTCATTGAGTGCCATATGTGTTTATATGCACTGCAATTTTCCACTTGATTACATTTTACCACAAACACTTTCATCCACTCCGCAAAGACAGCAGCAACACATCCATAACGTTCAGAGCAGCCCAGACAGACAGAGACCAAACACAATGTCTCTGCTGGCCCAGGCACCTCAAAATGTGAGATTCCTAAATCCAGCTGTCCCAACCTCCAATTCTGAAGTTCCCAAGGGCACAAGAACCTCCGTCACCTAAAGGAACATGCAAAGTTAGCCTTATGCTCCAGCTTTCCCATTAAGCACCAGGTGCTGCTCATAAGTCTGGAACAGCTGCACAACATGGAGATACTTGGCAATAACCAAGGATCTCAGATTTTCCAGGAGGCAGGGGATGACTCAGGCCACTACAAGGATGCTTGTAGCACCCAAACCTGCAGAAATCCATAGGGATAGCAATAACGCAGCATGCAGCACAGACCAGTTCTGAAATTAGATCCTGCAACCCTGAAAGTGGGGGCAAGTTCTTGTTAAGCCTCCAACTAACTGGGCATAGTCCAGCTTGTCCATAGTGGGGATCCCAGCTCCTCATTGCAACACCTTCCTGTCTGCAACTAGGCAGGGGTCCCCTTAACTCCAGCTGGCTCAGGGCCACAATGGTGCTCATGCAACTAGGCCACAGCCTTCCAGGTGAGGACAGGCAACACATGCATCTATACAGCAATACTGACATACCCATGAGAGCTCATTTATTTCATCAGTTCAGCACGGCACCAAGCAGAGGACACTGGCTCAGCTGCAGCAGTAAGACCTCTACAGCAGTGAGCCAAGTTTCAACACTGTGCTGATGTGGCAACACTGCTTTAGTTCTGCAGTCACACAGCTCTGCCCATGCTCTTTGATGTCCCACCCTCCCTCCTGTATGGTATGGACACTCATGGGGCGAAGTGGCAAGCATCTGCCATGTGATGATCAAGAGCTCTCCATCCATTACCATCTACCTGAGCCTGCCTTACTGACCAGTGCTGCTGACACACCCTGCAAGTTCAGTGAGGAAGCTCTTCATAACCCTGGAGAACAAATAAAGTAGCCTACAACATGCTACAAGTGGTCACTAGCCTGGAAGCCCAAAGCCAGCATTCTTCACCCTGAACACAAGAGCACAAGCTTGCAGAAAGCAAGCCAGATCAGTAAGCCTAGCTGCCAAGAAAGACCACCACTGTTCAACCAAGCATTTACAGCCCCTCATTCAACAGTACTGCTTAGCATCACCAGCACAAAATCAATATTTCCTTGAGAGAAATGCTAGTTTACAGAAACTCAGCAGTGACCTTGGCAGAGGTCACACCAAACACATGGGGTAGCATGTCTGTCAGAGGGAGTGCACACTGCCTTTTTGTCTGCTGAAAAGTGCCTGTTAACTCCATTTTACTTTGAGTCTTCCCACTTTCCAGAGATCTGATGCAGTAGCCCACAAGGGGGACATGTTTCTTTCACATTATTTATTGCAGTTCATTGCCCTTCCTTTGGATTTAGGCTATATCAGTTTTTAGGTCTGTACCTGAAGGTACTTTTCACCAGGAGAAAACAAACAACAGGTAGGTGTAGGTGTGAGGTTGTAGTTTAGCATCTTCACTGAACCCATCCAGACTGCTGCTAAAACTGACTCTCATGCCTTTCATGTAGGGCAAGAACTCAAGCTCATGTGATGAATAGTAAAGTGATGTTTCATAAGGGGGCATGAGCTTCCAAGAGTCAACTGGAATATCACCTGCCTGGCTACTCCTCCCAGAGGCATAACTGCATTGAGCTAGGGGGGTTTGGCCTTGTGTTCCTGCCTTGTCCCATCTCAAGAGGTGGCTACTTCAAAGCACAGACACCTCATTTCATCTGCCCTGCTCTTTGGCCTGCGTGAAGAGTTCATGCAGTCTTACTCTACTTTTCATCCAGGATGAGCCTATTCACTGTTTTCTAGGCTCAGCTCAGGGCTTATTTACTTGTTTAATCAGAACATGGGGCTAGGGAGGATCCCTTAGGTCAATGTATCCAGTCTCCTGTCTTACAATCCCTGACCACCTTATGAAAGATCTTTACATCGCATTCCATCTGACTTCTAGTGCATCATCTTCAACTTCTTTCTCTCTTTCACTTCTGTAAATCCTTTGCTCTGCACAAAGGGTCTCTAGACATCCCCAAAGGCTCTAGGCAGAATGGTTATTCCTGGGCCTCTCCCTCCCACTGTGATATCTGCTTTCACACCAAGAGGAAAAAGAATAACTCTAGAAGTACAGCATTCCTTGGTTCCGTGCTAAGAGGATGGAGGATGCTGTAAAGCTTGATTAGAGAAGGTAAAAAAATCCTTTTGGGAGTATCATGCACCTTGATTCACACCATTTCCATTCTAGTTAGGTGGCAGAGCATCTGCAATAGCATGTACTGTGGCCCAAGACCTCCCCTGGCTGCAGGTAAATGGAAGGCATCCTCATGACAACATGACAAGTCCAGGTGAACCATGACAGAGACTCAGAGGCAACTTCCTTCCTACACAAGACAAAGGGGAGTTTCCAAGGAAGGCTTCCACATCCATCTCCAAAATCATCCCCATTCTTTTTCCCTTGATGATCCCAGCCTGCTCTTCTTTCTTCTCAGACAGCTTTTCCCTCCAGCCACTCTGTTGGAAGCTGATATTTTTCTGAGCAGCCTTTCTTCCCAACTGCCTTTGCAATGACACCAAGACTTGAAAGGGAGCCTGGGGAGAGGGAGGGAGCGAAGGATGACACATTCAAGCTATAGTGAAATGACATATTCATCACAGCTAATGGGGGACCACATGGCACCCCAACTGGATGCTGCCCCACTGCCCATTTCCCAGATGGCTCTGCTGGAGCTTCCCCCCCCTGCTCCCCTATCTGCATTTCTGGTGCAGTCACTCCAAGCAAAGTTGCTGATCTGATTGGTGAGAGAACACAAGGGGTGTCAGGGAAGGTGCTCACAGACATTTCTTGGCCGCCTCAAGGAAATAAAGGCCATCGCTGAGCCTGTCAAAATGATTAATCGCTTACAGGGAATGAGGGGGAGGAGGGAGAGGGAAGGAAAAGGAAGGGGAGGAAGGAGGAAAGACAGATGGGATGGGGAGAGCTATAAACAAACAGCAAAAGCAGGAGATAAGGGATTGCCTCTGTGCTGGGGAGGAGGTGGAAGCAAGGGGTCCCAGGCTGTGCTTGGAGTGAACTGCTGGCCAATTAATGGGCCTTCAGAGCCCCAAACTTCACTTGGAGATTCCCACCCCTGCTCACACCCCAGGTTTGCACCACCCCTGAACACGGGCTCAAAGAACATTAAGGTCTGCCCTGCCAGAGTGGTGTCAGACCTGACAGCCCCAGTAACATAGCCCTACAACTCCCCAGCTCTACAAATCTCTACAGTTCATGTGAGTTGACAGACCAGAAGTTTATTACCTCAAATGCCAAGCAAGGCCTTACCGCCCCATACCTTTCAGCTCCACAGCCTATAGTGGCTGCCATTTGACCTAAATACCCACAAACACCAGTAATTCTTTGCTGCCAGAAGCATTTTACCCCAGTGAAACACAGATGAATAAGAGCAGTCTCTGAGAGACTGTCAGAGGAACTTGGAGCAGAATCAGTCCATCACCTGTGGTACTAAGCTCTCCCACAGAAACTACTCCAATGGATGCTATTATAACCCCACATGCCCTCTCTGTGGGCATGGGGACTGTCCTTTTATAGAAGCAAATTATTTGACCTCACCCCTTTAGCTGCTTTCAGCTCAGCTAGAGCCCTCACACAGCTCACTGCATGAGGCCAGCGGTGTTTAAGCAGCTCAAGGAGAACAAAGACTGCAGCAGATCTCATAACACAGATTACCTACACACGGGATAGCATACACTCTCCTCCCTTCCTGGCTTCCCAAGGGGTTTCAAGTCACATCTAAAGGTCCTCCCTGTCAAGGTATTCAATGGTAAATCCTGACTATTCAGGAAAAAAAAATAGCTAAAACTGAGATGAAAGTCACACCTGTGGCTCCTGCCATCCAGCACAATGACTTTTCCTACAGCAAGGGCAATACCCTGCTGTGTCAAAAGTCTGGGCTTTCTCAGGGTTTACTGCAAGTTTGTGAGGTGAATTCTGACAGCAACCCCACAACATCAAGCTGCCTCACCATCCACAAGTAGTATGAGATGCACTCCTCCAAACATAAACATGTGTTTAAAATGTTGCTGTGAATGAGAAGGAACCCACCCTCACTACCTGACACATCTCCCCACCCCAGTCAATGTGACCAATGATTCTCCTAACTTCTCTCATGATGATCACTGGATGAAGAGCCCTTTTAGACCCTGGCCTGAGATCTGCTGCTTTCTCTTTCATTTTGAGTTTCTGTGGTGAACAACACTAGCTGTGGGAAAAGGCTGAAAATCCAAGCTGCTATCATTTGTCTGAGCTCTGAGCCAGCTGGGAACAAGGCAACATGGATTCAGCTCTCCCTTTTGGAGGTATCTGCTTTGATTTCCAGTCACAGACAGAATAATCACCCTGACAGAGTCCTCTGCCTCAAGTGAATGACCCAGCCTTGCAGACAGGAATTGTCGCTGAGATCAATGAATCCAGTAAGCTTAAGTCTGGAGATAAACCAACCAACATTATATGCTCCACAAATGGTCTGTCAAGCCCATTCCCAAATTATAGCTGTTGATCTAATCAGAGACAATGCTTTTTCATGTAAAGTATACCAAAATGTTTAACCTGACAAGACTTTGAATGACAGCTGTAGGAAAAACAGGTAACACAGATTTCATGTGTACTAACAATTTTGCTCAAAACCCACACAAATGCATATACTGGATTGTGCACGGCTGGATGATGAGCTAAGCCAGCAAACAACAGACACTGAGACTGCATTCTTTACTTGTCATGCAGCCCATCAGGTTCTTCCTTGCTCTTGTAGGAAATGACATTATCAGGAAAAGAGCCTGAAACTGCTTTCATGTTTCTTGTTCTAATCTTTCTGCATGCCAGGCAAGGCTCACGACTGCTCTCTGCACCAGAAATTGCAAGGCATGCAAGATGGGGAGAAAGCAAATCGCAAACATTGAAGAGGTTGTTTCTGGTTTTTGCTGACAATTTATGTCCAGGCGCTGAGAAGGAAGCACAAGGTGTTGATGGGGCAAGGAGAAAGCTCCAAGATGTCTGTCTCTCTTATTGAGGAGATAGCTGAGAATCACTGAACAGCACGGTAAAGATTTTGCTTAGCTGTTTTTCTACACAAGCTTTCCAACCCAGCCAAGACCCTTGCTGCTGCTCCATACCTAAGCGGAGGGGGCTCTATAGAGCAACAGTAGCACTCAGTTATGCATCTCATGGACTTCACTGTGGCTCTAGTAGCTGCCTCCATTGTTTGCGGGATATTCTCCCCCCCTTTCCTCCTTCTAACAAAGATTCTGATTAATGATCGCTCATTCCTAATTGTCAAATTTCTTTTCCTTCATCCTGTGTCTAATCACCAGTGACAGAAGCCATTACGCAAATGAGAGCAGACGACTTCCCACAACTGTTCTCGTTGGTAAAAGCCTTGTAATTTAAAGCTCTGATTTGTAGAGGAAAGCTGCGTTTCCCCAAGGCGTCCGGGCATCTGTTCCACTTACACTCCAAGAGCCTCGACTTCCGCTCCCTCCCCCCACAATTAGTCCTCTGCTTGCAACAAATATTTGACTTTGCAAGGCAGTAATTAGAACTTACTTTGCATGTGTTTGTCACAGTAACAGCATCTCTTTCCTTTTCCTTCTAGGCAGCACCAATGCAGAAAAGCACCCAGGAAAGATGACGTTGATTGGAGAGGTGCTGTCTCCGAAACAGGAACAGAAGATGAAGACCATGCACCAAAGCGCAAGGCAGCTCCGCACACACACACGGCAGGAGGCTTAAAGAAAAGTGCTTTGAAAAAAAACACCTGTGCAATGGCAGTACCCTCTGTTGCAGCTGCTGCTCTGCTTCCAGGGCTGGGACAGCAGCATGGGTTAACCATGCATCAACACAGAGGCCTGCCAAGAGATTGTCAAGACCCTGAATACCCATCCCCATTCTAGGATTTTAAACAACAGTTAGCTGTGTTCAAGTCAGCTTGCTCATTGATAAGAACTGTTGCAAAGAAAAGCAGCAGCAGTCTCAGCCCAAGCCTGCCCCTCTTTCCCCTCGAGTTGCTCCCCCTTCACCCTCACGTTTGTTAGACTGCCCTGACACTGCAGCTATGTCTCACACTCCCTCAACCCTGGCCTTGATCCTGCCTGCTGGCTTCACCTTAGACCTGCTTTATCACTTCAAGTTTCCTGGGTGACCACTGAGCTGAGCCTGGCCCTGATCATCAAGAGTAAAACAGTGCATAGCTCTAAAAACCCATGCTCTTCTCTTTCCATGGGAAAGATCCTGCAGCCCTGATCTACAATGATTAAGGTCACTTCTCACTTCTCCTTAGAAAAATCCCACTTTTCAAGGAAAAGGGAACTGGGGGAAACAAAAGGAAGTATTATAGGACCTAAGGTAATAAAAGCAAACAAGATGATGAAAGTGAAAAATCTTGGGAATCTGATTTGATTTTCAAATGACGCAGTTCTCATCTCTCAGTTTCCTCCGCTTGTCTGCACAACCTGAGACTCTTCTGAGTTATGTGGTGCCAACCGTGCATGTTACCCAAGAGGCATGCGAACAACAGAAAGACTAAAGGATCAGATGTAACAGACCACTAAGTTCAGTGGAACAGAAGCAAGTGGGTGTTCAGAGATGATGATCCCAGCAGGCACAGTAGGGAAGGGTGAACATGCATGGTCACAGAAGACTTTATCCACTTGTCTTTCTTACTCTGACCATATACACCCTGTCCCCCAAGGGTGCAAGGAGAGAATGCCAGTTGTGGTACCCAGGCTCAGACAGCTCGCGCTCGCTCGCTCTCTCTCCCTCTCTCCCACCACCACCCTCAACATCCCTAATCTCTATTCAACTCTCCCCCATTTTACTACACATTAGAAATTTGTTCAAATTTAGCCAACATTTCACTGATGGTTAGATGCCAAGATTGCTGTAGAGTTATTACCATAAAATAACCTGTGTCTTTATCAGGCAGAGAAGACACCAACACCCAAGGCTGCTAACATACAGTAGAAGTACACAAAGGAAGCCTCCCCCCAAAATTGCCTTGTCCAAAGCATGAATCAGGTAAAGGACCAAATGGAGGATAAAATATCCCAAAGGATAAGCAACTGATGTAACTCATTAGACCCAATAGTGTAGTTTGTTCCAACATCCTGTCAATCACCAGAGCATGGTGACACCATTCAGGTCAGCAGGGAGGGGAATTTGTTCCATCCCCACCGACACTTATTGTTGACAGCATTCAAGGATCCCATCTTACTCCCAGCTTTCCTTTCAGGCTTACAGAAATAGTATGGGGAAAGTTGTGAAGATGCAAAATAACGCAACTGGTATTGCTGTTTTGAAGGCAGTTTTGGAGACCAACAGCTTTCACCAGTGAAGAACACGAGTTATTAGAAAGACTGAAATGTAGCTTTATACACACATCTCCTTATACAGCCACTCACAAAATAAAAGCCACACAATTCTGTTGTTCAACATTGGTTGTATTTAAGAACTACACTTCAGAAGGTACCGTGTGTTTGTCACACCCCACCCCCTGCACACACACCCCTAGCGGAGAACACACACAGCTTCCCAATACCATGGCAAGGGGCATTGAAAGCACAAGGTGAAAAGGGAAGGGGGGAGAGGGGTGGAGTCAGTCCATCAGTGCATTGTAAATGAGCTTTCACAAAGTCAAGTGCAGCAAAACCTGTTCAGACACTTTAAAAGTTAGACCTTTGGCAAATAAAGAAAAAAAAGGATCCTAAAGTTCTGTAAGTACCATTCTCTCTCCACACGGGATACAAACTCCCACCCTGAGCTTCAAGAGTTGATGGTGTCTAACAAGTAGTACTAGAGACTACCATGTGCTGAATAAATAGCACAGAGATGGGATCTCATTTGAGCATCTTTCAATCAAGCGCATGTGCCCAGGATTCCTGGGAAGGCTTTGCTTTTGGCCAGGCTCAGCAGCTTAGCCTTCTTCCCTACCTAACTGAAGGCTGAGCATTATCCATCTGAGTGACCTTCATCTGGATCTAACCACAGCTCTGGAGAGTCTGCAAAAAGTAACATGACAGTCAGACTACTCAGTGACACAGGCATACTTCTTAAACAAGGACCCCGCAGCTGCCAATTACACTTCACTTGTTCTGATCTGTAAAGCAGTCAGAAAACTAGCCCCTGGGACCTCCTGTTTGAAAAGCGTTTCAACTTTATGAAAGATAAGCTCCCTGCAAGTGGTGCACAAGCTGTCCCAGCAAAAGATGGGACACGAGGCTAAAGATGGAGCACTTCTTGAGCATCATGTTCTCAACACTTTTATCAGACTCCCATGTCAGAACAAGCGCCGAAGAACAAGAGGGAACACTGGGAAGTCTCAATAGAACAAATTCCCCACCATTCTGTGGGATGAGATATACGGGCTGTGAAACAGCTTCTCTCACCTCTAGCTCTTGGGACCCATTACAACCACATCAAGTACACAAGACCTTTGCACCACCCCCCAAACCAGGGACAGCAGTGCAGCACACAGGGAATAAAAAGCCAGCCTCCATATGAGGCTGGAAAAGGAGGAGGAGGAAGAGGAAAGCAAAATGAGTTTTCAAGGTGATTGCTGAGGACTCTAAAACAGAGGCTTGTCTGGTTCCTGTGCCCTGGTCTTGTGACTTCCCAGCCTGTCATGTCAAGTCCCAGAACACAAAAAGGATCGAGATAGACTTAACCACATTTAAACAGAAAGCCCTGATCTCTTTCACATGACTGTACAAGGAAGGGAACTACACACACTGGCATGGATTTAACTGATGGACAGGAGCCACATAACATCACACAAACACGCACACCTGTGCGCAGCCACGCACACTTGAGTTCTTGCTGTTTCAGTAAAAAGGGAACTTTCCCATGTTACTCCAAGGAGCCAGCACCCCTGGTAGGGAGAAGGGAGGCTCTGTACCTATCTGGCACTGCATTTTGACAGTCTAGCTCAGCACTCCTGGGCAATTCAATTTTAAAATGTGGCTTAATTATTCAAGACTTGGAGAGTGCCCTGGCATTTATGCATCTCCCTTCATAACGTTACATCCCCTTTTTACCACACTGCAGCTTCAGAAGAGTGGGAGAGAAGCCTTCGCTCCATAGAGAAAGCTGTCAGAAAGGAGATTTATCTAGACTCCTACAACACAGATTTTATTTGGAGAGCACAGGATTTGGCGCTCACACACTAGATTAATTCACTCTGATCTCTATCCTGTACTAAGTCCAAAGCACAGATATCTTAAATTGAATAAACTGAACCATTTGTCCAGTTGCTTATCACACACAGGCCATCTCACATGTTTCTGTTATAGAAAAAGGTGACAGAGTTGAGCACGGACAGGTCCTCTAAACAACAGAGGACTGTGAAACCTATCACTTCGCATCTTACATCCACTGCAGGCACCAACATATAAACCCAGCCAGGAGGTTCAAACCCCATGAGGCTGAAGGAACAAGATCATTCCTGGTTCTCCTCCAAACTCTTCTTCAAATGCCTGAAAACCCTGAAGCAACACATCCAAGTGACAGAAGCCATGCTCCTTGTTGTGGCAAACAGGGCAGAGGGAGAAAAAACAAATTAGTGAGCATGAATCCAGTTTCCAATAAGTGCAGACTCTTTCTTGGGAGGTTCAGTTAGATGAGAGTGGAGGATGAATGGGGTACTAACGGTTTTGCAGTTCCAGTAGCCCCCTTTACTGTAGTGGGGCAGGGATGGGCCAGGAAGCCCATCAGTCTGTTAAGTGCTGCGTGCAATACTAGCGCTCAGTATCTTCCATTGCTCGTGAACAAAGCAGCTCCAACATCAGTCACCCAGGCCGCCAGGCATTAGTCATACCGTCCCTTAATCATCATATTCAACAAGGGACCCACCTGTTCAAAGAAAAAACAGATCATTAGCTGGGACAGTTACACAGAAATGGCAGCTGCAGAGCCTGCTCCCTCTGCATCACATCTTATAAGCTGAGTGGCCTAGGGCAGAGAATCTCAGCACACAAACTGAGCCCAAAGTACACCGAATCAGTTTCAAACTATTTCCTAGTGAAAACACTGGGGCACCCTTAAGCACACCCTCTAACACCCTACCAAAATTGCAGTGTTCTCTGCCAACACCCAACTCTAGCTGTCACTAGAACACTGCATCCATGGTATTTGATACTTTCTCACTTCCCACCTTATATTTGCGATCTCTCAGCAAATGCTATTAAAAGAAGCCAATAGTCATCAGGGGTTGTGCTTTTTTGCAAGGCAGTGAAGGAACATTCTTACTCACTGAATCCTTGGGGTCACTTGGAAGGAAGGCTAGGACTGACGATTTTGCTAAGGTTTTAGTTTCAGTCAAGACCACTCCCACTCCTCAGCACTGCCTGATCACTGGGGGAAGTTCAGCATGCTATGGCAGTAAGATAATCTCAGGCAAGAGGCATGATCTTGCAAGTGCACTAAAGAGAAGTTGCTGCACAGTGGTAACAGTTACAGACCATGAAAACATTTGTATTCACACCCAGTATTTGCACTTTCAGAACAGCAGGAGATATTCAAATGTATACTCTTACTACTTCAATCTGTTTTTTGAAATACCAGTTGGTTAAAATTGCAAAGAATACGGAGGGGACAGAGATGTGTGTTAAAGGGGAAGCACATACTTAATAGAAGAGATTTCTCTTATTTAAGAGGTTTGGATTCAACAGGTAAAACAGTTTCCCTTTTTTTGGCACATACTGGGTATCACTGCTGCCCAGAAATCTAAGGAGAGTTTCAGAGCAACACTTTCCTGGCAGTGCCAAAAGCCAAAGCACACCTTCCCCCACATACAAGAACAACTACTCCATTGTCTGTAGTGGTCCTCTCCAGAATTATAATTTAAAGAGCTTGCCTTTTTGTAGCCAAAGGACCTCTGAAGACAGCAGGAAGAACCATTCACTTCAACAGAGCAACCCTGCTTTCTCCTACCCTCATTGTGACACCTGCAGAGCCAAATAGTTGGCATCTCGAGTTTTGCATTAAGCCATAATGATTTCAACAGCAGTGACTATATGGCTCTTTTTTGGTACCTCTTGTGGATTTCCTAAGGCTTCTCCCAACATCTTCTCAATGTTCCTCATTATCGCCACTTTCTGATGAGCCTTTAATGGATATTCGATTCTCTTTGGAGTTGGGGCACCCTGAAATATCAAAAATAGCTCACTGCACGCTTCCTGAATTGGTAGATTATTTCATTTTCTCCCAGTCACTCAGTTTTTCACACACTACTTTCAGCTTTAAAGCAAAAGATTTGGTGCAATGAAGTTCTCATATTGGCAACACATGCCAACAAACCTCTACCTGAAAAAGTCCTCTGGGATAGATCTATCCAATCTGTGCAGGAAGGTGCTTGTACTCACCTTGTACCAGAAGTTCACAGTGATGGTAATCCCCCCATTCAGGAGAGACTCAATGTGGTGCCACCTGCACAGAAACCACACAAAAAAAGAAAATAAACTATTGCTGTAGCTTAGTGAAATACCTTGGATGGATGAGTTCAGACAGCATTAGACAAGCCTTGCCCTATATCTCCATCATCAAGACCTCAGAACTTGTGGAAAGCTCTCCTTAAATACAGATCCTTTTCTTGCACACATTACTGGAGTACTCGCACAATAATGTAGCGTCAGGGAGAACTGGCATCCAACAGACAGGAAGCAGAAGCAGATTGGCCCAAGATATCACAGTAAACATCCCACTTGCTGGAGAAGTCAAAACAAAATTCTCTTAAGAGCCAACCCACACTTTATGCAGAAGATCCTTTAAACCTGTTTGATGGTCACTGTGTAGTCCCACCATACTTCTTACCAGTACATAGGTATGTATAGCACATCTCCTGGACCCACCACTGTCTCATAGCCAACCACGCTCCGGAAGTTCGGAAACTTCTCATAGTCAGGATTGTCGAAGTCCACCTAACAGAAGAAAACATTAAGAAACTCAGAACTTGCTGCAATAACAGTCCTCATTATCAGCTCTCAGTATCAAATCATCCTGATCTTCCCTATTTAGCTTTTACAGTCCCATTTGTGTCTTAACTCCATTGAGAAGTCCTGCAATACCTCCAACTTAGGAGCCCTGTAATTTGTATCTGAGCAAATCCATATTAGACTGAATGATCAGTGAAACAGAACAGAGAAGATAGCACAGCTGGGCTGCAGTTGCTATCAGTAAGGAGATGTTTATAGCCCTAGCTCTTCCAAGTCAGGACCAGACACAAACAGAAACACCACCAGTCATTCCATCTATTCCCAGTGTATTCACCAATTAACAGATCTGAACACATATGCAGCTTTAATTCCAGTGCAGTTTCCTCCCAGCTAGCATCTTTACAAATGCCCTTTTTTGGCATGAGGCAGAGAACAGATCTGCTACTCTCACCTGGCTCTGTCTATCGCACGGATGGTGCACAGGATAAGGGTAGAGGCATTCAAACTGATCAGGAGGGAACAGGATACACCTCTTGTAACCCTTAATCTGAGCGAAGAAGTTCTGCTGCTCATCATAATGAGCTGGTGTCACATTCCCTACACAGAGAGAAAAGATGATAATCAAGACACTCTCATGTACAGGTATGAAAGACAGAAGCAAGCTATATTCCTTGCTAAAGACAGTAAATATGCTCCCACATATTCAGAAAACTAAACAAGGAAAATGACCACAGAAACAGTATAAACTGGTCACTCTATCAGTCAGTCTTTATTGAGCAGTTGCTACTCCACTTGATTTCCATTCTATTAAATCCATATTCAGGCACCTTATGCTCTACAGGATTAGGATTTCCAGCCTGCTTCCAGGAACAGCAGATGGGGAATGTCGATGGGAAGCTTTTTCATAAAAGACTCTGTTTAGATGACAAGTTGTGGCATGGACTTTCAAAAAGTATTAGTCTAGAGGAAAGGAGTCTAACAGACCGATTTCGAAAAAAGATATAGTAGTTTTGCAAGACAACAAGTAAACAAATCTCTTTGTCACTGGAGCTCCTAATAGTACTTCATCAGTCTGATTAACTATTCTGAGGCTTGACTGTCACCACTAGATCTTAAATTTAAACAAATCTTTACAGTGGGACATTTTGTATCCCTCACAACCACATTTTTCAGGCTGTTTTCCAATTCAGATATTACTCTTTTAGCTTGCTCTTTATATGTATTTTCATTAAAGTGAATTAAGATAACCCATATCTTCATTAAAAAGATCATACAATCACATGCTCCTGTAAAGACACTCATTTTCTTAGCACACACTGGTTCAAGACAATTCCTTCATTCCTGTGCATAACCCGTTAATAGGATTTCAATGATCATATTATGATCTCTAGGGAAGTGTTGGTGCAGTGCTTTTATGTGAAGTTCTCTTCTCTCAGCTAGTAAAACAAGTGGCAAAGACAAACTACAGTAAGTTGAGTACGACTTGTTGCAAAGGGCAAAAAACATCTGCTGACAGAACTGAACAGCCATGAATTACCAAGTAATTCTAATCGGATGTGACAGCCACACACTGTATAGTGTATAGTATAGGCCATCCCACTTCACAAAACTGTATGTTCCTTGCCCAGTTACTGAGATTACTTTCTATTTTAATGCTGTCCTCGTCAACAATGTAGTAGTACCTCTGTCTTCTAAGGCACCTGTCTATGAATAGTCAGTCTCCACATGGATTTGGAATTCCACTCTATCCAGATATTTTTAGGATTTATCCATCTTCAAGTTCTCCAGTGCCCTCTAACCTTCCAAGAAGAGATTCAGCTCTTAATTGAAATGGAATCCCTCACCACAGTGTACCAGCTCAAATAACAACAAATGCTTCATAGAATAATCAACATTTCCTCCTGGGTAGACGTTGGAAATGCTAAAAAAAGCGCAGAAGACTACTTTGAGCAACTTGCAAACCCTTTTGCATCTTAAATCTGCAGACTCTGAGCATTTTATTGTTTACTTCAGATGCTGTAGATTTAAACAGGTTTTAGAACATGATTAACAATTACTGAAAACAGTCCTACCAACATCACACAGAGCACTTCCATGAGCAGATTATATCCAGGCACTCACAGTGCATCCCTGGGAAAATACAGGCTACTCCTTTGGTTGTTTCCTCTCTTTAACCCAAGTTAAGTTGTGGCAACAGTCCCCTCCCAACCCAAAGCTTTAAACTGCCTGCTCTGAAGGAACACTTAAACTAGTGGAAAATCCATTTGAAAGACCTGGAACTGAAATACAGAAATGCTGACCAGAGGAAACTGCTTACCTTCCATGCCAATAAGAAGCAAGTTAGAAGTCAGTTGACCCCAGCCACGTTTCCCTTGCTGCTTGTTAATCCAGTTCCAGTTGAAGCCAAGGAAATCCACCACAATCTTCCGTCCAACTGTGTCATTCAGTGTTTGCTGCAGATATAGCCTGTATTTTCCCAGAGACAAGCAGAAATCAAGTATTATGCTTTGTCATGAACAAAAAGACATATCTCTGCATCTCTTCAGCAAGATTTCAAAACAAAGAGACATAATTCCTAGAGATTCCGTTCTATCATCACACACCATAAACACCTGTGGAAGTAAACAGTTTCAAGAAGTCTCCAAAGTTTGCTGAAAGGTTTCCTAGTACAGAAGGGAACAGAACTCAGTTCTGCTTTAACAGACACAAAGGAAAAAAGATAATTTTAGAGCAAGAACAACCCCCTTGCAGTGCAGGAGGAAAAAACTGTAAACAGACTGGCCACTATCAAATATCAAACACACTCATGAATAATTGCCAAATAAACGCCACCATTCTAACTCATTCGTGGTAAGATTTATCTCTTCTAGTAGAAGTGCATGAGGGAAAAAAAGGGCTCAGGAAACCCAGCATGTTTCTGTATCAAGTTACTTTAATGCCACATTTCCATTTAGATGTAGAGGATCAGAGGAATCAAACATCTGTATTAACAATTGCAGTATTACAGACTACTGTCTGCAATGCTGGGAGAAAAATGCATTTTTAAGCTCAAGGACTGCCTTCTCTCTTGGAAAAAGCATACCCAAAGCTGAGAAAGAAGAGAAAGGGACAGCCAACAAGTGAACACGAACAGAGTTGCTTCCAATTATGACGCAATTAAGCATCTGTAAGTCCTTTTAGAGGGCTGGTGACTGATAAAATTAAGTACAGTTGCTAATAGTTATATTCCATATAAATGTGAAGCTCCTTTCAGTAACTTACAGCTCTGTTAGTGGTGTAGACCATCACCACCACCAAATACACAGCACATATGCAACATTTTCTCGTCTTTCTGAGAGAGACTGTTAGTACCTGCTGCCTTGGTATTCTGTAAAAAAGGCTGAGTGCCATAGCTTGTACTTTTTCATCAGATAACTAAGCTCCTCTATCAATACCAGAGTCTGCCAAATGAAAGCGAACCTTAAGGCTTTCTTTATCCAAACCCTGCCTTGGATAGAGAAGAAAAAAATAAATAAAGCTCTGCAGACAATGTGAACAATTTGATTAATGATGGTATGACTTTTTTAATCAGGTAACAAAGCTGCTGTCAACTAGCAGACCTGCAGAAAAACACTATAAAAAAAGTGTTTGAAAGGTTTTAATCATCAACACTCACTGAAGAGAAACTTACCCCCTACTCAGATCTGCCGAAATGGAGAAACCTCCACTTACCTCTCAGCACTCCCTTTTTGTTGTATTTCTTTGAGTCTGTCCACAAACTCAGCAAACTTCATCTCTTCTCTGCTCGACTTGGGTTTGAAGTTCTTAAAATTGGCCATCTTTTTCTCATCATAGTACAAAAACTTGTGTGTGCTGGCACTATACACTGAGAAGTCCCCATTGCCAATGTTTTCCTGGAGGTAGTCCAGGTCCCATTTCAAAGCAGGATAAACCAGATTTGTATCTGTCAGCACCACTGGCTCCTGGAGAGAAACAGGAAGTTTACTGATTCAAGGACCTCCTGAACTTGAGAACCATCACATTCATTACTGCAACCACACAAACTCTCTTTGAAAATGGGGAATTGCAAAAAGCATTTAGAGTAATTAAATACCTTGGTCTGGGGAAAAACACATGCAAAACATGACAGGAAGATTTAGGAAAGTGGTGGCGTCCTCCTACAGCAAGCTCCTGGTAGCAATGGGACAGATTGCACTATCTGTTTAGCTAATCTCTAACACATGAGATTAGACAAACACTAGCTGGGAACAGTTTTAGGCCTGCTTGGTCCTGCCACGTAGCAAAGAGACACAAAGGATTCTGCCTGGTCACCTCCAGCTTCAGCTATGAAGGGGTAAATGCTGGCAGAAAGATACCTCTGAATCAGAGGTATCTGAAACAGAGACAGCACTCCTCTCTTTCCTCAGAGGATCACAGATAACCTTCAGCCATCAAAAAACTGACGTTACCCCACCTCTTCTACATAAAAAACCCACCCAAAAAAACCCCTAAACCAGAAGGAAGACAAAAGACATTACCTATAATTAGTAAGCAACCTAAACAAGAATGACAGCTGCTGTGTTTCCAAGCTGTGCATGCACAACTTCCCTTCTTGCAGGCTTTCTTTAAAAACAACAACTAGTAATCTTACCAAAACGTGACTGAGCTTGTTAGAACTGATACAAGAGCCACTACTACAAGGCAACCTCCTCATCTGTGGTCACTTTTACTTAGAAAATAACCAACATGTGCCCGTGGTTTTATTTTACACACTCGCGACTTCCATCCAGACAACAAAGCACTTAAGCAAACGCTTCTTGCAAACTTCACAACTCAACGCTGTGGCACCGAAAAGAACTGTCTACTACAACTAAGAGGAATAGGACACCGGCAACAACCAAGCCCGCGCAGGAAGAGGGCAAGGCGGGCGCTCCCCAGCAGACAGAGTGGTAGCCCGGGTGGACAGAGCCAGGACGGGGAGGCGACTACACCCGGGACGACACCAGGACCCGGGAGAGCCCCGCACGCTGCGAGCCGCTCTGCGCGGCCAGACGGGCAGGGCTGGCAAGCCCCGCGCCGCGGGGCAAAAGCCTCCCGGCCCCGCCGCAGCCCCCGGGCCGTGCCGCCACTGCCCACCGCACCTCGTTCTCGATGAGCTCCTCAGCGCGGGGGTCGCTGTAGCTGAGCCGCGGGATGGGCCGCGTCTCAAAAGAGTAACGACGGAACTGGGAATCGGTCCAGCCAGGCCCTGCCGCTACCCCTGGAGCCTCCCAGCAGCCCGCAGCCGCCGACGAGGAGGAGGAAGAGGAGGAGGCCGCAGCCATCGCCGCCTCCACCGGAGAACTCGGAACTAGCAAGCCGGAAGCGGAAGACGCCCGCCCACGGCAACGCCGGAAGCGAAGGGAGAAGGCGGGAGGCAGAGGGGCACCATGGAGAGGGGAGGAGGGAGCGGCGGCAGCGAGCAGCGCCCCCGCGCGGGGGGAGGTCGGGGGCGGCCTCTGCTCCCTCGGCCTTTTGGCACTTTCCAAGGTTTTTGACATCTGTGAGAGCTGGGAGTCCGCGCGGGGAGAAACCCACACAGATAACAGAAAGGATCGTCTGTGAAGTCTTGTGCGGGTCCTTCGTGGTCCTCAGTGCTTGGCTCTGTGCCACCCTGCATGCCTTCAGCCGGCAGCCCCTTCCCCTCGAGGTCACCAGCAGAGGATGGGCCATGAGCACTGCTCCTTGGGAGCTGCTCCACTGCCGTGTCCCTAATGAAAACAGCAAACAGTCCATTGTCCTCACTCCATCTACTGAAAAAAAATACAGCTGTGTTTTGTGCCTGAAAACTAGAAGTTTAATTAATATTTGCTACAAGAAAATATATGTAGCACTGCTTAGTCTAACACGCACCTTTTGATCACAAATAGACAACATTTTAGCAAGATTTCATAAGTTGCATGCCTAGGGCTGGAGCTATTGAATTTTTTTCTTAATGCATGTTTACTAACTGAGACAAAGTTGACATTCTGCTTTTAATCTGGAAGCAGTAAGAATGATGATTGCTCTTTCCCAAGAATGACTGCCACGTGAGGCATCAGCTCTTAAGAAAATTTTGCTCTTTGACATTCTCTGGAAAGAAATGGGAGACCTGGTTACTTGGGATATGGAGAAGCCTGAGGTAGTCAATGAATTTTTTGCCTTAGTCTTCACCAGCTAGTGCTCCAGTCACACTGCCCAAGTCACAGAAGGCAAAGGCAGGGACTGGGAGAATGAAGGACGGTCCACTGTAGGAGAAGATCAGGTTCAAGACCATCTAAGGAACCTGAAGGTGCACAAGTCCATGGGACCTGATGAGATGCATCCACAGGTCCTGAGGGAACTGACGGATGAAGTGGCTAAGCCGCTGTGCATCATATTTGAGAAGTTGTGGCAGTCCAGTGACGTTCCCACTGACTGGAAAAGGGGAAACATAACCCCCATTTTCAAAAAGGGAAAAAAGGAAGACCTGGGGAACTACAGGCCAGTCAATCTCATCTCTGTGTCTGGCAAGATCGTGGAGTGGATCCTCCTGGAAAAGATGCTAGGGTATAAGGAAAATAAGGAGATGACTGGTAAGAGCCAACACAGCTTCACTAAGGGCAAACTGTGCCTCACAAATTTGGTGCTCTTCTATGGCAGGGTTACAGCATTGGGGGATAAGGGAAGAGCAACTGACGTCATCTACCTGGACTTGCGCAAAGCATTTGACACTGTTCTGCATGACATCCTTGTCTCTGAATTGGAGAGACATGAATCTGATGGATGGATCTCTTGGTGGTTAAGTTACTGGCCGGATGGTCGCACTCAAAGAGTTGCGGTCAACAGCTTGATGTCAAAGTGGAGAGCAGGGACGAGTGGCATTCCTCAGGGGTCGGTGTTGGGATCAGCACTGTTTAACATCTTTGTCACTGACATGGACAGTGGGATCGAGTGCACCCTCAGCAAATTCGCTAACGACACCAAGCTGTGTGGTGTGGCCAACACACTGGAGGGAAGGGATGTGCCATCCAGAGGGACCTGGACAGGCTGGAGAGGTGGGCCCCCTCAAACCTCATGAAGTTCAACAAGGCCAAGTGCAAGGTCTTGAACATAGGCTGAAGCAATCCCACGTGCAAACACAGGCTGGGCAATGAGTAGATTGTTGGCAGCCCTGTGGAGAAGGACTTTGGGATTAGTGTTTGAAAAACTCATTATGAGCCAGCAATATGCACACACAGCCCAGAAAGCCAACTGTATCCTGGGCTGCATCAAGAGGAGTGACAAGGGAGGGGATTCTCTCCCTCTTCTCTGCTTTTTTGAGACCCCACCAGGAATACAGTGTTCAGCTCCGGGGACCCCAGTATAAGAACAACACAGACCTGACCTGTTGGAGTGGGTCCAGAGGAGGGTCATGAAGATGATCAGGGGGCTGAAGCACCTCCCTTATGAGGACAGGCTGAGAGAGTTGGGGTTGTTCAGCCTGGAGAAGAGGAGGCTCTGGGAACACCTTATAATGTCTTTCCAATACTTAAAGGGGGCCTGCAGGAAAGCCGGAGATGGACTCTTTATCACAGAGTGTAGGGATAGGATGAGGGATAATGGTTTTAAACTGAAAGGAGGTAGATTTAGATTGGATACAAGGAAGAAATTCTTTACTGTGAGGGTGGTGAGACACGGGAACAGGTTGCCCAGAGAGTTTGTGGCTGCTCCCTCCCTGTCAGTGTTCAAAGCCAGCTTGGACAGGGCTTTGCACAACCTGATCTGGTGGAAGGTGTCTCTGCCCATGGCAGGGGGTTTGGAGCTAGATGGTCTTTAAGGTTCCTTCCAACCCAAACAACTCTACAATTTTCTGATTCACTGGTTTTCATTTTACAGCAGGTGGATTTGCTGTTCTGTCTGTGTAGAGCTTTGCCTTCATGAGAATAATGGAATCTATTTTCGTCTGTCCTTCCAGAATTTATTCATGTGCTTAGTTTTGAGGAAAATGAGTGCTGCTTCACCTACAGCACTTCTCCTGTACAGGTTAAGAAAAAATTTTATAACATATTTGCAAACATATTTGGATGCTTTGGAATCTTGAGCCACATCTGTGGAAGGCTCAAACATAAGCCGGAAACTAAATAACCAGTGATAAAGAGCCAATGTAAGAAGCAGCTGACCATGATCCAAGGCTGCAGCAAGGTCTGAGCCCACACAGTGCAGCTGGGAACTGAACTTCCCCACTTCCAGTGCAATGCTGCTCTCCCCAAAGCACCGCATGGTACAGGCCCTGTGGGACAGGTACTGAATACTGCTCCCTCCAGCAGCCTCTGCACTGGAGGGTTAGGCTCTGAGTTAGTAACTTTATTAAATAACTAATTGACATACTAACTTTACTGCATAGTCAGTTGTAAGGGAGTTGGCTGAATTAAGACACTGTACACAATGAGGCCTTTCTTTGGGGTAAGTGAAAGGATCCTATTCTAGCCTGCGACTATGCCCCCACCTCAGGCACACTGTGTATCACACATCACACATATTTTTGTGGTTCATCACTATCTTCATTCAATTAGTAGGTTTGCAATTAATGTCGTTATTAGAAGGAATGACTTTTATGACAAATAGGCCGTGATGTTTTTTGAGCTGCAAAGGTTTATATGTAGATCGTTATTGAGACATTACCCATTATGGCTGATGTGAATAACTGAAGGAAAATGAGTTCAACTACCACAGAGTTTACATAATGAAGTAAACTGCAAAATCCTTTAATGCTCATATCGATTTTATCTACAATAATATATTGCTTACATTTGAAGAATAGCATCGCTAAATTAACATGTCATTTCAGCTGTTCACATTTCCTGGCTCCACGGAGATAAGATGATTACATTCGGGTATTAAGTTTAATAATATTGATACTGATACAAAGAAGGCAATTTGCATAACGCCGCCAACCACGGCATCGATCCGATTGAACATCGACCCGGCTGCTCCACAGGAGGCTGTTCTGCGTCTGGAACATAACACCGGCCATCAGTTCCCATTACCCCGCTTCAGATGATGACGGCCACAGCGAAATATCGCACCGATGGCCCGTCCGTCCATTAGCTCTTATGTCAATGTTATAATAATAGCGGCTGATTGATTAATGCCCTAGACGGGGGGGTCGCACCCCGCAGCGCAGGCAGCGGCTGGGGTC
>NW_020799105.1:5313178-5318820 GCF_003259725.1 Athene cunicularia
GCCCACCCTGCCCTGTTGCTCTCCCGCCAGCCTCGGGGATGTCCAAGGACCTGTTGCCCGGGCCGTACCCCCGGACACCGGAGGAGCGGGCAGCCGCCGCGAAGAAGTACAACATGCGGGTGGAGGACTACGAGCCCTACCCTGACGACGGCTTTGGGTGAGCTGGGGGGTCCCGTGCTTCTGCAGCCGGGGAGTGGGCCAAGGCCGGCACCTCCCGTCTCTGCGGGCAGGCGCTGCCGGCTGGCAGTCTCGAATGCCTGGAGATGCTGCACTGTGAGCTTTGAAAGTGTTCTAAAATAGGAACAAGTGGAATGAGTTGGAGGCCTGTGTGAATAAAATACTACATGAGACAGTTTGTAAGCTGTTATAATGCAAGGCTAAGAGGGATGAACAGAAAGCCGTCTCTGGAATAAAGATTTCAGGAGTTTTAAATGGTGGGGAATATTTTGACAGGTGCAAAATGCAGTACAACTAGGGTTCTGTGTTTCAGTTAAGCTTGCATTTTCTTCCTACTAATATAGCCAAAAAAGGCCACTTTGAGTAACACAATTTGTTACAATGACTGGTATCAAGGTAATGATTGTGCTAGTTCCATGTATGTATTTTAAAAACTGTGCATACACAGGATTTATAGAAACAAAGTAATGCTGAAGTCTTCTGTTTCCATAAGCCTATCCTATAGTGTCTCCTTACAAGGTGTATCTAAATGAATACAGGCTTCTTATATATTTGGAGTTTTTGTCTGTTTCTCACAGGTATGGTGACTATCCCAAGCTCCCTGATAAGTCTCTGCATGAGAGAGACCCTTGGTACCAGTGGGACCAGCCAGACATGAGGCATAACTGGGGAGAGCCGGTAGGAATGCTAGTACCGCTTTTCAAGCTGCTAATCAGTGATACTGTTATTAAATACTAACATGCACATCTTGTTAGGGCTTTCTGTTTAATTCTTTGTGTAACTGCTTTGTCAAGTGCAGGTGTGTGTTTCCTATGCCAGCAGGGACAGTGGTTGCTATCAGGGTAATAATTTGAAAGTGCTGAGGACTGTTAACATATTACTGAGGAAGGAGACTTTACAAAGTTTCTCCGTAGAAATAGGAAAGTCTCATCCATTTTCTCTGCCTGATGTGACTCAGTATGAGAGTTTAGTTCAGAATCATTTAGCAAAGAAGCCATCATTTGAGTCCTTTTAGTACAGTGGAAGTAGCTATTGCTGCTTTATTGCTCCAGGGTTGTTTTGGGATAGAATACAATTAAGGAGATTTTCTCTGAAGGAAGTTTGCAAGATATCCTTAGGAGACATGGATGAATAAAGCATTTATGTTAACTTTCAGAATTTAAGTTCCTCAGACTCCCTTGTCAGGAGTAATTTTTCAGTTAATGCCTGGTCTTTCTGTGAATGGCTACAATCTAACTGATTATTGAACTTGGTGATTAACTTGAGCTCTCCTTACTAAAAGAGATTTGTAAGCATGTGTATGTAGTAGATCACAGTATAAACATGTCAGAGCATTGCAGCAAATGTACCACAGTAAAGTGCGTGTTCTAATGACTGTAGAAACGTATGAAAAAATCCATGGTGATTCTGTGTTGTTGTGGTGGTTCCTACAGGAAGCCTTGTATAGGTACCCTTGCATGTGGGGTTGGCAGTTGGGGACCAAGTGCAATATACTGGTGCATCCCAGGTGTCAGCACATGCCGTTGTTCAGGCACCTGAGTTCTGCTCAGTCTGGCTCTCTGGGTTTGATGGCAAATGGGCCTGTATGCAAAGGGGAAAGATGGGGAGCTAGAAGCAGTACTTGAGCTGCAAATTAATGGCTTCTCTGCCTTTTATTAATGTGAAAGGAGACTATAGGCAGAAAATGATTGGGACTTCCCTATGTGTACATCAAGGCAGAAGCCTAAATGCCCTTCTGCTTCAATCAGGAAGGGCATTAGCTTGCTACCAGCCCTGTTTGTCATGGAGTAACAGTGGCAGGTGCTCTACCTGTTTTGAGTAACTAGCTTCCAAATGGCAGGTAGTTGATACTTTGTTTGAAATAACACTGCTATTTCTGTTTGGGTATGTGAGTGAACTTCCATAAATGAGGATACTGATTAATACCATGCCTCTTCAACAGTGCTGGGGAGTAAAGCTAAGGTGCAGTGATTATGTATATAAATAAAAGCTGCTGCTACCCTGTAATTAAGCATATTGCCTGATACACACACAGGATGGAATTTGGAGTCCTGAGTTCTGCTGTAAGTGACAATATGCTGTGACTGTAGGTAAATCACTTATCTCCTCTGTGGCTTTATATCCCCTGAGGTGGAGATAAAACAGCTTCTGGCAGTTTTGTGAGTGCATTAAAGCACTTGGCCCCTTGATAAAAGCAGTTTGAGCACTGTTGATAAATGTGCAGTCATTTTTCTTTGTTTTTTAGATGCACTGGGACTTTGACATGTATCTTCGAAACCGTGTTGATACATCCCCGACTCCAGTTCCCTGGCACACCATGCGTAAACACTTCCTTATCTTTTTGAGTACCATGCTGATCATGTTTGGTCTTGGAGAGATCTATCCGTCTTACAGGCCTGTGGTGAGTGATGCCCTTGGATAAAGGGAGGAAAAGGAGCTGTGTTTCTTGTCACTGTCGATGCCCAGAAGGGTTGTTTTGCTGAGGCAGAGTGATGAGTGTGAATGCAAAACGCTGCTGCTGCCAGGGTGTGGGCCAAGGGATGTCCTGCGGCCTCATCAAGCCTGAGCTGTTCTGTTGACTGCCTTGGCTCAGCTCACAGGTTCCACTTCATAGTGAGCAGGTCATGTCTACAGAGAACTAATTTTAAGCTATACTTTTTCCAGTAGCTATTCTTTGCTGTAGGTATTCTCCTTCCCAGTGTGTATCTGCTTGAGAGAGATCTTTTCTCTCTTCTCCTGCCCTGTGTTTTCAGTTGTCTCATGATCTAGATCATTTGGAATGTACTTCTGTAAAATACATTGGAATACACAAACAGCTTGTGCATTATCCTCATGCTGAGAGATGAACTGTTGGTTAAGATTAAATGCAAGACCACCTTGATGTTTCTGTTAAAGGACATGGGTTTATACAAAGAAGTGTGTCTCTGAATTTACTTTCCTGCTGAAGCACTTAAGAAATATGTTGTAAATGACAAGCCTTGATTTGGGTATGGGTGGGATGAGACATTTACTTGGTGAATGGTGAATTTGACACTCTTTTATCTCTCCTTGTAGGGACCGAAGCAATATCCCTTCAATGACCTGTATCTGGAGAGAGGAGGAGACCCCAATAAAGAGCCACCAGTGGTGACACACTATGAAATCTGAAAGTTGAAGTGCTATGTTTCTCCTGTGTCAGCTCTGCTGAGGATGGCATCTTCTCTACTGTTCACTGTGGCATATGTTAATGCTTGTTCTTCAATGTTCAACCACTAACTGCGGTGAAATATATCGATGATACCTACTGTGCTAGTTGTCTTCTGTTGGTTTGAGAAGTCTGAACAATGGCCAGTGTTCAAATGACCCTTGCCATTTTTCTAAACAGGCTAGTATCTGTGGGGCGAAGTTCTGAGTGCAGTCTTAGGACTGCTGCTAGTTTTTGTGCACAAACATTAGCTAAGCCTGTTTATGTAGGAGATATTGCTTGTTACCAAGTGTCTTACTGCAGGTGCTGCTTGAACTGGAGTGTCATCATTTAATGTGAAATGACAGGCAGAACCAGACTGGTAAGTGCCAGTGCATGGGAGTCTCATACCATGTGAATAACTGTCCATCCTTAGTGGGATTTAGCGTTGATCTCCTCCTGGTCTAGATGCCCTTTTCAGTGAAGCTTACACAACCAGTAGGGAGCACTAGTGAGGCACAGAGCCTTGTAGTGTATAGCTTGAAGCTGAGCTCAGAGCTGTGGACAGCAGTGGTAGAAGGCTGATGAGCAACTACAACACTGGCCAGACGTGTTCTGCTGTGCCTGGGCTTTGATCCAAGAGCACATGTGCCCAAATTGCTCCTGTGTGGCCTGAGTTAATCCACCAGCGTTAGAGTTCCATCTGACCCATGAAGTCTGCCTGTCTTACTGCAAACCACTGGTGTAGGGCCTCCTATGGCTGCTTCAGCCATTTACTTGGGAAGGTTGTACATATAATTTTATTAAACTCTGACATTTTTCTAGTGCTGCTCTTCCTTTAACATAAATTTTTCCCCTTGTTACCGAAGGAGATGGTACCTTCAGTACTGATTTATAGGGAAAATTCTCCCAACTCCACTGTGCTGTGTTTTAAGACCCCATTGTTTGGCTGTAGGAGTGGGTGATAGTGGTAGCAGAAGGCTAAGGGCTTGGGCTCTTTTGGATGGTTCCTATAAACTGGATGCTGTGCTCTGCTCTCAACATCCTGGCGTGATTCACAGGGTTGTGAGTTAAGAGAAGCAGATATTTGAAGACCGTGATTCATGATTTTTTAAAAAATCTATAAAGATTTTTAACCTCGGATACTAAAGGACATTTAGCTTGATCTCTGTAGAGGTTTCTCTAAGGGTGTATGTTCAAGGGAATTATGTGACTGAATACTAGGACAAACAAATAGGTGTAAATAAAACCTCTTCGGAGGTGTTGAACAATCACCATTTCTCCTGTCTTTAAGCTGTCACTTTCTCTTCTAGTTATAGAAATGCTTGCTAATTACGGACGATGTTTTACCCTAGAGGGTTTTTTTAAGTAGTTTTTGAGCTGTGGGGACCTTGAAACTGAATTCTGTTACAAAGTGTTATGCGGGAGAAAACACTCCTTAGGGGTACTTGAGTAAGAATTGCCACTCCACAGCACTTATGTGACAGCACTAGAGTCTTCAAGTAAAATGAAAACAATTCGGGCAGTAATGGCTGTCTTACCTTAGTGTGTGTAAAGTGATAATTCAGCAGTTACACAGAGGCAGGTTGAGGCCCTTATTTTACTGCATGTCACCTGGTTGCCATGCCCCAGCATTGTTTGATCCCTCCTGCTTTGGGGAGTTTCACACCCGGTCAATATCTAACCAGTAGCTTAATGTGTTTTTTTTCATGGGGAAGGCATAATAAGCAGAGAACATGGCTCAGATAGCCTTAAAAATGGGTTTGTAATGTAGGCAAGTTTCTCAAAACAGAAGAGCCATGGGGGAAGAAGGTCTAGGTCCATCTGCACATTTTTTTTCCTGTCAACTAAAATGCTTTTAGGAAAATATATTCCTAAGCCATGCTCTTTTCCCTTCTGCATGCTCTCTCAGGGAAAGCTTAAATCTGTAGCTGAGGCAAAGTTCTGAGGGGGGGGGTAACTTCAGAGCCATCAGACCCTGGCTGCAGCTAGTGTGTCCCTTTGCGTACAGCACGGACCATTTCGTACTAGTGGATGGAGCAAATCCAAGTATCTTAAAAACAGGAAAGGTGCCGGAGAGCCTCTTGGTTTGGGAGCCCAGTGCTGAGGCCCCAGTCGTGGTGCCGCGACCAAGGAAGAGACGCCCCAAAGCTGGGCAGGAGAGACTGAAAGCATCCCCAACGCTTTCGGGACACGCCCGAAGGGCAATAGTGGCCGAACCCCACAGGGGTCGGGCTCCCGCGCCCTGGGCGGTGTTGCCGGGGCTGTCGGCGGTCCCACAGCGGGGAGCGCTCCCGCTGAC
>NW_020799105.1:5318870-5369220 GCF_003259725.1 Athene cunicularia
CTTGTTACCCCTGCGCCGGCGGGCCGGCTTCTGGGGAGCGTGGCTGTCCGACCTGGGCCGCGGAGAGGCCTCTGGCGTAGCCGAGTGCCTGTTGGTGACACCCGACGTCCGAGGTCACTTCCTTCCTAGACTTTCGCCCTTTTTCGCTGTCATACGGTGTAATGCTGCTGTGTGGAGCAAGCTGACTACATACGTGGATATGCACTCCCATCCCTACAGTTCTGTGGCACTTAGCAATAGCTTTTGAAAGTGCTCAGAGCACAAGAAGTTTCGTTATATATTATGGGAGCTGTCATGGAGGAATGTGCTGAGTCCTGGCCTGCCTTGCAACAACCCCGCCTTGCAAACACCAATGATTAGCTGAGATTAGCGTCCCTGTGCCTTCTGCCTCTGTAATCAGGGTTTATAATAAGCACTTACAAGAACAATCTGGCTATAGGGTATTTGGGAGCTGTGAAAGGAGAGTGTCAGAGCAATGTAAAGGGAAGGGCTGTATAGAGATTTTAAACTGATGCTGCGGTGTGGAGACTGTAGGACCATTTGTATCTTAACCACTGTGTTATGGCTGAGAGGCCTTTTTCAAGTCTTAGGGTGGCTACCTGTCACCTGGGTGACCTCGGACAAGTCTTCTGTTCTGCCCAAGTTTCACCTTTAGCTGAGGGGGATCAGGCTGTCAGCTTTTTTGTGTGCTGTTCTGGAAGTCCAATATCAGGAACTGTTCAGAGAGGAATGGTTGGGTGCCCAGTGGCAGGAGGAGGATTGGGGAAGTCAGTAGGAGGGGATTTTTGATTGATACTATTTGGGTGGTGCCAGAAAAGGCTTTATAGGGTGATAGCAGGCATGCTTATTATGGCAGCTTTGAGGGTCAATTACTGATACAACAACAACCACAGTCTTTTAGGATGTATTCTAAACCACAAATTTTTCGAGTTAGTGTAGGTGAGGAATTTTTGCCTCTGTCAGCATTGCCCATGTGGTCTGTCATGGTTTGAGAGCCATGTGCTTTTACTTTTCACTGTTTATCTGTGTGTTCTCCATTTCCTAGTGGTGGGGAGTGCTCTGACCTGCTGGGTTTTGCTTTGTAGACAGTGTTACCTTTTAAGGACACTGTGCCAGAAACCATGGCTGGGGGAGACTAGGGGGAAATGCTGCTTCTGTCCCTTGACTCCTACTGGGGCTGAGGTTCATTAATACATCAGATCTGTAATCAGATGTCTGTAGAAGGAGGAGGAATTGTCATGATTAACTAATTAGAGGTCCCGAGGAAAGTATGAGCTTTCTCATAAGTCTTAGAGACTAATTTGGGAGATGACAGCAGGTGGAAATCTCTCCTTAAAATTCTGTGGAAGAATTTGATGCTTATGAATTTTTCTCATGCAGCCACAAGAGGTTGCTAAAGAAGGGCTTTTTCCTGCTTTAAGAATCATGAGTCCTATCCTGGATACAGACATGCACATTGTGTAGAAGGGTCGCTTCTCTTAAGAGAGTAAGATTCAAATCAGGCTTTTTTCCCTTCCAAAGTCAGAGTCCACTGATTTAAGGAGGAGATGCTGTTGCATCCCTGCAGAACCTCAGCTGCAATAGAGCTGAACTGATAGGAGGTGCTTAAAAGATGGTGTGATACAGTGATGGTGGCTTCTTATGTGTGTCCTGTGGGCCTTCTCAAGTCTGTTGGCACTGCTGCTGCTTTGCCTTGAGGACCAGGAACACAGTGTACCTGTTCTTCTCCAGCACTTCTCCAGTTGTTCTGTTGATATGGAGCCACTCTAAATGGTGCCTTGTTTGCTTCCCTGTGTCTGGGTGAGTTATCATGAGCAAGACACTTTACCTTCATGTTCTGTCCTGACTTAAGTTTGTGAAAAGAGAACAGTGATGTTGACTTTCTTATACAAAATGCTCTATTGACAAGAGAATCTGGATAATTGATCAATTCTGTTCTGCATTTTTCTTGTGCCTTGTCTTTGTTTGCACATTAAATGCAAATTCTGCCAGACATGTAGTTAGTCCAGCACAGAGGATAAGGAGTGGGAGCTCATACCATTCACCCAGCTAAGTTTGTGATGGTTGTCCTCTTCATTGCTTCCTCACCAGCTAATTTACTAGAGGAAAGAGGTCTCTTGGCCACTGCTACTGATGTTCACAGGCAAGCTGCCCTTTCAAAAGCCAAGAACCAGTGAGACCTGTATATACAGACAGCTCCTACAATTGATGGATTGTAACTGGATGAGGAAGAGGCAAGAAAGGGATTGGTAAGGAACATACCACCTGTCCTGTTCCCCCACGTCAGTGGAGTCAAGTGATGCTTTGTGGAGTAGGCTGTTGCTAGCAGGTTCACCTGACTTCTCCTGGGGATGTTTTCATTGAAGAAAGGAGACCCGGACAGTGTTCCTGTGCTGCTTTGGGAGACAAATGAGTAGGCAGCAGAACTTCTTGGCAGAGAATGTGATGGAGCCCTAACGAGTGCTCTGCAGAGTGTGTCCCGAAAGATAGGAAAGTAAGCGTTAGAGATCCGTTATGGTGCTGACAAGGAAATGACCTTTCTACCTTTGTTCCTGGGTTGCATGAGGAAATAGTTGCACTTGTCTTATTGTACAAGAGTTCCATGAAGATTGCTCTGGACCTCAACTAAGTTGGGATAAGATTAATATGAGAATACTTAGAGCTTTGGGAGACAGTACTGCAGACTAATGCTAAAAAGCATTAAATAAATTCTAATCAAACAGCATGTTCTAATAGTGCATGAGGGAGAGAAAGGATGTCCTTAGCCTCTGACTGATGGTGGAGAAGAAACCCTAAAAAGAGTGTGGAGCAGTTAGCCAGGAGGTCCAAGATAAAGAAGCAATGCAGATCAGATTTTCCTTTGTGTGGTTCTCAGGAGGCCGTAGCTTCATATAAGCCACAAGATGATTAAATTTTCAGAATTGTTTTTTTTAGGGAGATGTTTTGGTCAAACAGTGGGCTAGCCACAGCAAGCTACCTTTATGAACTTGGGTACAAATAAACAACCATATTCTGGCCTGAGTAAGACCAAACTGTGAAGCACTGACACTTGTAACCCTGTATCTGAAGAGAGGGCCACATGATGCAGACTGTGGTTTAACTGTCAGCCTGGCTAACACAAACAGTGTCAAGTAACCAGGAGAGGTTAATCAGTGAGCTGGCAAGATGCAGTGTTTTGCTGTGCTGCCTGCTGACAGTTTTACTTTATTCAGCATGGTATCATCTGAGTGCATAGTTAGCAGTTCTGTTTAGCTAGAGTTAAAAAAAAAAAAGACTGCACTGCAGCCGAGCTTGAAGGTTTAGGAACTGCTCATGAGAGTCACCCCGATAGCCTGTGAATGGTATGTCCACACATTGTTTGTTACTGACATGCCTAGAAGCCCTGGGCATAGTCTGGAATGCAGAGGTGCTGGGTGCTTTCTCCTCAGAAAGAAGAGGATCCTACATGGAACAATAATTTATATGCAGTTTTGCAACCTTCTGGCTGTTGTTTGACTTTCAATTACGCCGCTACATTATTGCCCAACTAATGTCTCTCTAGTGATAATGGGGAAGTTGTGTTCCCATTTTACAGGTGTCAGTTGATGTATCCAGAGTAAATAAAAAGAATTGTTGTCAGAGATGAGATTGAAACCCAATTCTTCTGGATCGCTTCTTTTCACCTTCTACCATTTAGAAACTCAAGCAGAAAGTAAAATTAATTTTTCCTTTTTGTTTCTCAGAGGAACGAGAACAAAGTACATTAACTGAATTGGCTCATGATAGCATTGCACTTTGTTTTCTATTGCCACGTCACTTTTTTGCTTGGAGTTTAGCCTGCCCTGACATTCTTTCTTCAGCTTGTTCAGAGAGAGCAACTAGTGCTTTGCAAATACATTTGTTTACATTAATTTCTGCAGCTGATTTAAACCAGCCTGGACTGAAGACTTTAGTATGTTGTTTAATTTAGATCCCATTCCTTTTACTGAAGCTCTCCTGTAATTGGGGTATATGAAAGAGATATATATATATATATGAAGAAAATCTGGAATAAGACATCCGGGATTGGGTTTTTTTCATTAATTCTAAAATACTCTAATTCTTTCTTGTGAAAGTGTATACACTAGCTCAGGAAGTAACAAGTAACTTCTCTCTGTTGAGAGTGATTTGTTTGTATGGTACCTTTGTTAGGAGATATCCTGTTATCAGTGTGATTATTTTCATGTTGACTTTATCCCACTGTTCTAACCACTGTGTGATATTTCTTCTAGAGCCTAAAAAATGAAGCTAAAGGAAATTGAGCGAACAGCTGTCCAGGCATGGAGTCCATCTAACCACCACCCCGTTTATCTAGCAACAGGTAATCTTCACAATTTGTGAAAATTAAAGCATGAGTCACAGAGAGATTTTATGTAGAGTTGTATTGTCTTTCACTTTGAACAATTCCCACCTTAATAATCTCTTGAAAACTTACAAGCAATATACCAAAAACATTGTAACCTTAATTTTTTTTTAAAGTGACCTGTACAGGATTATTTATGTGCCCAGCTTGGACACCTTAAAAGTCAGTGATTTTTTCAAAGAGTGAATACATGGCTTTTTGGATCTAACTTCTAATTAAGTCCACATGAACTCCAACACCTGCTTGCTATAAAAAATAAACCAAAATAAGGTTACTTGGTATGTCTGTGAAAAAAGAAGTTCATTCTAATCATGCTCATTTAAGTTCACTTTTACTTTGTAGGTCTTCAGACATTATCACGTGGTTTGACAATCAAATAATAGAAACCTCTTCTTCCTAAAGTTGCACGTTTCAGTTATCATTCAATTTTCAATATTTCTGCAAAACCTTAAATTTGAATTTTGTTGATATTATTCATTATTTACTATTGTTATAATAATTTTATTTTCCAAAGCGCAAAGTCAGCCTGTTCACTGAGTTGGCAGTGGGTGAGTTTAGTGTCTGTGGGACCAACAGCTTGGGTTGTCTGCCCAACGTGAGAACTAGTCAACTCTGTCTCCTGCCTGGGTTGTGCAGTGCTACCATATTGTTTTGCTCTTTTTTTTCAGGGATTGCTGTCAAAAGAAAGTGACAAAAGTTCAGATGTTGCCTTAAAAGCAACATTACCATTTTTGGGATAAATAGTCTATTTTTTGTTTCTCTAATAAGGACAGATTTTTGGTTGGACAAAAGGTCTTGGCTTCAGTCTGCTTTAGAACAGAAACTGCATAGTTTCATAATTTGTACTGCTTTTTAATAGTCTCTTGAGCACTTTCCATGCCATAGGCAGTTACAAAGACCTCTGTGGTAACTGGGTGACTGTTTTCCTGGCAATGTCCCATTAGGCAATGTTAAATCTAGTTTTAGGTTTTATTCTGTAAGCTAGTGAGAAGGGAGGAAGCTAACCACTGTGTGACTGCTAGCTGTCCATGGGTTGTTGGGGAATGTTTGGTTGGCTAAGGTTGAAGAACTTTTGCTGTAGACCAGATTTAGAAGGTTTGATCAAGACATACAGTCATGGTTGAGGAGCAGTATGTGGAAGTATTTGGGTTCATACTTGTAGCAGGGTTGTGACTGCATTTGTGAGTTAGATAAAGACTCAGTATCAGAAGCTGTGGCTGCTTGGAAGGGGATATATGAATTATATTTATCCCAAGAGAGAAAGGTATTTGTATAACAGTGACCCTGTTGCCCAGAATTTTTTGAAGAAGTTCTAATTTATTTCAAAGTCTTTGTCATAATTGTTGGTTCCTCTTTCTGACATATTTTAATATGTCCTCTCCTTGAATAGACACAGCCAAAGTTGTGTTGACTATCAAGAATAGGTTTCCAATGCACTGCTCTTTTAGTATCTTGTGCTCTTGAAAAAAGTGCCTACTTGTTTTGCCCTTGTACTTCTGCTAGGAACATCTGCCCAACAACTGGATGCATCGTTCAGTACAAATGCCACCTTGGAAATATTTGAGGTTGACTTCAGGGATCCCTCCCTAGACATGAAGCAGAAAGGAACACTTCCTGCCTCAAACAGGTACTAGACCCTCATACTGACATATCAATCAGTGGAACTGGAAAGGGCTTTTCTTGTACAAGAAAGGAGAAGAAGAGATGGTATTTTGGGGGTATAAAGCAATCTTTTGGATAAATTGACTTCTGTCTTCAAGAATTGAATGTTTTTGTTGACATAGGTCATGTTGGGTGTAAAAGTACAGCGGTTGGACCATTGTAGAAATCTGAAAGGACTTATATGGTAGTCAGTCAGGACAGTCATTCTGTATCATTTGAATTTGCTGGGGCTAATGATTTGTAAATTAGTAGTAGAGACAGTAAAGACAGTAGAAGCAGAGTGAAACTTGTCTTCCAGCTTTTCAAGACAAGGCAATTTCTTAGGCTCATCAGTGTGGGTGACATTTGCACCCAGTGTAGAACACAGCCTTGATTTGTAACTAGCAGCTTTTACAGCGTGTAAACATATTTTTCAGGTAATAGCTCTGGAAAAGAAGGCATATAGTCCTTTAATCTGAATTTTTTTATAGTGTAGGTTTGAGAAATTCACCCACCAAATCCCCTATGAGGTCCTAAACATTTTAAGGGGAAGAAAAAGAGGGACAGATTAGCTCTTCCTTTGTAAATTCCCCTTAAAAGTTTTTGGAAGGAGGCTCATTTCTTTTTCCTCATGTAAGACCCACAGTCATCGTCAAAGGGAAATAGTTATTTAAGGTGTAGACTGATCATTATGTTTGACAGGTCAGAACATGGATGTGGTTTTTGGTAATGCAGAGGGTGTCTTGCCTTCCACCAAATACTGTAGCCTACGCCAACTTTATTTTCTTCTCTTTTAGGTTTCATAAGCTGATCTGGGGTAACTTTGGAAATGGGTCCCCAGAGTCCTCTGGAGTGATCATTGGTGGAGGGGATAATGGTGTACTGACAATGTACAGTGTGCACCACATCTTGGCTTCAAAGAGCGAGCCTGTAATTGGGCGGACAGAGAAGCATTCAGGCCCAGTTCGAGCACTTGACTTTAACCCTTTCCAGGTATGCAACATTAAGATACTTATAAACAAATGAAAATTTATCTCCATATTGAAAAAAAAAAAAAAAAATTTCCTTTGTGAGATTTATAAACTGAAGAAATAGTTTTTAACCTGAAAGAGGCATGGTAGTTGTGACACAGGGTTGGTTTGGGACTCAAGATTTGGGACCTTGATCAAGTATTTTACGTCTCTGTAAAAACATGTCTTGTAATACTGTTACATGTTAGACCATTAATCATTTGAAATCAGAACTTTTTTTATTTTTTCAGTTGGTGTCTAATTCAGTGCAACTCTGATCACACTTAAAGTGACTACAATGTGAGTAGTGAACACAACACAAGCTCTTGTGGTAGCACAAAGGCAAATTGAAAGTTGTCTGCAGACCCTTGTGGGAAGCCTGCCTCTTCTGAGAAGAAATGTCCTTGGTGCCAGGATGAAGGGCAAAGGCTCAGCTGGCCAGAGACAGCAGCTTCCAGGCCTGTGGCAAAGTTTCATTATGAGTAACATCAGCCACCTGCACATGTAGCTTGCTAGACAAAATTTAAACAGGTCTGTACCATGGCACAGCTGAAGGCACGAAGGCCAGAAATGTGCTTGGTTCCAGTTAGTATCTTTCTGCTTACCAGTGACTGTGAATTGCAGTTCTCATCTGACTTCAGAAACTTTAGGGTTTTTTGCTTACATTTATTTTTTTTAAAAATCTGTCCTCTTTCCCAGTGAAACTCAGCTGAGCTTTTCTTTTTTTCTACAGAGTAACCTTTTGGCTTCTGGAGCCAATGATTCTGAAATTTTCATCTGGGACTTGAATAACTTCAGTGTGCCTATGACTCCAGGGGCTAAGTCACAGGTAAATGAGTTTTCCTGTGGGCAATACTCTTGCAGTTTTGTATCAGTAGATGAGGCAAAAAGATGTGTGTGAAGTAATCCTGGTCTAGTCAGTTGAAGGGGGAATGACCTTGATATCTGTCAGGAGAAAGATGAATCAGAACTGACTAATCAGCTTCATTCTGGGGAAATGGAGAGAGTGTTATAAGGGGAGGGGAAGTAGGCTGGCAAGCTCTGGAAGGATGCACTTTACGTGGATGGGTAAGCTCTTTGTGGATTTGTACCAAGTAACTGACCAGTTTATCTTGTGATCCAGCTGGGGCATGTGTGATGGATTAAGAAGGCTTATTGGACCTTCTCTGAGAAACGAATTTACTTCAGGCTTCAGCTGAAGCTTTTCATATCTCATGAAAGTAATACCCCTAGCAGAGCCAGTGAGCCATTTAATGCATCTTGGCTGGCTATTACTCCCAGATGTTTCCTGAGTTTGAAGAGGAAGAAGCTTCTGATCTTCTAATACTGATTATGTTATTCAGGGCAATCAACTTCTGCAAGTGAAAAAGTTATAGTAAACTTGCCTAAAAGCAGGCCAAGTTTTTCCTCCAATAAGCCTCTCATTTGTCTCCTTGCCTATCTCCTGCATTGTAGTAGCTACAGTAACAGCAATTAGCCTTGAATGCCTCATCATTTTCCATCTCGCTGCACTCCTGAAATGTTGGACAAGGTCATCTTTACATTTAACTTCATCTCAGGAGTCAGGGTAGAAGCATCTATGTTATCTCAGCAGCAGTTCTCTCTGGACTGATTTATGACATATTTGGCCAATGCAGAATCCAATACCTGCTCCCAAAATGCAAAGGTGCTTTTTCAGGTGACGTTCCCCCATAGAATTTGACTGTCCACTGTACATTCTGAGTAAACGACTTTCCATGCTCTCTAGTCTTTCTGGTCAGTGCTGCTATTTCCAGTTAGTTGATCAGTGATTGAAGAGAATAATTTATATATCCTCAAATAAGTCAAAGCTAGTGACAGAACCCTGTGATTTGTGTTCCCTCAACATGGGAATAATGGATATGTGGCCTTTCCTATCTTGGCAGCCTCATGAAGACATCAGTGTGGTGTCCTGGAATCGTCAGGTGCAGCATATCCTGTCCTCAGCTCACCCCAGCGGCAAGGCTGTGGTTTGGGACCTCAGAAAGAATGAGCCTATCATCAAAGTCAGTGACCACAGTAACAGAGTGAGTGGAGGAAACACTGTGACTCCAACTAGCTTGCAACATGCCACATGTGACTGCAAAGCAGTGGCACAGGGTCTTGAGATCAAGGGGTTTTATGGTGAGAGCTGTTGACATTGGTTCTCTTGGAGCTGTAGCATCAAAGCACCTCTCTTTCTTTCTCTAATGAAATGGAGAAATGAGACCTGTAGATACTCCTAAAATTAGGGCATCCTTGCATTCAGTTTCTATGTTCACAGCTCATTTATGAGCAGCCTCCTGCATTTTAATCCCAGCTGTCTCCTTAGATCAACTTTGAACTAGTCCTTCAACTTCTATATGCTTAGTGGGTTTTCTGCTGTGTGGAGAAAGTAAATAAGCTTGCTTCCCACAGCAAGACATTGCTAGGCTTGCTTTATGTCAAGCATTCTAGGCGAGTTAAGCGCAGAATAACGTGGCTTTGGGCCATTTTTGCTATTGTCAGCTTGCTTTGCTAAATTTTCAGCCTATGCTATTTTTGTCCCTAGATGCATTGCTCAGGAATGGCCTGGCATCCAGAAGTTGCAACCCAGCTAGTCCTTTCCTCTGAGGATGACCGCTTGCCAGTGATCCAAATATGGGACTTACGTTTTGCTACCTCTCCTCTGAGCCAGCTGGAAGGGCACACGAGGTGAGCGCCTGCTTGTTGTGTTGCCTTCTTTAAAAGGCAGACATCTGAGAAACTGGACTTAGGCTAACTATGATTTTTTTCTAGGTCTGCTTTGTTTCACAGATAATCTGGTTGAGGGTAGAGGTGCATTTCTGCTGCTTTCTTGGTGACAGGGTGGGAGAGTGGTCTGTGTATGAAATACAACTGATTTCTTTCTGATCTATTTTAGGGGAGTTCTCTCTGTGTCTTGGTGCCAGGCTGACCCTGAACTGCTGTTGAGTAGTGCCAAAGACAACCGGATCTTGTGCTGGAACCCAAGTATGGGAGAGGTACATAACCACAGCTATAAGTACACATGGTCTGCTTTATACAGAGTTGTGTGCTATGCTATGTATGTGTACCTTCTCTGTATCCCTGTGGAATGCCAATGTAATTTCCTCCAGTATGTCTTCTGCATTCTTCCTGTCTGGGGTGAATGAGAGTGTTGTCCATATCCAGACCCAGACTGAAAACAGCAGAAACAGGCAGAGATTTTCTTTGATGTATCTGTGTCCAGAGGTTGTAGAGGGAAGAAAGCTTTAACTAAAACTTAGTTTCAGTTAATTATGATTACTCTGGCTATGTTCACACATGTAGTGTTCTCTGTGTCCATTTGTTTCTTCTTCTTCCTTCTCCTAGGGTTGCAAGTTTGCAGGGGGAAACTTAAAGGACAATGGGTAGCATTTGTTGAGGGGGGAACAATGTAATTAAATGTGTGTAAACCTTATTCATAGTACAGTGATTTCACATGTATGTGCTTATCTAGTCATGTATCTCAAAATTACCATCTCTGAAATATTTTGCTACTACCTGAATTAAAATAGGACTGTGTAAAAATTTTTTTCTGAAAACCTATTCAATGCTCAATTTCTGGATAAAATGAATTTTGAACAAAGTTCCTGTAGTTGATCTTGATGATAGCATGAGGAAGGTACTCTAACAATACTGAACGAAGTCCAGCTGGGAGCCCCAGGCTGGATTCATTTCATGGGACAATTTCACTTAGCTGACCACATTTGCCTTGGAGGCATGGAAAAAAATTAATCCATTTTCATAAAATGCATGAAATGCTGTGTTGTGGTTTCATAAGGTTTGATGCTCGTTCTGTACAGATGTTTAGTGGTTAGAAGAGAATCAGACTCTGAAATATTCCTGAAGTCTGATTTTTACTAAAGTTTTTTAACTGTGTTTTAGTGGAAAAATTTAAAAAAACAATTTTATTGCAGTTGGTTTATCTTTATGCATGCTTCTGTAGATCTGCAGAGTCCAAATTCAGCTTGGACGTTTATGTACAAACCATTGTTAGGGAGCTGTTCTTGACTTGGTACTAATGAACAGAAAATTTTCAGGTGATATAAAAATGGGAAAGGTTTTCAATAGTAAGGACAGTACAGTTATACAGAGTGACTGATCTGTTGAGGTTGGGGAAGGGTTGGTTTATTAGGTTTTTGGGAAATATTGGGGATTTTTTTTTTTAATTTAGCAATCTATATTTTAATATAAGCAAATGCAAGGTTTTATACCTGGGAATGAAAATGCAGATTATATTCCCACAGAGAAGGAAGCTGTGATTCTCTGTGCTTTGTGTCTATGAAGCATAAAGAAAATCTTCATTTTACAGACTGGAGGTTCAAAGGTTGTGTTAATATGTTGCCCAGTGTCAGGCAGGAAGTGTGTGACTGAGACATGAATTGATCTTTGAATTTTTGAGTGCTGGACCAGAAGCTTGCTGACTGCAATATCCTTCATAGTTCATCTGCAGCTATTACGGTCCTCTTCCGTTGTTGTACTTTTTTTTGTAGGCTTTTATTTTCCTTGTCAAATTTCTTTGTCCAGACTGTTCTTTCTGTTTACATGTTCTTGCTCATGATACCTTCTTGCCTTTTGGCTTCTGCTTTTCTTGTGTTGTTTTCTGGTGTGTCTCCCTTGTTTAACAGCAGGTGCAACAGTACAGACTTGTTTCTTTTGCATTTTGTTCTATAATTGGAATCGTATGGTATAGCAGCTTCCTGTGGCTTTCTGTGGTTTGGATTCAATGCACTATAACTCAGTTGCAGTGCATCCTTCAAGAATAAAAAATAAGAGGCTTGTGTACAATGGTGATATGTAAATAAAGTATGACACACTTGCTGTGGGCAAGTAATTTGGGGAAAGCAGGCAACTATTAGTGTTGTGCTTCTGCCTTCTCTTTCTGTGGCAGGTGGTTTACGAGTTGCCTATTCGGAGTCAGTGGTGCTTTGATGTCCAGTGGTGTCCTAGGAATCCTTCAGTCTTCTCTGCTGCCACTTTCGATGGGTGGATCAACATTTATTCTGTTATGGGTGGGAACTTAGAAGCTCAACAGAAGACGCAGGCTGACAAGGTAAAGTCCTGCGAACATGTTACAGAATGGCAATTACTTACCCGACTTCTGAGAACTTTAGAAGCACACATGTGTAACAGCATGATTTTTAAGTGATGCAGTCTGTCCCACCCACCAGGACATATAGCTGTATGGTGTGGGAACCATAAGCTACCTGTGCTAGTTTGAAAACAAACTAGTGGGAGACACCAAGTCAGAATAACAATTTAATAAGGGAAAAAAAATTATAAAGGCAGATAGCACTGGGTTAAACTGAGTCAGGATACAACCTGACACCCTGTTAATCACGGTGGTGGTAGCAGTCTGGTAGAATGGTGGCTGCAGTCCCCCCGAAGCAGTGATCCTGTAGAAAAAAAAAGATCTGCTCTTCCTCAGAAAAGTCCAGTGGTGGCTAAGTAGCTCCTGTCCTCTGCAAATCCAGTGGAAAAGAGAGCGTCTCTGGTATTCAGAATCTCAGGTTATATCCAGGATGGAATGCTGGTTTTCTCCCTCTGGGTGGAGCATCTCAGAATGGGATAATGAGTCATGCTGTATGGCATTGATGGGCCATTAACAGAGAGATAGTCTGGAGGGGTGTGGCGGGGAAAGCAAGGAAACACTGCCCCACCTGATTTCCACAGCTCATGAGGATGGTAATAGAATACACTGCGACCCAGGACACTACCTGTGTGGGGACTTAATATCCACCAAGTCCCAAAGGGACTACATTGCCTCTTGACAAAGGTATCTCAGTATTTCTTGTAAAATTCATTAAAGTGTGTAAAGAGAACAAGATCAAGTGTAGTTTTGATGTTATATGTATTTTATGGTTATTAATACTAGACTAAAAATAAAGAAGCACACCTGTTAGAGCAACAAGCTTGTCTTGTCATTAGGATAAAATTAAATACATGATACTAATTAATACATCTTATTCTTTATTAGTTCAGAAGATAATTTTTAGAAGTAGTTTATAAGTCACTATTAGCAGTTTTCAAGTCAGTTAACTATAACTTGAAGCATGTTAATATTTTGATACTGAAACCCATTACTTAGCTGATGAATAGATGGGCAAACTCTGAACAGATTAAATGTCAGTACTGTCTAAAATTTTAGTTTTGATCTGGTGTCTAGTCTTTTAATTCCCTCCCTCTCTCGCAGCCAACAAATGCCTTATAATACAGGTTTTAAGAGAATAGGTATGAGCTGGCTTAAGTGTTATTTATGTAGTCATTTACAGCTGTCTGAGTTCAGTTTCATATGATTTGCAAGAGAAAGAAAATACTTTATCAAGCAGCAGCTGTAGGAGATTAAGGATTTATTTAACCCGTGGAGAATTTTCTTTCTGTGCATTCTTCATGTGCATGCACTACACTTCCACTATTCACAGTTGGAGAACAGTAGGGTAGAATAACTCCTAGATAAATAGAATAACAAATAAGAACAAAAATAGGAGGAGATAATGACAGTTATGGAGTTTGTGACCAAGAGATCTCTTTCATCTAGGCTCCATGGTATCAGGACAGAAATTCTGTTGGAGACCTTGTGGTTGATATTACTGGTACCCTTGATAGTGTGTTTTTATTTTTTGAAGGTTTAGAGTGATTGATCTGTCAAGTATATGCTGTTCCTCCAGGAAGTGGTCTTTCTGTGGAATTGGTTTCCCCTCAAGACATGAAAGACAAAATATGTAGGTCTTGCCTGTGATTCTTTGTTTGGCAACCTTAACTTAATGAGCATTGTATTGCTTCTTTTCATGTATGCTGGTCAGCTCTATTTTGGAGCTATGCCCTATGGTCCAGTCAAACTTGAACAGGGTTATCTTTAGCAAACAATAAATCTATGCCAACAATGTTAGCAATTAAGAATGCTTGTGAACAGCATTGTGTGTATGCTCACTGACTTCCTAAATGTCAGAAATCCAGATCAGAGGCCACCTTTGACATTCTCTTGTCTAGGCAAGAAAGTCTGAAGGGATTATTTCACCAGCCTCATCTAAGCTATAAAAGTTTAAGACAGTCCTTAAAACTAACCCACTTGAAAGACTCCAGCAACAGAAAGGAAGTCAGCATTCCTTTGTGAGCCAAACACAGAATAAGTTGGACAACTTTTGACCATATGTTGTCACTGTCTTTCATATAACAAGTAATTCTGTAACCCCTGTGTTTACGAGCTGGATGCTAGGCCAGGCAGTGTTTGTTACGGAATTTCCATCTTGCTAATGAAAAATTACTTGAAAATCTCTCAGGGTGAAGCTTTCTTGAGAAATAATTTCTGAAACTGTTTGGAAATACCATTTCTGTCACATGGAGGCTTGGTGGTATTCCAGGAAGAGGTGCTGTAATAGCCTTTTTCTTCATCAGAGAGAAAAGCAGTAGTGTTTTGTGCTTACTCCATACAGAGAGGAATTTAATTATGTTTTATTCCTTTCTCTGCCTGAGTCTAGATCTCTTCCTCTTTCAACAACCTGGATCCCTTTGGCACAGGACAGATCCTTCCTCCTTTGCAGGTGCCAGAGCAAGTAGCTCAGACTACCTTGATTCCACCATTAAAAAAGCCACCCAAGTGGATTCGCAGACCTGTGGGGGTTTCATTTGCAGTAAGTGAATGGATCATCCTTAGCTTAAAATGCAACAGTTGTTTGATCTTGTGACAGAATCCTTTTCTTTTGATAGAGAAGCCTTTTTATCTTCCTACTGCTTGTTCTAGTGCCTGTTTAATGCTGTGCAGTGTGGTGTCCCATGGAGCAAAGCTCTTTTGCTCAACATTCATGTATATTTCCAACAAGAAGGAGTCCTGTAGCAGAGAATGGGAGGTTATAAGTGAGAGTTAACAAAGGTAAAGAAGACTCATAAAAGATGTCCTTGTAAGGCTGTAACATGCATTCCCATTCTTCTCTGTCTCTTTGCTTCCTATCCAGGTATTTAATTTTCTTCACCTTTGCTCCTAAATCAGAAGGCTGAATTGTTCTTTTAGCCTGTGGCTTGACTTGTTCTCTGTGTTGTCTGCCATTCACATGATAGTTTTTATTATTGCAGCCTGCCTCTCTGTATTAGAAAAGAACAAACAGTTCCAAATGTACTTTTTTCTCTGTGCCTCTCTAAAGTTTACAATTGTCTAGGCCTGATAGGACATGCACAAGTGTTACAGTTATCAGTTTTCAGCTGAAGGGCTTGTGATAGGGACTCCCTCAATGTCCCTACCATCCCTATGCATTAAACTGTTTGTGTTCCTTGTAGTCACAGCTGGAGCTTGAGTCAATCTTGCTGAAGTAAGAGCTAAGTGAGATGCTTTTATCTTTGTTTATAAGAATGTTTACTGTGTCTCCCTCTGTCTTTCTCAGTTTGGAGGAAAACTTATTTCCTTTGGTCTTGCCAAAGCTCCTGGACAGCAAATGCAGCAGACTTACCCACACCAGGTATTCATCAGTCAAGTCACTACTGAAACTGAATTCCTGCTCCGATCCAGAGAACTGCAGATGGCCTTGCAGTCAGGGAACCTTCTTGATTACTGCCAGGGCAAGATCCAGACAGCCAAGTTGCCATTTGATGAGAACCTTTGGAACTTCTTGAAGGTAGGAGGATGGCTGTCGTGGAACACAGAGATTAGTTCTTTTACAGTCCTGGGGTGGAATGTGTTCATTATGGTCCTCTGTAGCCCTTTATATTCCTGTTCTTTAAGATGTAAAATGGAACTGAATAGGCTACTTAGTTACTTGTTTAAAGAAAAGGTTTTGCAATTGGAGTCTTGGGGGTTGCCTTATTTTTCAGTAATGTTTTTTTCAGTTAACTCATTTGGGCTTTCTGTCAAGGTGCTAAACAGGATTTTCTCATTTCAACCCACTGCCAAGCTACATCTGCCTGCTACCTGTGGAGCCCTACTGTTATTATTTCTCAAGGCAAAGTCCAAATGGGCAATGAGATTCCCCAGTAATAAGAAAGAGAGCTGTTGTGGCATGAGGGATGACTGTAGCCCTACATAAGATGATGGTTTCATTGACAGTTTGGTAATACAAAAGTTTGGTAATGAGGAGTGGCTGCCTTTATGGAGGGGCAGGGCTTAGCCTTGGTAGTGTTTTACAGACTGTGTGTAGGGCAAAAATTTGGGATTCTTTCCATAGTACTACATTTGCATGGGGAATCACATCTCTTGAATAGGATGGCCAGGTGTTGTCTAGGTGGTGACAGTAGCCTCCATTGCAAGGGTCATTGCAACAATGTCTTCAGCTGCATTGGATGAGATATGTCAAACTGTTGTTCCAGTGAATTTTTGTAATCCAGCTGGCCCATGGTCTTGTGAACCCACTCCAGCACGTACAAGATCTATTACTATTGATTGTCTTAAACTACAAACCAAGCTTCTGTACAAAAGACTATGCTGCATGACCATTTCCACATCCACAAGAACAGTTTCTACTGACTGTTTACAAGTATCTTATCTATGTACAGTTTGGTCAGTTCTGTAGTAGGAGTAGCCTGGGACTTACAGAGACAGACAAAATCTCCTTGCAGAATGTTAATCATGATTAAAAGCATACAAATAGCGCCTGTCAATTAGGCTGCGTGAAGCCTGGGGGAATCTCTGGAACTGTCTGAAATCCTCATACTCGAAGCTTCTGTAATAATTAATTAACTAATTTTTGTGAAGCCAGCTAGGAGTTCAGGCAACCACCTTGTCTCAGTTTCATCCCAACTTGAATAAGTCCATTGTCTCTAAGCAGAGATTAGTTTGGCAATTCCTAGACCATCCAGGGAATTAATGTCCAAGGACAGGCACTAAGTATACATACAGTCATAGCCCTGATACACAGTTATACCTCAGTTGTAGCTATGTGACAAACTTGAATTTCACCCTTTTTTCATGTTTATAACTTAAATTTCCCACAGTAGTCATTGGGTAGACTTGTCATAGTTGAGTTCCTTATCTATAAACTGTGCTCTAAACTTTGCTGCTGCCAGAGGCAGACAACTGTTGGTAGTGTGTAGATGCCTAGAATTTTACATATTTTCTTGTCTTTTTCAATATACTTTGGGACTCAGGTGAATCTGGAGCAGGAGTCCAGGACTAAACTCCTCAAACTACTGGGTTACAGTAAAGAGGATCTGCAAAAAAAGGTAAGGGGCCCTTCCATTAGAGAGAAACTTTTACAGGACAAAAGCTGCTGCAGGAGAGCTGTAAAGTCCCTGCTAGAAATGACTGAGTAATCTCACAGCACACAAAAGAGCAAACTGTATGAAATTTCAGCTGAGAGGCACCTCAAATATCCTCTGTTAAAAAGAAAATGCAGGATATAACTAGCTATACAGGATCAAACCAAAGGGCTCTTGAGCCCAGTTACCTTACTTCCAGTTGTTGGTGCTGTGGAAGGTGTATAACAGCACTGCAGCTGAGAGCTGCTCCTAGCACCCAGCTCTCTGTATCTCAGGGGATTCTTCAGCCAGGAAGAAAGTGACAGTTGAAGGCAGTCTGGCATAGCACTGATGGAGCTGCAGGGAAGGCAACTCTTGTAGCAGCATGGAAAATGTTCTAAAAAGGATAAATAACCTCTGATAGGCAGCCAGCCAGGAATAGGGAGAAGTGGAACGGCGAAAGAGCTAAGGGGATTGTGTCTAGAGCTTGCCAGTCGCTTGGTGGCTTTGCTGCCCAGGTGCTTAACTTTTATAGGGGCTTCACTCTGTGAATGTCTTTTACTTTTCTAGATCACTTCATGTTTGAGTAATGGGATCCCAGATAAACAGCCCCTTCCTGAGGCAGATGAGACAAATGCTGCACAGCCAGATCAGGTATGTCCTGTACATCTTGCCAGTCTGGGAGAGCAGTGAAAGGCAGAATGAACAGGAAGGTTTAATTTCAACCACAAGATGGGCTCAATGCAGGTGTTGCAGAGGGCAGTTGACAGTCCTGTCACACCCTCACAGGGTCAGACTAAATGATCATAGCAGTCCCTTCTGCCTTTAAAACCAATCAGCAAATGATGGAGACGGACTCCTGGCTGTTAACACTGCAAGAAGGCTTGCTTCACCAGTGCTGATCTCTTCAGCGATAGAATCATCCTCACCCCAGCTTAACATCATGCTATAGTTCTGGATTTCCTCTGTGAAGCTTCTGCTGTGGTATTTCTTTTGCATTTCTTTCCTTTTCACCTCTATGCTTTGAAATGTATTCTGACGTGATTTTGGGATGTTCATCTTCAGATGCTTTCCAAGGCCTGGTTCACCATGCTTTGTAAATTTTGCTCCTCTAAGATATCTAAAACTGTTATCCTCAAATTAGTAATCTTCACAAACCTTAAACACTTGCTGAGATATTCTAAGAGTAGCAGTTGTGTCCTGCATTACAATCGAGCACCAAGCGCAGCTGTGATCCTACCTGTTAGTTGTAGATATCACTTGTTGGGCTTGTCCCTATTCTGTCCAAATTTATTTAGCTTGCTCAAGGGGTGGGTTTTGTTGATGAATGCTGGCCAGCGATACTGTTGGCATTGCATGTCTTACACTGTCAACCTCCTAAGCTTTGTCAATAGTAGCACTGCTCTTGCTGCTGCCCCTGCAAAACTGTGCACATTGATAGAACAGTGACAAGAGGCATGATGGGTTTTCAAGTTGAAATCAGATTTATATGATCATGGAGTGTAGCCCCAAATGGAGAGTGGCCCCATCCCACTCAGTAATCCCTTAAACTGTTTTTGGCAGGATCTGTGTGTTCAATGAACTAATTACTTCTTGCACTCTTCGCACAGCTTTTGATAAATTCCAGTGATGATGTAGCTGCTGTTTGCTCCTCTTCAGCTTTTTTTGACAACCTTATCCCACAGAATATGAGCACATTGGAGATTCCTGTCACTAAAGGTATGTTACACAGAATGAGTTTCTGCCCTCTTAGGAAAAGGCAAGAGGAGGGAAAACCAGAAATTAGAGATACCAGGAAAAATCTGGTCCATTAACAGCAGATGGATGCTTTTAAAATACATAACCCCTCGCAGTGTCATGCAGCATCTCTCAGCATTGTGCAAGGAAATACTCTTCACAGATAAGAGACACATTAAAAATGTAGAAGAATCTTCTAGATGATGAAAAACATACTGTCAAGTCATTGCTTAAGTGCAAAACCTGATTTGGATTTCCAAATCTTTTTTAGCTGGACTTCAATGAGTTGGGTTTTTTTACTGCCTGCTCTTTAAAACAAGCATCATCAGTGCATCTGGGTGATGCCCCTGTAGGTTAACTCTGCTTCTCACCTCTGTAGATACGGATGGACTCATCAGCCAAGCCCTTTTGTTGGGGAATTTTGAGGCTGCAGTGGAGCTGTGCATGCGGGCAGAGCGCTTTGCTGATGCCATCATCCTAGCTATAGCTGGTGGGGAGGATCTCCTAAAGGAGACCCAGAAGCGCTATTTTGCCAAGCGTAAGACAAAACTCTCCCTGGTAAGTGACAGTTTTGTGTGCCTACTGAGCAAGAGAAGGTGTATGATAGCTTGGCAGATGTTCACCTGAATACATGCGGAAATGCTTTGTCAGGAAGTAGAATGTCAGCAGAATCTGTGCATCTCCTCTTGGCTAGACATTTACTCTAATCTCTCGGTAGTTTTATGACAATTTCATGTTGCCCACCTAGAATATCTGTGTTCTCTGTTCCTTTTTTTTTTTTAATCTAGTGGTTTCTGCCTCAGTTCCCCATGCTTGTAACCTGTGCAGCATACTGCCCCATTACAGTTCAGCTAGGAAGGTCATAGCTTATTAATTGACAAACAGGGAAGTGTAACAGGGGTTGGGATATCCTAACACTATATTCCCTCTCATTGATACTACCTGCTTTGAAACAGGATATGTGGGATCATAGAATCATAGAATGGTTTGGGTTGGAAGGAATCTTAAAGATCATCTAGCTCCACCCCTCCTGCCATGGGCAGGGACACCTTCCACTAGAACAGGTTGCACAGAGCCCCATCCAAGCTGGCTTTGAACACTGACAGGGAGGGGGCAGCCACAACTGCTCTGGGCAACTTGTTCTAGTGTCTCACCACCCTCACAGTAAAGAATTTCTTCCTTCTATCTAATCTTTCAGTTTAAAATCATCACCCCTCATGCTATCCCTACAATCTCTGATACAGATTCATTCCCCATCTTTCCTGCAGGCCCCTTTTAAGTACTGGAAGGCTGCTATAAATCTCCTTGGAGCCTTCTCCTCTCCAGGCTGAACAACCCCAACTCTCTCAGCCTGTCCTCATAAGGGAGGTGCTTCAGCCCCCTGATCATCTTTGTGGGCCTCCTCTGGACCTGCTCCAACAGGTCTGTGTTGTTCTTATACTGGGGTCCCCAGATCTGAACACTGTACTCCAGTTGGAGTCTCACAAAAGCAGAGAAGAGGGGGACAATCCCCTCCCTTGACCCACTGGCCACAATTCTCTTGATGCAGCCCAGGATACAGTTGGCTTTCTGGGCTGTGTGTGCACATGGCTTGTAGTCAGTTTTCCATCCACCAATACCCCCAAGTCCTCTGCAGGGCCGCTCCCAAACCACTTACTTCCCAGCCTGTATTTGTGCATGGGATTGCCTCAGCCTATGTGCAGGACCTTGCACTTGGCCTTGTTGAACTTCATGAGGTTTGAGGGGGCCCACCTCTCCAGCCTGTCCAGGTCCCTCTGGATGGCACATCCCTTCCCTCCAGCATGTTGGCCACACCACACAGCTTGGTGTCGTTAGCGAATTTGCTGAGGGTGCACTCGATCCCACTGTCCATGTCAGTGACAAAGATGTTAAACAGTGCTGATCCCAACACCGACCCCTGAGGAATGCCACTTGTCCCTGCTCTCCACTTCGACATCAAGCTGTTGACCGCAACTCTTTGAGTGCGACCATCCGGCCAGTAACTTAACCACCAAGAGATCCATCCATCAGATCCATGTCTCTCCAATTCAGAGACAAGGATGTCATGCAGAACAGTGTCAAATGCTTTGCGCAAGTCCAGGTAGATGACGTCAGTTGCTCTTCCCTTATCCCCAATGCTGTAACCCTGCCATAGAAGAGCACCAAATTTGTGAGGCACAGTTTGCCCTTAGTGAAGCTGTGTTGGCTCTTACCAGTCATCTCCTTATTTTCCGTATGCCCTAGCATCGTTTCCAGGAGGATCCACTCCACAATCTTGCCAGACACAGAGATGAGATTGACTGGCCTGTAGTTCCCCAGGTCTTCCTTTTTTCCCTTTTTGAAAATGGGGGTTATGTTTCCCCTTTTCCAGTCAGTGGGAACGTCACTGGACTGCCACAACTTCTCAAATATGATGCACAGCGGCTTAGCCACTTCATCCGTCAGTTCCCTCAGGACCTGTGGATGCATCTCATCAGGTCCCATGGACTTGTGCACCTTCAGGTTCCTTAGATGGTCTTGAACCTGATCTTCTCCTACAGTGGACCGTCCTTCATTCTCCCAGTCCCTGCCTTTGCCTTCTGTGACTTGGGCAGTGTGACTGGAGCACTAGCTGGTGAAGACTAAGGCAAAAAATTCATTGACTACCTCAGCCTTCTCCATATCCCAAGTAACCAGGTCTCCCATTTCCTTCCAGAGATGACTGACATTTTCCATAGTCTTCCTTTTATCACCAACATAGCTATAGAAGCTTTTCTTCTTGCCCTTGATGTCCCTTGCCAGCTTTAATTTTGTCAGGGCTTTGGCCTTCCTAACCTGATTCCTTGCTGCTCAGACAATTTCTCTGTATTCCTCCCAGGCTACCTGTCCTTGCTTCCTCCCTCTGTAGGCTTCCTTCCTCTGTTTGAGCTTATCTAGGGGCTCCTCATTCATCCACACAGGCCTGGTGTTCTTACCTGACTTCCTCATTGTTGGGATGCATCACTCCTGAGCTTGGAGGAGCTGATCCTTGAATATTAACCAGCTTTCTTGGACCTCTATTTCCTTCAGGGCTTTATCCCATGCTGCTGTGCCAAGCAGATCCCTGAATAGGCCGAAGTCCACTCTCCTGATGTACAGAGTAGTGAGCTTGCTGTGCACCCTCCTCACTGCCCTAAGGATCTTGAACTCCACTATTTCATGGTCACTGCAGCCAAGGCTGCCATTGAGCTTCACACTCCTCACCAGTCCCTCCTTGTTGGTAAGAACAAGGGCCAGCATAGCACCTTTCCTCGTTGGCTTCTCTATCACTTGGAGAAGGAAGATCTTTAGCCTTGCCTAGTGCACTTTTTCCATATTCTCTTAAATGCTTTGTTGGATTTTTTTACTTTCTTTAGAGGCATTGGGTTCCAATTACAGTTAATATTGGGATGCTGTGATTGGTGGACCTTAATGTACAGTGAGGTAGTTGCTGCACAGTGGGAAGTGTGCCTGAAAGTGAGCTATCCCTCTGGGTGCACTTGCTTAAGCAGTCAGTCTGCCTTTGTCTTCAGTGACTGTCAGGCCTTCTGCTTCCCTTACAGCTGCTTTCCTCAGTTGTGCAGCAGAACTGGCAAGATATTGTTTGCACGTGCGATCTACAGAGCTGGAAGGAAGCACTGGCCATCTTGTTAACATACTCAAAGCATGAGGACTATACCCATCTCTGTGGTATGCAGCATACTATGTTTTGATATGATTTCCCTTAGGGGTGGGCAACTCTGCACCATTCACAGGAAGAAGTGGATACTGCTGAGGAAGGAAAGCACTCCTTAATCATTACATGAATAAGTGTGGACTGTTGAGTTAGGAGAATGATATATGCACACTGTGGCTGAGTGTAGTGTAAAGTTCTATATGCTGATATTTCCTATCACCTCTACTAATAGCATGGAAAAAAACAGGATAGACACTGGACTCAGACACCAAGAGGGTGATATTTATTATCTTACTCTGGGGAGCAAGGGATTTCCTTGACAGTAAAAGGTCAGGTGGCTTCACTCACCATTCCCCTACATTCCCCTCCCTTTTAAGACCAGAAGCAGGGGCTATTTAATGTTTGGTGGCCTCAGTAGTTTCCTCAGACTGTTAATAGTCCAACATGCTCAGCAACTGGTTGTTCTGAGAGTCAGAGTTCAGGGAAAATCTGGTGACAGAATCTGACAAAGTTACTTATGTTGATTATATGGGAACTACCTCCTGACTGATGGGAACAGCTAAGTGCTGTTGGAGAAATGCCAGCTCTTTATACAAGTAAGATGACACAACTCAAAATGCAAGAAAACATGACATCTTTTGCAGACCAAATTGTAGGAGTGGAAGGTGGTGGTGATGATAGAAAGTTCCAGCTCACCTTTATGTCCTAGCATTTGCTACACATTGACAACTACCAGATTACTAGCTGTCCCTGGTACTGGACACTACTGTTGCCTGGAGATTTGCACACCTCTTTGGGGAAAAAAAAAATCATTGGATTTTTTCGGTGAATTCATCTGTCATTTTTAAGGGTATTTCTTTCTTTTTCATGTCTGGGCAGACATATAAAAATTGGAAGATATATTAAAAATTACTTCTTTTTTCAACCAAGTTGGTTTTGAGATTCCTTAATGATGCCCATTATGTGTTATCTATGAATTAGGTGCAGATCCAAAGCTGTCAACACCTTTTAATGGCAAGCCAGCATAGGATTGCTAAGAGACGAGCATTGGGGTTAATGAGCTCTTCAGAAAGAGAGAGTGTTAAATGTTGACTGTATTTCTTCCTCTCTAGACATGCTGGGTGCCCGTCTAGAGTCGGAGGGTGATGCAGCCCTGTCCAATGATGCCTGCCTCTGCTATATCTCATCAGGCAATGTGGAGAGGTTGGTGGAATGCTGGGTAAAGAACCATGAGACTTCGTCACCCCTTGCCCTGCAGGTACAGGTGCTATAATTTTGGTTTGACTCCCATTTAGGCCAATCTGATAGCCTTGATCTGTTTGTATTACCCCATCAAACGGAGTATCTGGCTTCCAGCAGGCAGTGCAGACCTGTTCATAGTCACCAAAGCATCTCCTTCTAGCCTGGATTACCGGCTTACATCTAAAGGAGACTTGCACTTCTTAAACGTTAAGGGTTTGTTTGTTTAGAGAGTACCAATGACATTGCACGTAAATCCAGCCGTGGACAGGAGTTACGGCCTACCTGCCTGTCCTTGTATACTGACGTCATCCCTGAGCTTCCTTTTTAGTCAGGGAAGTTTAGACTGTGCCTGTTTTCTTCCTGGTAGGCGCTTGAGAGTACGTTTGCTTCTGTGCTTATCATATCTAACTGTAATGCTCCAGTTACCTGGAGGTACCTTCAGAACAGCCTCTGGCAAAATAAAATAAAAGTGTTGACTGTGTTATTCCCACTGCAAGTAGAACGATCATGTATGGGAAGTCACAGCTTGCAGATGAATCAGGGCCTCTAAGTTGGTGTTGTTACCTGTTACACTTAAATCAGTCTTGGCTAAGTCACTAACCCCTGTTGTGTCCAATCACTAGAATGAACTAGACAAGTTTTCTATTCTAGTATCTGCAGATAATGCCCTCTATGTCCTTGGTTTTGCAACCACACTAGTGAGTAAAGCAACAAAAAGGCATCTTCAGCATTCCTGGTTATGTTTGAAACTGGCCTCCTTCCGGTTATCAGTTATCAGCCAATGAAGCATATATCATTCCACAACTACAAACATTACTTCGATTTCTATGAGTTGAAGGAGCTTTGAATAAACAAAACCCTTCTGGTCTGTTTGTCAGCAGTAGTAGTTTTCCCTAGTGAATTTCTCCTTGTATGGTTTTAATCCTTAATCTTTCAAGCTGATCATTTGTAACTCTGAGTTACAGTAGTAACCTCCTAGTAAAAAGTTCACAGTTACTTGAAATGTCCTTGTGGCTTCTGATTTTCTTTTTTCCCTTACCAGAGAAGTAGCAGTGTCAGGGTTTGCTTCCTGATTCCTGTTTTTCTTCACAAAGTGCACCTGAGGAAATGGTAATCAGTGGTAGTATCTGGTGCAGAGTAACTCCTATTCACACTGGACCCGATGTCAGTTGAAAGTTGGGAAAGCTATCTGGTATTGTCGTAACATGAGATGGACCAGTAAGGCAAGTCAGATTCTGAATGGTCTATTTCTTCCCTCCCCTGGCTTATTCAGGATCTCATAGAGAAGGTGATGGTGCTGAGCAGGTCCATTGAGATTCTCCAAGGCACAGCAGGACATGCACCAGGCCCTGTCTTGGCAGAACGAATCACCCAGTATGCCAGTCTCCTGGCATCACAGGGATGCTTGGCAGCCGCAATGAATTACCTACCCAGCAGCTCTAAAGAGGTAAGTGAGAAACAAGTTGTGTGAAAGAGGAGTATATGGGGAAAAATGATACTTTGTATGAGGGAGAGCTTGTGTTTTGACATGAATCACGACTTAAGGTTTCACCTTAATTATGGTAACCTGAGAGTAGAGGTGTGTTGGGTTTTTTTTCTAGGACACAGCTTTTGTCTTCATTTACTTTTTCTTTGTAGTGCCTTTGGTTCAGGGAAAATGAAGAGAGCTATAGCACCATAAATGTTTCCTGGAGAACAATGCTGGGAAGCAGCTCTACAGGGAAGCTTCATTTATTCCTGAAACTAGCTGGTGGAGGAAGGGAATAGCGAGGTCACCTTGTAGTTGAAACAAATCTGTCTAGTGCCCAAATTTGGGTAGAGGTTGGGGAGGGAAAAGTCTAAAGACTGGGGACAGGATCTGTGAGACTTCATCTGCCTGGGAATATGATGGGTGATGTTCCAGGTTGTCAGTTACAGTTTTGTTTAGTTTTGTTTTCCTGGTGGTTATTGGGGGAATGGTGTCTTTTGCAGTGTTTTGGGTTGGGGTCTGTTTTGAATGCCTTCCATCTGAGGCTCTCAAGGCACTCTTCTAAAGCATAGTTTGTTTCAGCTTCTGATCGAACAGCTCCGGGACCGGCTTTTCCATGCTCAAGGAGAGAATGTGGGTGATCAGCAGCCACCTCCTTTTCCCTACACTCGTGTCAGTGTAGGTGTCATAAAACACACTTCTCCAGCAGCCAGGGGTGGTTCCGCCACTGAAGGAGCAGCCCACAAAACAGGTCTGAGACATCCAGAGAAGGTAGGCCTTAAACTCAGGTGTTCATGACTTGGGGAAAGGGAGGAAGGCATACTGGGTTGTGGAAGGCATATGAAGCATTATGAGATGACGCAGATTGCAGGCATTGAGGAACTCATCAGTGATGCACTTCACTGGAGCAAACACAAGCTCTGTGATAATCCAGAAGTAGGCTGACATCTTTTCACAAAGCCCTGTCCCACATGCTGTCACTGGAGGAGGCCGTTAGAAGTGTAGGGATCCACTGAGATCTTGCATACTGAGGGAAAAGGGGGCTGTGGTTCACTCTCCTATGTCTGTCTCACCCTCATCTCTCACTAAAATTAGTGTAGGATGGCTTAATCTCAGTTCTTGCACAAGAAAACTTCAGGAAGTTTTGCTTCCAGCCTCTATTACTTCATTATTGTTCCTTCATTATTTCCTCTAGTTGTTCTTTCAGGAGGTCACTGTATGGGAACTGGCTCCTGAAGACTAATCCTTGTGAGAGCTGGAAAATAATCTGAAGAGAGTGGTGCCCAGCTTGTTGAACATGTTATGTGGTGGGAAAGGCCTTTAAAGGATCCAGTCCATCTAGGGCACTGACAGCAGCATCATCTTCTCTTGCCTGAGAAGTGACAGGGATAGAAAGTGTATCTGCTTGTGTGTGTATGCACATGATTGTGTTGGCCATTTGCAAATTCTTTGTTTTTTAATTGCAGTCCAGCTGTCAGTCACCATTTGCCCCTTCAGCACCTTCTCAGCCTTCAGTGCCTTCCCTCTTCATGACTCAGCCAGTGCCAGGGATGTCTATGACACCTCACCACGTTGCCCCTCCCCAGGCTAGCACGGGACCTCAAACAAGTGTCTATTCTAGAGGGTCCCCATACCAACAGTACAACTTGGGATTGGTTCCAGCAACCATTTCAGGGCCAGGTAAGCACTGTCTGATAGTCATGTCTATTCTCCAGGTTTTATTAGACTAAAGCCTTAAACATGGATGTCTGCTCTGCTTTCTTCCTCATAGGCCTATTGTACTTGCAAAGAACTAGTCAGCTTTCTGAGAGGCCTCTCAGTGTTTCTGACACATCTAGTTCTATCAGCTCTTGCTGCACATCTGCTGATATTAAGTATATATAGGGGTGGAGAAGCCACGCAGCTAAATTTGTGGCAGAGTTTGACTGATGTAGCCTGGGTTATAGGGGATATGCCTGGCGTGAATATTCTAATGTATGGCTTGGAGAAGGGCAGACTTAATATCATGAAGGAGAGCATCAGGAGAGTTTGCGCATGAAACAAGCGATGCTGATACATTCTCATTTTCATTTGTAGCTGTGTCACAGTCTCAACCGTTTGGACCAGCAGGAGTCAGACCTGTTGGTCCTGCTCCCTTCCCCAGCCAGCCTTCTCTGCCAGGACAGTCCATGCCCATGACATCTCCTGGTGTTCCACCACCTGGACCTGCCCTCTTTCCTCCAGCCTCAGTCCCATCATCTCAGCTTCCTGCAGCTTGTCCTCTCCCTGTGGCAAGCCAGTCTCCTCTAGGTTTCTCTTCAGCACCTTTCAACTGCCCCATGAACATGGTTTACCCTCAGGGAGGTCCTGGAGCTCCATCTACTAAGTCCCTGCCAGCAGCCAGCATTCCTCCTCCTCCCACAGGTAAGTACTGCTTGTGTGACTTCTGTGTCCAAGATACTCGTGGATGCGATTTGAGGTCTGGTCTGGTCTGTCACCATAAAGGCTGGATGTGGTGCTGAGGCTAACCTTACAGGCACATTGTGCTGAGACTGGGTGTGGTGGTGAAACACAACAATGATGACAGTTTCATTCAGCCTGTTCAGCTCTGTCTCCCAGGTTGGGGTTGCAAGATGCTGTCTCTTCAGGTTCCCAGTGCGCCCTAAGTAGCCATGCAATCCAGAGGCATCTGTTCTGACTGAAAAGGTGGTGGTTCCCAGGGAATGCCTGGTGGAAGGCATGCTGATCTTGCCCCTGCTTCTGCAACTTACACAAGAGATGCATTTAAAATGCTGGGAGAGCAGGGTGCTGCTTCTCTATCTGTGGGATACCCCTTGCTTAGCTTCAGGATAAAATTCCTCTGTCTGCTGTGCTCTAGTTCTCCCCATTTTTTCCTGCTGCCATAAAGTGCTTGCCTGGGAATCACTTCTGGATTCTTTTGTGCAGGGCTCTAGACTTGGAGCCTTTCCACTTTGGGTCTGTAGTTTGAATGCAGCCCAGCCTGCAAGTACTCTGAAGTCCTGGCTAGCATGATGAAGAAGAAGAGAGTGTTGTTGGACCTAGTGGATGGGCATTCCCTCTTTCTGTTTCCCACAACATCACCACATCTGGTGCTTTTTAATTCTTTGTTTCCTGTCTCGATGGACAGGTTTAGCCAGGCTGTGGAGATCCCTAACAACAAGGCTGACAGTCCTTAGGTTTTTGAGCAGATGCTCTCCAAGCCATGCGTATTCTGAGAGTGAAGAAAGTGAGGCTTTAAGGTTTGCCTCCACCTGGAATCCTGGAATTAAGCTGTGGTTAACCAAGGATAGCAAATCCCACTGTGTGAAGCCTGTGGCAACTACGCAGAAAGGCTCTAAGCTAAGGCTTGGACAAATTCCTTCTGAAAAGCTATGGAGATAGTAGTCCAGGGACATTACACACTGAGTAAAAGCTGTTGGTGTTGATGACTCTCCCAACCCTGCCTTGATTTTCAGGTTTCTTCCCTTGGCTAGATCCCCACATGGATCATGCAGGTAGTACCCAGAGAAGCCTCCAGACCTGTGCTTCCAGTGAAATGTGGGGGGTGTGCGCACGTTTTACTGTGTGTGCATGCATGCATTCATGCTCATTGCTATTTGTTGTTTCCTTGCATGCCTGGGGAACTATACAGCTGGAGTAGTGGACATAATTGTCCTGAGGACAAGCAAGTGATAGCTGGGAGTGTTGGAAGTGAAATGAAAGTACAGTGCTCTTACTGATGAGTTTGGGTACAGAAAGCAGGGGCTGCAGCTTCTTCCTTCTCTACTTTCCTCCTTTCAGACAGCTGTTGGGCCAGCAGGAGAGGGAAGCAGCCCTTATTCCTTTCTTGGTTCTCTAGGCAAGGAACAGGCCAGTGGTTGTAACTCATCTCTTGTTTTCTCCCTGTTACATTCCCAGCCTTATGCATGGCTTTACTTGCACTTGTGCTTTTCCCAGGTAGACTCATGGTCCCAGCATGAGTGGTGGTGGAGCAGAGCTTCCCAAGCAGACTATGGGGGCTCTATTTCAAGGGGAACTGGAAAACCCTTTTGGCTTTAGTTACAGGGCAAGGTTTGACTTTGAATCTCAGTCCATCTGCTGGGGAGAATTTGGACTGTAGAGGTTTTCTGACTGATGCTTTGTACTGATTTCTCTTCTTGGGATTCATTGATGATGGAGAGTAGGTATCTTCCAGTCTACATTGTTGGTGGGGTACACACAACTCAGTGTCTTAATGGACTGTCTCTGCACAGTGACTGCTGCCTGTGCCAAAGATCATCTGCCAGGCACAAGAGAATACCTAGGGAGTCTCATCTTTATCTAGGAAGTTCAAGTACTTGGTAGCCGCTTACACCACCAAGCAAGGCTTGCTGTGTGGAGTGGGACTCTGGAAAGGGAGTTATCCCTTCAGCAGAGAAACAAGACCCCAATGTTTCCCAGTTAAAGGAAAGATGATTTGGTGGCAAGGATTTCAAGCACTTCCTCAGGCTGAAGATTCCTGTGGGAATTCACTGCTGGGAAAGTTCCCTTCTGGCAGCATTTACCCCCCATTTTAATGGCAGCATATGGCATGCCCAGATCAGTAGTGCAAACTGGCTTCTTGAGAGTGCTTTCTTGCCTGCTATTATTGTTCTGGTTTTGATGGATGCTTTTCTTTAGCCTGGAAAGGGACTGTAATCCCAATCCCCTGGAAAGGGACTGTAAAGTCATTCAATCTGACTGGCCAACCTTGCTTGCTTTGGAAATTCCTGAACATGATATAAACAGTTCATGAACTCATTCTCACTAATGCAATGAAGAAAGATCTCCCCTTTTAGAAATCCCATGCTCCCAAGGAGCATCAAGGATGGGATGAAGGACAGCAACATGTTGACTGATCTCCTTTCTGGCCAGGATAATTTCTGACTCCTGCCTGTGACAATTTTGTTTTTTTCTAAGGACAGGCATTGCTGGAGACTGCTGCCATGGGGCATTCCTTTCAGGGTTGGTGAGAAATCCTCTTTCACAAGTAGCATAGGCAAGATAGTTGGAGTTTCATCCCAGCAAAATGCAGCAGGATCCTGTTGTCTCATGTCTGATGATTGAGTGCCTGTCTTAAAGACTATAATTTAAATAGCTGTTTCCTCTGAGAATTCAAAGTGCCACTGGGTTGGAATAGTGCCAGGATCTGCTAGACCACAGACTTGGTGGGGGCTGGTAGAGTTCTAGGGCACAGAATCCCCAAGCTAGAAATAAGTGCCAACTTAATTAAACTACTGATCCAAACTCATCAGAGAGTGAGTCTTGAAATCATGGGAAAAGGGAGGGCAAAAAGAAGCTGCCAGAATTTTAATAATAAAGGTAATTAAAGTAATGAAGCACCTTTTGCATCTTTCCCCTGTGATTTTTAAAGCTCAGTTCAGGATCAGTGACTCATTAAGTGTGGCATTGAGCTCCAGCAATTCTGATGTTGCCCCTTAGAATTATGCCACTTTCTCACAGATTATTCCTGTCTCATGGGCTTGTGGTTATTAATACTGGGGTGGCAAAAGAAGCACTGGGGTTTTGTCTAGAGATGCAGGTACCCTTACAAGACAGCAGCAGACAAGGTGGTTGGATTTGACCTTTGCAGAATGAAATGCGGTCTCAAGTCTTTTGATGTCATGTTGTCTGATGGATTTTTAATTACCTGGAGTGAGGTTAGAGGCTAGGTACCACAGAAGCATCTGCTGAGACACTGCTCTGCTCCCAAGGCATTTACAGGTTAAGTCTATTCCCTTCTAGTTGAGAAGCCAGCAAATTTTTCTAAGCTTTGGTTCTGAACAGGATTTTGGAAGGGGAAAATTTCAAGCCTAACTTTTCCCCACTTCATCACAGCAACCTGCATTGCTGTGAACTGCCACCATGAGGCGCTCCTGGGAGCGTTGGTGAGAAGCCCTCTCTCACCTATCATAACACAGCCCTCACGGTGATACCGCAGCTCTAGATTCTCTGTTTGGGGCACCCCAGGAGCTCCCTGAACCCTGATGTGTACGCACATGCAGGTCCTGACCAAGGTTTAGGCCTGACGCTGAGGCTGACTTTGGCAGCCTCTGTAGAATGCAGAAAGCTTCATATAGTTGTGAAAAAGTTTTCTGGGTGGGAGTGGCTGTGTGCCTGTTCAGTCTGTTCAGACATCACCTCATGAATCCAGTGCACATACTCGAATCCTAAGAATGTAATTAAGAAAGAGAAAGAGAAGGAAGAACAGTTCATGGGCCCATGAACTGGGTCTGAAATTCCTTGGCTGAAATTATCTGAAAGTGCAGTGATGGAGGAAATGAAGCCATAGGCCTTTTTGCTTAGGGAAGTTCTGAACCATGCAAGCAACCATGTTACTTCGGCCACTTTCTCAAAGTCTGACATTTGTGTCTTGTTCTCTCTCCTGACAGCTCAGGAATCTTGGACTGATCCCTCTGCTGTAAGAGGAGGTCTTCAAAAGAAAAAGGTAATCTTTCAGCTGCAATATGTGTGGTTGTCTTTTAGCCAGAGAGCTCCATGCAACAGATACATTCCTATATATGCTCCCTGTCATCATTAGCAGGTCCCATTCTATGTTGGTCTGTCTGCTTAGGATCTAGGACTGGAGTCTAAGACATCTTGACCCTTTGCCATCCAAATTCACATGCTGTTCTTCAGGGTGGCTGTTTTGTAACAAGGTTATCATCTGTGATGCTGCATCCTTTGTCAGTACTTCCCAGGTTGACTACAATCACTTGGTGCTAGAAATATAGATTTAATCTTATCCCGTTGCCCACACACCTTTTTTGAGAGTGTCTGGGGAGATCATGCTCACATCACACCCATCAGCTGGGGGCAGCATTTCCCTTCAGCACAGTGAGACCCACCGTGATTTTCCTCAGATGCTGATACCAACTGACAAGGTATTCTGAAAGAAGTTGAGACAGGTGTAGCTGTGAGCTGCCTGCCATGTTGGCCCTCCTGCTTGCTACCTTGTCATGACTGCACTGGAGGACCTGTGATCTGAGCTCTTTTGCAGCAAATGCTCTCCGTACCCCAATTCTATCTCTGCTGCCTGCTGGCAGGTGTGTTGAGAAGCTTCTTTGGCACCATTCCCACCCCCCACTCCTCTTCTTTAGCTTGGAACAGACTTCTCGCCCTTTTTTCTGGCAGCATAGCTGGGAACCTGCTTCAGGCTGTGCTCACTACAACAGGATTAGCCTCTTGTTAAAGCCATCTCCTTTTGATCTAGCCCCGTCGGAGTGAATCTGTCCTGACTCTGGCTTAGCAGGGGCATGATGAAGTGTTTGCAAGAGGATTCTCCCCCCATGTCGTGGGATTTTCCCCAACACTTGCTCTGTTGGACACTTTACTGCTGCTAATCTCTACATTCAGGACTCGTGCCGTCGCAGAGCCAAGGCAGCTTTCTGAGGACCATTGCTTTCAGGGGCAACAGATCTGTTTGATTGAACAATTCCAGAGGAGTTTTGTTGCTGCCGCTTTGACTGTTCATCTAGGATGCAAGAGGAAGGGCCCCATGCTCTGAGTCAGGGAGCTGAAAGAACAGGGGTGGGTTACACATCATCTTGAGAACTGGGCACTCTGCAAATTAGAAGGGGAGTTGAATTTGACTGCAGAGAGTGTAAACAACCCTCCTTAATTGGACTTGGTTTTCTTGATTATTTTTTTCTTTTCTTTCTTTTCGCTGACAGTTGCCTGAGAAATTTACTCCTCCAGCCCCCATCACAGCTCCAGTAATGAGCCTGCCCACTGAAACACAAGGGATCCATCCTCAGCTGTCCAGGTTGCAAGAATCTGGCCAGTCACCCCCAGGAGCACCCAAGGAAGGCAGCCTGCAGGTACCCAGGGCAATTGGGGCATTTCCCAGCCACTAGCTCCTTGTCAAGTAGAAAAACAACTCAGCTTTTGAGATTCTTATTACTTGGCAGCTGCAGGGCTTATGTTGCTCCCTAGCCCTTATAAGACATCTCTTTCTGAGTGTTAGAGCAATTGCCAGGGTGGAAAACGACACCTGAGTATGACTAGGAGAGAGGGAGGGAGGCCAGGCAGGCTGTCAGCCTGCTGGGAGTTGGGAATCCACAGAGGCTTAAAACTATACCAGTCTGAAAATCATAATTAACTCTGCTTGCAAGTATTCTCTGGGTTTTCAAAGGGGTGAAATTCTTTCTGGTCATAGTTGCAGGAGTGGAATCTACCTGCTCCAGCCTTCCATGCTCCTGTTGCATTCATTCAGCTGCTTTTCTCTCTGTCAGTATCACCAGCTACCTATGGAGAGGGTTGAGAGGAAGGAGGTGCCCCCTGAGCATCAGGCTCTGAAGGCCACATTTGAAGAGTTGGTGCAACGCTGCTCTGCTGTCGCCACTGATCCAGTAAGTCTTCCCCTCTCTGATCTTTGGCTTTTCTGCTTTCATAGATGTTTGGTTGGTTCTTCCTTCTTCTAGTTGGGAAAAGAGAGGAAGAGTCTTGTCTCTATAACCAAGTTAATATCCATCTGCCTTCTTCCTTTAGCTGTAGGTTTGTCCATCTCTTGGGAGCTGAGATGCATTCTTTAGCATTTATCCACAGCTTCTAATTGCCTCTCTGGAGCTGTGGTTCTGTCCTCCTGGCTTTTTTCTCTGACAAAAGTAGAAGAAACAATCTAGCTAATTCAACTTCCTTTTTCACCATCTTGATCTGTAGATAGTTCCTGGAGAGCTAGTATTACCAGCTATCCTCCAAGCTTAGAGGAAAAGGCTGAGATAGCTTTGTGTCCGGGTCACTGTAATTTCTCCACCTAGTTCATGGAAGGCTGTTGGCATACATGTCATGTTGCATGCATGTATCAGGTCAGACTGTCTGGAAGCAGAAAAGCAGTGTTTGCAGCATCATGTTAGGTTGCTAGGTCTTCCCAGAACTTGGGGGCACCATGAAGCCTTCCTACTTCTATTTAGTGGGTGTTGGGATGAGCACTGAGCCTAAACTGTTATCCCGAAGTTAGACAATTGATGTGTAGCAGCAGCTTCAGCATCCTTGCTATGTGTTTTCTGAGAGCACAGTGTAGCAATTTCTGGAAGATAACCTAAAGGTTCCCTCTATGGACAGAAAGGCCTCTAGGTTTGGGCTTAAGCACTCTGCTTACATGGAGGTAGAATAGCTGGGTTGGTACAGCAGTACAATGTGCCTGAGCTCCTAAGGCTGCCAGGCCTTCCCAGTGTTGCCCAGAGTCAGGTGTTTCTATCCATGGTATAATTTACCTGTGAGTGAATTATCCAAGGTGGGATTAATGGGGTCAGTCTCACTAGAGCTTCAGTACTCATGCCCTTTCCTTGATGGTTACCTATAGTGGGAAGGATATTCCCTCTTTTTCTCAAGGAGCTGTTGCTTAGGTCAGCCATGGTGAGGCTGTCTGAATGCCCTGTGGGTCAGCTAATAGATGTTTCTTGAGCTTTGGTAGTCACTCTGCCCTGTGGTCTGCAAGCACTGGCTGGCAGAAAGGAGGAACACCTAGGCTGGGAGATGTGAAAACAGGCAAATCCAGCTTCCTGTCTTGGGAAGAGAATGTGTGTGTGTATATGTGCACAGTGATGACATGGCTGGCTTGTATCACAGTCCCTGGCTGGCAGAGGCTGAGATGCAGCTGAGTTGTAAGGTGCTGTGGGAAGAACAGAGGAGGGCACAGACTGAAAACGACTTGGTTCTAGGAGGGGTGCTTTGAAGCTTTGTCAGAGCTAACAATACCTGTTTCACTTCAGAAAACCCGAAGGAAGCTGGAGGATGCATTGCAGCGGCTGGAGTGTTTGTATGAGAAGCTCCGTGAGCAGACGGTAAGTATATGCCACCATTCCTTGTGGTCCAGCCGGGTTCCTGATCCCACCTTTGCACTGGGTTGTGGGCCTTGGTGTCTGTCCCAGTGCCAGCAACACATATCCTCTTGAGAAAGCTAGGAGAGTGCCAAACCTTATAATGTACCTTGAATCCAGCCAGCCTTATCTCTTCTTCCTTAACCTTGTCCCAGACATAGTGTAAAGAAGATCTGGGGAGGTATTTTCAGGGTGCTTTTAGCCCCAGGAAGTATACTGGCATACAGACAGCTTCCAGATGGGAAGGGACAATTGGGGATAGTTGTTAAGTGTGAACCTAGTGTAACCTCTGGCTTAGAAAACTCTGAAGCTGCTGATGCCAATTGCTGGAGGGATAGCTATCAAGGGAAGAATCCTTTTAACATATATTCACAGAATTAGAGAATCTTCTAGGTTGGAAAGGACCTTGAAGATCATCTAGTCTAACCGTTAACCTAGCACTAACAGTTCCCAACTACACCATATCCCTCAGTGCTATGTTGACCCTACTCTTGAACACTTCCAGGGATGGGGACTCCACCACCTCCCTGGGCAGCCCATTCCAACACCTAACAACCCGTTCTGTAAAGAAATGCTTCCTAATATCTAGTCTGAACTTACCCTGGTGCAACTTGAGGCCATCACATCTTGGCCTATCGCTTGTTACTTGGTTAAAGAGACTCATCCCCAGCTCTCTGCACCCTCCTTTCAGGCAGCTGTAGAGGGTGATGAAGTCTCCCCTCAGCCTCCTCTTCTCCAGACTAAACACCCGCAGTTCCCTCAGCCACTCCCCGTACGACCTGTGCTCCAGACCCTGCACCAGCTTCATTGCCCTTCTCTGGACACACTCGAGTAAATCAATGTCCTTTTTGGAGTGAGGGGCCCAAAACTGAGCACAGTAATCAAGGTGCGGCCTCACCAGTGCCAAGTACAGGGGCAAGATCCCTTCCCTGTCCCTGCTGGCCACGCTATTGCTGACACAAGCCAGGATGCCATTGGCCTTCTTGGCCACCTGGGCACACTGCTGGCTCCTGTTCAGCCAGCTGTCAGTCAACACCCTCAGGTCCCTCTCTGACTGGCAGCTCTCCAGCCACTCCTCCCCAAGGCTGTAGCACTGCTGGGGGTTGTTGTGGCCCAAGTGCAGCCCCTGGCATTTGGCCTTATTGAAACTCATATGTGTCATCTGCAAGCATACTGAGGGTGCACTCGATCCCCTCATCTAGATCATCAGTAAAGATGTTAAACAGGAGTGGCCCAAAACCAGGCCCTGGGGGACACCACTCGTGACCAGCTGCCAACTGGATTTAACTCTGTTCACCACAACTCTTTGGGCCCAGCCATCCAGCATTTTTTACCCAGCAAATTTCTTTCCCTGAGTGTCCTCGAACAGAGGCAGGGTTCTGTGCTAGATGGACTTTTGACCTCCTTGGATACATTAGGTATTCAATTAACACTGAAATGTCATTACTTAGGACCTACATTCATTGTAATGCAGGCTGGGTATGTCATAGGCTGGGAAACTGAGGGAGGAAGCAGGCTGTCCTTCCTATGAGCAGGTTCTGTTTGATGAGGATGAGGTGAACAGGAGGAAAGGGTGTGGAGGGAGGCGGGGCCTGTGTTACAGTGCTGTGCATGCTGACTCATTTCTGCTCCCTCCCCACAGCTCTCTCCAACCATCCTCATGGGTCTCCATGAAATTGCCCACTGCGTTGAGGCTAGGAACTACCAACAGGGTCTCCTGGTTCACACCCAAGTGGTGAGCAGCAGCAGTTTCAGTGAAGTGTCTGGTTTCATGCCCATCCTGAAAGTCCTCATGACCATTGCTGGCAAGCTGAATGTGTAAAGTATGGACCAGCTGGAACAGTGCACACTGAGAGCTGGTGGACTCCCTCACGTGTTGATGTGCTGCAGGTTGTGGACTGTCCTAACTCTGGAGAAATAAGTCCATGCCAGTGCCTGGAACTGTGCTGGCCCCATCCACTCTCCAGATGGCCCACTGGTGCCTGGGACTTCTGGAGACCATTCTTTCTCTTTCTTCTTTCTTCTTAGTCTGAGGCCACTTCCCAGCCCAGGGATCTCAATTTCAAGCTGTCCAGGTTGCACAAAGATCCTCTCTCTTCCCTGTATCCCCATTACAAAGGGGAAACTCCTTCCCTCCCAGGCTACTGTTGCTTTTTTTTTTTTTTTTAAGGAGACAAACAGGGCTGGCACCTGCAGCGTCACCAGACAGAAGAGCCTTGGGCTTTATTCCCTGCTGCAGTGTAAATTGCCCGAGTGATAGCTGAGCTCCCTTGGGACCTAAGATGCGGTGTCCCTGCTCTGTTGGGCTGCAGTGAGGATCTCCTCTGGTTCCTCCTTTCTCTTCATTCTCATCCTTGACTCACCCTCTCACCCCTCTGTACCTATATTCTGCTACAACTAGGGCTAACTACCAGCCTCCTCTGAGCTAGCTTTGGTTCTATCTCATCTTCACCTAGACCTCTTTTTATAGTCGTGTCCTGTTTACCCTCTATTCCTCCCTCCTTTATATCTTTTCCTCCATAAGCTGCAGGCTTGAGCCCTTTATGTTTCAGGCCTAGGGCTGATTCCCCCTTCTAACTCCTGGAACTTTCCCATTCAGGAATGCTAGCAGGTTGGAATGTTCTGTGTGCTCCTCCCCAGAGCTGGTCACATCCTGGGTTTGGGCTAAAAGCCACCCTCTCTGGCTCCTGGCCTTTTTTCCTTTGTGTTAACACCGGTGGGCAAAAGGCCAACTGTGCTATCTAAAGGCTTCCTACATCAGGCTTTTCAGACAGTCTGGGGACTTTAAGAGCAGCAGGGATTGTTCAGGTCCCATAAAGAATCCCCTTGAGCTACTCTGACCAGACCAAACTTGAGCAGGGGGAGACAGCTCACTACTCCAAGTGTGGTGCATTCTTTCTGCCTACAGTAACAGTTATGTTGAAATGTAGTTCTCAAAGGCCCCTTGGCACTATGGTGGTAGAAATGTCCTGCAGGAGGTGATGCTGTCAGGTCTCATGGATATGGCTGTGCTGAGGCTTTTCATCACTGTGGCATATCCTCTGGGGTAGAATAGATGAATGAAGCATATCTGTCCTGAGGAAGAAGTCTGGGAAGGCAGATGGGCTTTTAGGGCACATCTGTGAGTGTCTCTTTCCCTCTCTTCCTCCTTCCTTGCCTTCCTCTCTCTCACCCTCTTTCATGCTAACCAGGCATCTTAATCCTTGGGCCCTATCTGGGAGAAAGGCTTCTTCCTGACATTTGGCTGCAGCCAGCCCCTGCTTCCTCTGCTTGCTGCTTGAGTGATAATGCCATCGTGGGCCTGTGGTTCAGTGACTGACATGAATCAAACTGCTCTACCATGAGACACAGGAGGGAAGAGAAGCAGAGAAGGGAGGAAGAGGACATGTCTCATTCTCTCCTTTCCAGGTCAAAGTGCCTCCTTGTTGCTGCTGTGTTGTTTCTATTGCTGCGGTTTGATGCACTGATTACAGAACAGCAAAATAAAAGCTGTGTTTTGTGATTCTGCTAGCTTTTTTTCATAGACTTGTGACCTCTGGCTACAGGGGACTTCACTCAGTCTTCAGGGCCACCCACTGAGAGCTGAGTTCTCTGCTTTGGCGAGGGGGGCAACTGTGAACAGTGTGGGACAAACCAGGTTCTGGGCTTTGCTGATGTGGGCAGCAGCCATCCTGGTGTGGTGAGACCTCAGGCCTTACCCACTTCCTAAGGCTGCAGGGTCAGAGAACTGATCTTCTCCAGATCACCCGTCTCAATTGTGACTGTTCATCTGCATCAGACATAAGAAGGTCCCCAGGGTGGCTGAGGTTCTCTTGGGGAATCACGGTAGTGTTGGGGATTTTACTCTTGACATCAGAAGTTGGAAGTATGTCAGTAAGTAAACAGAGAGCCGTTGATAAGATCCTCTTCTGTTGGAAATCAATGTCATACTACTGAAGCCATGTCACTTAAACTAGGATAAGGATCTGACCTGTGTGGAAATGAGATTTATACCACTGAATAGTGAATTCTTATCATTAGTTAATAACATGTATCTGTTGGCTGATTTCATTTAAGCTTTTACAGAGGTAAGCAGGCTGAAGTGGAACATTGGTACTGGGATAAAGTCAGGGGGGAAGCAAACTAGCTTCTGCAAAAAGACTGATGTAATCTCAAAAATGTTTTATTTTCTTTTTGCTGTCTAGCTAATATATATGTACAGGCCAGCCAGTCAGCACCATGAAACTGAAAAATGCAGGACTCTATTACCTGACTTGTGGTTGGAGGACTTGGGAGGAAGTAAAAGTTGAGACGAATTGTTTGGATGGGAAAGATTTGAAGGGCCGTTGCTGGAAAGGACCAGGGTTTATGAGAGTTCTGGGGTGTTATGGACACAGCACATGCATTCAGAGAAAACGAGCCTTTGTTAGTTCTGTGGCTGGCAGAGGCAAACACCAAGTGTAAGGGAGTCTTGCAGAGCTTTTGCAGCCCAGTCTGGGAGCAGTTAGCAACCAGTCTGGCCTCCCAGCTGTCCCCCATCAAAAGAGATGAAAGCTGATTTTCAAAGGCAGCACTTGTGTTATGACCCCTTCTGATGCTGTACAAGTGAGCAGGTAGCCCTGGAGGCATACATTTGCTTAACGAGTATGTAAGGAAAGTCCTAGCTTTCTGAGATCATTTAACAAGCTTGATATGTCTGAGAGTCTGCCTTTCTGGATCCAGTTGTAGTACCCTGTGCAGTCTAGCCTCTTTCTTTAACTCAGGCCACTTGTACCACTGAGAAATAAGGATGGATTTTCCATGTATTTCTCAAATGCATTTGACTAGTTCCCTCCAGCATGCACAGCTCCTGCTACCTGTGACTCATGCAGAGACTGGCTATTTATCCTGCCTTTGCTGAGTCTTTCCTGCTTGCTTCTTTGTCCCACTGTTGCTCAGTTTTGCTTCAGGTTTACCCTAGTGAGCACCGTCTCTAAAACTCTTCATAGGGAAACCAGGCAGGGGGAAGTGAGATGCCCCACTGACAGCACTCCTCCATTTATAGCACTGTCTCTGATGGTTGGTAACAGCTCCTGGTCTACAGACAGTGTCTCCTTAGTGTCACCTCCTCCCATGTCGGCACATGCTACCACAGCATCCCTGCTCTGCTTGACAGAGAAAGTGTTTTCTGTTGGGTGAGAAGGCTTTTGGGTTGACAAAGAATTAGGGGGGGTGGTAGGAAAGGATCCCTGGGCGTAGAGAACAGAGCTCTAATCCTGTTGCAGATAACATCATGTCTGCAGGCTAGGCTTGTGTGTGTTTGGGGGAGCTGGAGGGGCAGAGATTGTTAGGCAGTATTTGTTTGTAAAGCCACTTGCTCTGAAGATAATGCTTGCACTAACTTCTATTGAGTGAGCAGTGTGAGTCCCCACAAAGTCCTTTCCCAAAGTGTCTTTGAAGCCAAGAACCCATTGAAAGGAAGAAAGGCCAAGAGAGGGGATTAGTTTGTTCAGCAGCTGTGAATTTCAGTGGGAGGCTGATGAACTCCAAAGTCTTTGTTGAGATTTTTTTTGTAAGGAGCCCTGCTGGAGGGAGAGACCCACACGGGGCCGCGGCCTTAGACAAGAAGGAATCCGAAACGGCAGGGAGCTGTAAACGGGCCACAAGGACTTTTCCCAAACACTTTTCGGAAAAGGTGTTGTGAAGAGAGCGGAGGGGGATTAGCATGTGAAATGACACTTTCCATTGACTCCACAGAGGGGAGGGGAAAAGGGCTGGCTGGCTGATTTATTAGCATTTTGTTCCCTTCTCTATTCTGCTCCCCCAGCAGCCCCCCTCTTCTTGTTCCCCTCCTCCCTGAGCCCTCTAAAGAGGTCTGGATTGGAAAAGGGAGCGGGGGGCTGCCTGTTTGTGTGTCATCTGGGCGAAGGTGACCACCTGGGAAGCTGAATGTAAATATTTCTCCTCTGAGGAATGTGCCTTCATTAAACCGAAATGAATACATGGAAGCATCCAATCCTGCTGCACAATGGCAGCAGGGCCTTTACTGCTAAGAGCTCCTTGTGCTGGGGAGGGGGGACCCCTCTGGCCCCGACCTGCTGCTGAGGTCAGCACATTTTGCAGCTGCAGTGTCGCCATTTTCTCCCAGAGAAAAGGAGCATGCAATGGTGGGGCTCACACTTGTAGTGCTTCTCTGCATGTCCCCATCACCAACAGGCATCACTGTGCCCAGCAGGCACATCCTGCACTGTGCCACGGCCTTCATGGGGCAGCTGTGTGGGGCAATAGTGTCAGCAGGGGAGGGATGGGGTAGCGCAGCCTGCCATGTGCTGAAGAGGGGGAGGAAATTGGAAACAGCTTCCACATCTTCTCTTATGTTTCTAGCTGGCTGTGGAATGCAGGACACAGGGGCAAGGGGGTAGAAGCTGTCCTCTCTGCCTTGCAGTAGTCCTCAAGCCAGCCTATGCTGCGGCTTTCCCTGCTGTGTGAGAGGCTTTTGCTGCTTCTTTGCTTTCCTGCCCAAAGATGCATTCCCATCACAGAGGGATGGAGGAACTGCTGAAGGAGATGCAAAGGAGGCTGAAGGCAGGGTCACTGTATTAATAAGAACATTTGCACAAACAGCTGGTGGTTTGTGTGTGAAGGGGAAGTGCTTCAGGTTTCCCTGAGAACAGGCCAAGACTGTTTCTTGCAGTTTTTGAAGGGCCAGATTCTTGCTTGATATGAATACTCTTGCTCTGGTGAGACCCCAGCTTGCCCTAGGTCTAAATTCCCACCCCCAACAAAGTAGTCATAGGATGGAGGGGATATTTGATAACTAAGAGATGCATACTAACTGATGAGTATCTTTAATGTATCATGTCTGAAGTGGGCAGCTGGGCCCTTGCCTGCCCCCCTTTCCTCCTGGCAGCTGCATTGCAGTTGGATGCAAGCTCAAAGAGAGAGCAGGGCCTTTCCTCTCCTGGTAGGGGCTGAGGTTGAGGTGCATGGAGGGAACTGGTCAGTTCTTCTGATGCATGACAGATGGGTAAGCAGCTGGGTTTTAGTCTCTAGAACTGTAACTACATACATACACACACACACGCCTGGATGGAAAAACACCCAACTAGTTAAGACACAACAGCATTTTGCAAGCACTTGGCTACTGATTTATTGCATTGGCTATTGGTTTACAAATACTGGCTACAAGACAGGTCTAATGGCCAGTAACAGCTCTGCTGGCTTTTCATCTGGCTAAAGGACACTTCAAACAGCAAAGTAGATGATAACCTCATAGACCAGGGGCAATCACTGTGATGGTGCAGGGAGCTTCCCCAGGTCCTGCAGCTGGCAGCTTCTTCCCTCTCTACCCCAACCATGGCAAGGGAACAGAGATGCATCAACCAAAGCATCCTGCTGCTTGCTTAGCCTATAGAATATATACAATAAGCGGTAACTGTTACGTATACATCACAGTAACTGTGCAATAAATTAAACTTCAAAGTGCTTCACTTTCCTATTTACAAGACCATTAAATAGTAACTGACATGATTTTTCTCAGACTAGGAGGAAATACTTACTTAGTTAGCTGACAGGGTAAGAATGCTTGGCAAGTATACCAGGAGGTGGGGAACAGGCTCAGCTGGCAGCTCCTCTCTGGGAGAGATGTGAGAGGAAAGAGGGACTGGAGACATGTGAGGGCAACTTTATGGCATCAATCAAGGGCTTTGTCAGGGATGCTGGGGTGAAGAGGGAGACTAGGCCTGGAGGCTTAGGAGATACAGAGAAAGTGTCTAAAAAGTGAGTGATGGGACTCTTGGACAGCTGTTTATTGGGCAGGTCAAGCAGCAGCTTCAATCTTGCAGCTATCTCAATGTAGAGTAAAGCACTGGAGGTCTTAGCAAAGCAGTCAAAGGATGGGAATTGACACTGTGGGCCTCCTGAAGGCTGGCGTGCTGCAGGAGGGAGTTACACACATTTTCTATTCCTTCATAGTATAGAGCTTAATAAAAGGCAATTAAAACTTCTAGTGCTTCTATTCTTTTAGGGTACTAGACACCTCTTCTGTTTTAGGGATTACCACCCTGAGTTGCCCAGCTATGGTGGTGCCACCTCAGCTTCCTTTGCTTTCCTAAGTGTTGATCTCACTCAAAAGCTCAGAGCAGGTGCTTGTTTGGGGAACAGACAAACTCAAAAAATCAGGAGCCACCAAGACCACCTTTGTTTTCAGCGATAAAACCATAGTCATTGGATAGAGTGACCCTGTGTTGAAGGGACCAAATCTCACCTTGTTTTGTCAACACTTGAGGGTCTACCCAGTCATCACTCACTGCACTAATGTGAAATGCCCTGCATGGCCAAGGTCTAGGAGCTCATGCAAGGTCTTTTCCTTGCCCAAGCCCCAGTGAGGTGGGATTGGGAATGAAACAAAGCTAAGCCATAGGGAAATGGTGCTGGGGGCTGATGGGGAAAGCAGGAGAGGAGAGGGGCAGACAGGACCATGGAGGAACAGAGGCAAGTTAGAGCCTTCTCTTGAGCTTGCGTGTGGCCCCGCCACCCCCACTCCGCTCCCGCTTCTCCTTGCGGACACAGAAGTACTTGGTGACCCTTTTGCGGCACTGCTCGCACCGCACGGCACAGCACCAGTGGAACTTGCAGTTGCAGCTGGACACCATCTCAGCTCGCCTCTCCTCCACCGCCAGCCCACAGTCCCCACACAGCCGCCGGCAGCTCCGCTTCTCCCACTTGCTGAGTGCCTTGCCCCTCTTCAGGCACTCCCTGCCCTCTGTGCCCAGCAGCCCCAGTGTCTTGTTCTCCAGGCAGTAGTCAGGAGAGTCTTCTAAGTGGACCAGCTCCTTCTTGGAGATGGAGCTGAAAGTCTCAGCGATGGCACCCCGGCTGGCAGCACTGTTCCCTGCCCCCTGCAGCAAGTCCACCTTCAGAGCTTTGTGGTACCTCTCCTTGAGGTAAGTGCCCACCTCCCGAAACTCAGGGAGCTGCAGCCAGCAGGTCTGGGTGGTGCAGCTCCCTGAAACACCGTGGCATTTGCAAGTCCGCTTCATGGTCCCTTTCACAGCCTACAGGGTGAGGAAAGAGAGGGGATTCAGGAAAAAGCCCAGAGGGGTTATGTCTGTGCTGCAGTGCATGGAGAAACATGGCTCCAGGCCTGTGGAGGGGTTTGCCATCAACCCTCCCTGTGCAGTATTCCTGCCCAGGGTCTGTTGGCTTAAAGCTCGCAGATTTGCTTCTCCGTGGTACTCCCCTACTTGAACTTGGAGAAAGAGGCAGCAGGAAGCCACTAACAATGTAATCATGGAAGGTTTGCTACCTCAGAACAAACACAACCTATCACATCAGTACTGCTGCTGTCCCCTTCCAGTTTTTTCTTCCAGATGTGTGCTTTTAGCCACAGCCAGTTGTGACTCTCCACAGTGAATGGCCAGAGCCAATCTAGCATGTGTTGTCACATCTGGAGGGAGAGAGGGACTCACCTTTCTACCCGCCTCGTTGTTGTGCAGGTTCATAGCAGCTCTTGCATCTTGTCCAGTCTCCAGGGCATCCACAAACTGCTTGGAAATGGCTTCCCCAAAGCCCACATTATCGCTGCAGCCTCCCCACAGCCATCCTTGCCCCCCTACGAAAGGAGACGAGATATATGCTGTCAGGGAACCAGCCACTTGCCTGCCTGACTTGTGGCTCTGGGGACAAGAAAGTGTCCAGAAGTGATGGGAGGGAACGGAGGCTGTGGGGCGAATCCAGCCTTTCGCCTCACAATACTCCATGATTCCCTCCCCTTGGGCTCATGCCATTTCTACTGAGGCCTGGATAGTAAGTGGGTCATGCAGGCCACAAAGGGGTACGTCCTGTGTGACAAACCCAGGGATTTCCAGGCTTTCTATAGAGCAGGATTCAGAAACTGTTCATTATCATGCATCAGCAGCCATATAGATAAGGCTTTAGGTCTTTAAATCGCCTTCCCTCAAACCCTGACTTGAGCTGGTTTGCAGGGACAGCATCTTGCTAACATGGATTAGCGAACTGATCAGAGGGAACAGGTGCCCCTCCATTGCAAAACAAACCAAACCTGGCACACATGTAACAAGGAGACCTTCTTTTTGGTACACCCAGAATCCTGGGATGATGTTCAGCATCTCAGAAGAGTCTGATTTTCCATTTACCATAAAGAAACAAAGGAGTCAGCATAGAACTGGGAAAATGCACAGCAAGTTGTGGATGGTACTTTTCCTAACTGCATGGGAGCTCAGCTGACTGCAAACATGTCATGTGATTTGTTTCTTTTCCTCCTAGAGAAAAATGCGAAATTCTCTATGAAGTTTTGAAATATGGAACATTCTGACCCTAACATCCCTTGGTGGTACATCTTGGGAGTTGTGTTTAATGGTCTTGTGCCTCTCTTGAAAGGCGTGGCCCCTGCCCGGACTCCCACACAGCATCGCAGTCCCCTCCCCCAGGGAAAGGCAGGGATGTCTCATGGGAGATGGGGAATTGCAGCAGATGATGAAGTTCAAATCAAGAGCTAGGACCAAAGGGAGAATGGAAACCTTTTACCAACTTGGATTCAGCACAACAGCATTTAGAATTAAATCACACTGTTTTGGACAAGACCAAAAGTTTCCTTTGCCTTCTGAGGTTTTAATTTTACAATGGAAAATTTTCATGAAAAACAGATACATTTTGGAGAAAGGAAGCATAGCATGACTAACTCATTTTTTCAGAGAAGCCCAAATTTGGTGTGTCATTGCCCAAAAGTCTTGCTCTGCTAGATATGAGCTAACCCATGCCTTGGACACCTAAGAAGCAGTGCCCGTTTTAAAAACCATTAGCCAATAAAGCAAATTAGTAAATACTGGACACACCAGAGGAGTTTGTCATAAACTGACACATACCATCTGCCCAGGGCAGCTGGGCGGGGAAGGGCTTTTAAAAGATTTTGATAATTTGAAATCTGACCTCTTTCCATTCAAAACAAAAGACCAAAATGTCAATGTTATCTGTGAAAGCAGAGTGGAGAGCTGTAGTGGTGCAGCCTGGGATTGCCTACCCAGAGGTGCTTAGCAGCTGTGGGCCTGGGTACCACTGCAACAGGAATGGGGTGAAGGCTGTGTGCTGCCACAGCAATTCTCCTGGTTGTGCTCTTATGTGCCTGCCACACTGACAAATGCTGGAGGGGCCAATGAATGCCACCCTGCTTTCCCTCCTGGTAATTCTGATCTGGGGCCACCCTCATCCTGTAGACCCTGGAAGCCCTGTAGTCCCTGATCAGCACTGCTCTAACCAGACCTGTCATTTAGATGCATGGCATCAGATCCTCTTCTCTGCCTGTATGATACAGTCATTCCCTCTAGCAGCTTAAACAGAGTTGTTCTTGGTTTGAACCAGGGAAACTGCAACCCCCTTCTACTTTCCTGCTCATTTAGAAAGATGGAAAACATCAAGGACTCAGCCTCAGCTAGTGTAAATTGAAGGTGGCCCGATTAGCTTCCACAAAGCTTTGGTTTGAGCCAGGAAAAGGTCTGCTCTGATATTATTTCCAGGTGTGAGGACTAGGAGAAGGAGTTGTTTCTGCAGGCCTCAGCAGAGGAGAGGAGAAGAGCTGTCTCCTGCTGTCTGGGACATGAGAGAGGGATGGCAGATGGCAGCTCATCTCTCCTTACCCAGCTGTCCATTGCGGGAGTCATCACAGCCACAGTTGTCAAAATCCCCTAGGCTGCAGTTCCGGGTCAGCGTGTACATGACGCCCGCAGAGCTGATGGCATGGACAAAAGCGGTTTCTCGGTTTGCTGTCACATGGGAATAGAAGGAGAGCAGATGTGCTAAAGATTTCATGATGAGACCAGTGTTAGAAATTACTCCTGCCATGCAGGGGAGTGTGTAGGAAGAGATCTGCAACAGGCAAGGCTTTGTAGAGTGGAGAGACCTGTCAGATTAGCTTAGTTTTGGCTTGAACAACAGAAAGACACAAGCTCCCAAATTCAACCCAGACTGACTTGGGCCATTTCCAAGGGTGTGGATGAATTTAGCACTTGGCTGTCCTTGTGGGAGCTCAGCAGTGGGGACATAGCACAGACAGTCAAATGTCCCCCAGGTCTCACTAATACAACCCAGAGGGAAAAGGGCCTTCTCCAAGAATCAAAGAGCTCCTTCCCACAGCACCCTCGAGCCTTACCTTCTGCTGGACACCGTCCAGGGCTCAGAGCAGTGGCCATACCTACCCACCAGGATCAGTGTGGTGATCATCAGCTGACTCCACTGAGTCTTTGGCTTTCATTTAATACCAGCAAGGTCTGGATCTGAGCAGATAACCTTGATGGGAACAGTTCAGGGACCTACTCCCAGTCCCAGAGTGTTACTTTGTGCTGCAATTGCCTCCTCAGTGCCCCACTTTGAAACTTCTGTTCACCTCTCCTGGGACCCTGGTCCCTCGTCTGCTGCCAGTCCCACCAGAGGCCTTAGGCTCTCCTTCATACCCAGGTCCTGCCTGTGCAGGGCAGGTATGAGCTCAGCCCAGCATCATACATGGGTCTAGAGGACCACGTACATACTTAAACATTTCCTGGCACCTGCAAATGGGTAAGGAATGGGATACAGGGACAGTGACCACAGCTCCACACCCTGCAGAGGCAAAGGTGGATTTCTGCCCAAGGTGACTCTGACATCTGGAAGCTGTGGGAAGACCTCTCCTGCCTCTTGGTCAGAGCACAGCCACTGATGAACTCTTTCCTGCTCCCTTTAGCCATATCCCTCTGCTTGCCACCCCAACACCCTATGCTGGTTCTCAGCTTCCCTGGGACACCCTGGCAAGAGACATGCTAGACCTAGTGTGTCCAGCAGCCCACACCACAGGCCGTGGTGGTGCATCCTTGTGGGAAGCCAGTTGTGTGAGGACTGGTGAGACACTCCTCTCCTGTGCAAGCTGGGGCTTGGTGGATCTGGAGGTGATGCCAGCATTGTGAGGCTGCCTTGTCTTGAAGCTAGATCCCAGCATGTGTCTGGGAGCTGGTGGGTGAAGGGGACTCCTGGAAAGATCCCCCAGGGGCATTCCTGGGAGAGGCACATCCCAGGAAGGGATGGGGGAGAAAAGGAGGCACTTAAGAAGAGAGGAGAGCCCCACGGGCTCTAACCTGTAGCGAGGGCATCCCACTAGTGGTATTCAATACTTTCCTTACCGCTGCGCAGCCCACCATGGCTGGAGAGCTGCAGCGCCCTCTCGGGGCAGTTCCAGCGGTCCCAGGCAAACTGGAACTTGCACTCCTCGATGCCGCTCTGCGCCCCGGCTGCCACACTGCTGGAGTAGATGAGATAGGCCTAGGAGCAGAGCAGCGAGTCAGGAGTGGGGACTGTGTGTGCCCTGCTTCAGCTCCCCCAGCATTAATTTGCAAAACAGTCAGGGTGAGTTGGCTAGCATGCAGGGATGGATTGGTGGCAGGCTGGGAGGGTCCCCAGGCTACTCCCAGGGTCCAGAGGAGTCTCTCAGCAGCTCTAGTTTCCATCCCAGGCAGTGTAAAGCTGGTGTAGCCCCAGCCACTTCCCACACAGCAGTGGGGCTGTTCCAAGTGTAGCTTTCTTGCCCTGTACTGCATATTGTGGGTCCTGCTGCTTTGGGTCTAGATGGATGAAGAAGCACAGTGCAAAACAGCAGGAAGAACATGGCCCCAGGCTCCTCAGGAGGCTGGCATTCAACTGAAAATAACTTGTATGCTATCTTACAGAGACACGATGTACAGAGCTGAGGAAGTGCCTCAGCCTTGGCTTCCCTGGGGAGTGGAGCTCACCACCAGCAGCAGCAAATGCATTTTCTGCTGTGCTGGCTAAGAGCTTGAGCCTTCCAGGGGTAGAAGGCTGAGCTGTTGGCTGTTAGCCACATTAGGAGATGTGCCAGCCAGCCTCTACAATAGGGAACCCCTTATCTCTCCAGTGTGAGAGGAGGCAGACCCTTCTTCTCAGAGACAGGGAGCTCCAGGCCAACAGGTGCCTGAGCCTGCCTCTTCCTTCACTGCAGCCCCAGGGAGACAGCCAGGGCTTTGGGGGAAGGTCGCTCTACCATAGTACTGAGATGTAGCAATAGCTAGATGGGCTTGGAGGTGTTCCTGGGGAATGGCCAGAACAAAAATTGGGTGAATTTTACAGCTGGTCCTGGCTAGAGAAAAAAACCTCAGAAACAGGGGCGCAAGGAGACAGGGGGTCAAAAATACTGAACAAGGTCCTGGCAATTCCAATTGTACTCATTGGGGAAGTATCTTTTGCAAAACCTACATAAAGTACCTTTCTAGCTCAATGAATGTAAGTCCCAATGCTAACCTGATCATGAGGAAGAAACAGATGACAGCCTCAGGTGGTGCCAATAGACAAATCTCCAAAATCTGGCCTCAACCAGCTTAAAAAGATCCCAGGACAACTTTTTTCAGGGCTGACACAGCCTAAGGAGTTGCAGTTTATAGGTCATTCCTGGCCCTTCTGTGCCTTGTTACTGGAAACCTGAGGGTGAGGGGAGCTCTGGCTAAGGCTGGGTGTAGAGGAGTGGGAAGGAGGAGCTGCTCCCTCCCCTCCCTGGGTTTAGTGGAATCAGGGACAGAGATCAAAGAGATTTCTCTTACCTTGGGGCCCGTCATCAGGAAATTATTCACTGACCTGGAAGACAGAGACAGTGTCAGCAGGGAGGGGGTGATGGCGGAGGGGCCTAGGGAATGCCTGGCATCCCAGGGCTCTCCTCTCTGCCCCTGCAGCCTGCCTGTCTCCTGGCTGCAGGCACCTTTAGTCTCTTCTTCTGTCTCCCCTTGCTGCCTCCTGTGAGCCAGGATGATGCCACCTTCTGCCTCCCACCCTGCTCCCCCAATCAGGCTGTTCTGGGCTGCAGTCCCCTCACAGCTCCCTCCTTTTGCTTTCCTCTGCACAGCTACCCTTCATAGCAATTGTCTCATTTATTTAGTGCTTTCCTGTTCCCCCAGCCTTGCCTTTTACCTTACCAAACTGCTGCTCAGCTTAACTCAGGGTAGTGTTGCCCCCAGCCCCAGGAGCTGGACCGTGTGCCAGCACCACTGTCCCTGTGGGACCATGCTGAGGGAAGGAGGTCACAACGCTGCTCCTTCAGTGTGTCCTGGCATCATCGCCCCAGATCACAGCCCCTTGTTTTTCTGTGGTGCCAGGTCTGGCTGCTCACGCACTCCTCTTGGTCACATTATAGTGATGGCTGAGCACAAATGCACTTTTCCTCCCCATCCTGCTGGTCACTGCACAGGGTGGGAG
>NW_020799105.1:5369270-5381483 GCF_003259725.1 Athene cunicularia
TGGGGGTACAGAGAGGGGGTGGTCCTGGCAAAAATTTTAACTTTCTGGTGTTCCCACTGAAGGTGTGAAAGGATCATCTCCAAGGGCCACAAGGTCTCTATGACTCTCCCCAGGGGCTTGCAGAGCAGAGCCGACGCTGGCCTGTCTGAGTCTCTTTCTCCAGCTACAAAGACGGTTTCAGTGCAAATGGTCAGTCAGTGCTAAGGACTCCATGTGGTGCAGTGACCACCATTAGGAATCTGGAGTGAATCCAGCTTAGACGTGTCATGGCAGAAAGGACTGAGGCTTTAAAAAGGCCCAAGAACCAACTCCAAATATCCCTAGCCAGAAATGAGGCAAGAAAAGGAGGTTTCTCCTAAAAACACCTCATTCCAGTCTCTCCAGGTTTGCAAAATTACCCTCATTGCTATTTCTGGTGAGTCTCTGGAGCGTCTCCCCTTGCTGGCACCCTAAGCACTCAAAAGAGATGGGTGACTGCTCTTACCCCAGGGAAGGCCAGAGAGGTGGCATGAGTGGGCTGAGACCTTGCAGTGAGTAAGTGACAGGATAAAAAGCTAGTGTATGCACCAAGAGAAACTGGGCTATTCAGCTTCTTCTTGAGATGATGTTCTCCTTCAAATTCTGGATGTCTCCCAGTGGAGGATGCCTCTCCTTTTGAGCTAGACCTCACAGAGCATTAACCCATCTCTGTCCCTTTAGCAGAGCAGCATTCTCTACTCTGCAGTTGGGCTACCTGACATGCAGCAATGCTTACTGCTTTCCTAGCTCCTCTCCACTCCCTGAAAATCCCAATAGCTGGGCAGACCATGGCTGGATGCAGGGGCAAAAGGCCCGAGTTTGGGTATGGTTTTTCCTCCCTGTGTGTTTTCAAGCAATGCTGTCTGGAGCCACAGGTTTCCCCAGTAAGGGGGAGAAAGGCACTGTCCTGTTGTCTACAAATCCAGCACGGAGAGTGTAGGGGCATCCCACCGTGGGCTTGAATGCAGGCAGAAGCAGGCACTGCCATCCCAAGCCAGGGGACAAAGTGTAGCCATGTTGTAGCCCTGCCATGGACTTGGGAGCAGACAGGGTGGCATGACTGGTGCCCAGACATCAGACACCAGATACTTAAAAAGGAAGTTTCCCTGCCCTGGAAAAATGCTCCTGCAGTCAGCAAGACTGTTTCACCTCCACTAGAAGTGCCCTCATGGAGACCCTCTCCAATGTACACCACAAAAAGGAGCTCTTGTTGTTTTAGCTTGTTCAAAATCACAAGAAACCTTTTAAACTATTACAGTTTAAAAAGAGAGAACTAGTGTGCAAAGTTTCACTCTGTCAAGCCTAACTGCCTAACTTTTTTTTTTTTTTTTTTTTTTTTGTCCATATTGATGAAGCTTGCTTTGGGAAAGATTCCCATGGGTCAAAACAGGAGGGAGAGGGTTGTGCCAGGGCACTGTGAGCACGGGAGATCCTTTCCCTTTGTTCCAGGCCCGGGATTCAGACACGTCTGCGCTACAGCCCCATGGGTACTTTAGCACAAAGTCGATCGCTGTTTTGCAGAGGAATTTTCCTTTGGGAGCTGCTTCTGCATTGTACAGCTAATTAAATATTTCCTGGGACTTGGAGAGACGGCATCTGTAGCTGAGTGATTAGAGCATCGGCTGACCTGAATCACACAGGGCCATGAACCTGGGGCTATTCAGACTGTGTAAGCTCCATGGGTCCCAATCCTAACGCAAGTGGATAGCAGCATGAACAAGTCATTTTTCCATCTGGTTTCCCTCCTGTCCTTTGCCTTGACCTTAAGCGCTTTGCTATGGGGACCACACTCAGGATGGTGTCGGTGTGAATCTGAGCCCCTGGTAGCAGCTGTGAGAAAACCCTGGTAAATGCCCCTGCATAGGCAAGATCTAGAGAACTGCAAGTCCTCTCTTATCTTGCTTTTGTGGCCCAAAAGAGAGATACATCCCATCTGCACTCCTTCCCACCTATGTAGAAAAAGCCAAATTCACAGTGTGCAAGAAGGATTTGCTTCAAACCCTTGGTGGCCTCACCTTGGATTAGGAACATCTGAGCTGTTGCAAGGTTGGCTTTAGGAGGAGGATAGTAATCCACAAATTCAGAGTTTACTACAAACCAGCCTATTAGCAGGTGTCAATTGACATAACTGCATTGAAGCAGAGGATCTGTTCCTCCTGGGATAAACCTCAAGGTTCACAAAAAGGCCAAGTTCAGGATATGACAATTCACCATCTGCAGCTGAGCAAATGGTACAGTAGCAATTTCCCAGCAGGATATTCTAAACATTTTTATTAAGTTGGAGAGACAGAAGGTGTTTTTCCCGAGCTCTCTGATCAACAGGCATGCTGGTGGGCAGGCTTGTAGGACTTAGACAAGTAAAGGATTCATTTAGACTGGTACACTTGACCCCCCCACATTTAACTCTTGCAGCTGCCAAGTGGATTCAGGAGGAGGGGAGATGGGACTGTCGTATGTCTGGAGGCTAGCTGAAATTTTTCTTATGGTGAGAGGGAAGGAAATATGGTAGAGACAAAATCTGTGCGCTTTGTCTTTGCTCATATGATCTAGCTAAGAAAAATGCATCTCTATTCTGGATATAGTCTCAAGCAAGAAAGTAAATTAAGTCATTTGCCTCATGGATGTAGTCCAATATTGACGATGCCACTAGAGTCATCTCTGTGCTGCAAATAAGAATCACTATGAAAATTAATCTTTTATTTTTGTCTCTGTAGTTTGATTTTTAAAAAATTATTTATTTCTACTAGTTTTCCATATCACTATAATGGAAAGCAGAACGTAATTCTAAACTAACTAGCTAGCTGCATCCGCAATGGGTGTAAACCAGTCCAATTTCCATGGCTTCAGCGTCACCACACTGATTTAAAGCATTTTGAAATAACATACATGAAACAAACTGCTTGAAATTATTTCTCTTCTTGAAGAAAGCTTACAAGGTTTCTTGCTATTTAAACCCTTTTCCCTCCACCTTCAAACTCCAGGAGAGCAATATATGGACTGAAGTGGAGCAGAGACAGACCTCAACAGGTAGAGAGAGGAGTGCCACTGAATGCTTCAGCCCCCTCCCCAGCCCATGCAGGGCCCTGGACAGGGCACGCTGCTTTCTTTACTGCAACTCTATACATGCACATAAAAAGCAAATCTAGGGCAAGTGTATTTCATTGCATCCAATACTAGAAATTTATCTCAAAGCTAATGCATATCTATAGCAGGAGTCCTGTGTCATAGTTTTATTTAACTGGAAAGCAAATAATGCTGCCAAGCAGCTGTCCCATTATATTTTACAGATATCAAATTCTAATAAGCCTGATAATTTCTGCTCAGATACAATTTTAACCAATAGCAGCACCCTACTCCTCAGTTTAATATGCTCCAAGAGCCTTATCAAATTTCCCATTAAAGTATTTGTCTGATACCTATCACCCAGTGATGCTACTGTGCTGCTGGTCCTGCTGGTTTCTGTTATTTAGAAAATAATAAAGCTGTATTTAGATCTTTACTGTCATTGTTGTAAAGACAGAAAATGAATACAATTTCACATTGGATCTGAGTTTTGTTCTCAAGTACAAACTCCCCCAAGTTATTAGAAAACCAGTGACACTGAAAAGTAAAAGTAATCCTACAGCTGAAGTGTAAAAAAAACATTAGAAACAAGCTGCTGCCTTAGAGATTGTTACATTATTCCCACAGGATAGGAGGGAGGCAACTCATTAACATCCGGAGCTTTTAAATTATAATTTTTTTCTTAATTTCTCTCTATTTTCTGATATTTATTTGTTTTTTAGTTCCTAAATGCAACTCTGACATTTTGCTCATCTAGAAACATGCTGACCATTCAGCCTAGCTGACATGGCCCAATCTAATCCACACTCAGAGAAGGGAAGTGGCCACATAGATAAAAAAAATAATATATTATTGATCTATATTGCTCCCTGCTGCCAATTCTCATTATTAAATCACAGGGAAAAAGAATCTTGTTGTGTCTTAAGTTGTTATCACATAAAGAAGACCAGCAAAAATTGCAAGCAGGATTATTGTATGATTACCATGAACCTTGTTTTTTTTCTCCTCAAGAGTTAAGGGACAGGGTCTGTAATATGATCATTTCAAATAAAGTCTGCAATTTTCCTTTCTCTCAGGAAATCATGACCTATGAGCAACATGCAAAGAGAAGCAGGGCTATCTTTAACTTTTCTCTTAGATAAAAACTTCTGAAAGGCAGACAGGGAGTTTAGACATCCAGCTTCCATTGAAAATGCCTGGGATTTCTGTATGCTCTGTGTGCTCTGAAATTTCTCCTCTTTGAACTGTTTCTTTAAAATGTTGATTTTTTTTTAATCTTTTATTGCATTTTAAACCTGTTTATATTGAGGAAAACAGACATACACAGGAAGAGCAGAAAAATAAAACCAAAATCAGTATGAATTCTTGCCTAGCCTCTCTGCATAACATACATATTCCCCTTATTCCAGAAGGGAGATTTCTCTTGATGTTGCTACTGTATAACATCCAGACATCTACAAATTGTTGCATATTCATTTAATCAAGGGAGTAGAAAATCTCTGAAAGAACATAAATTTAAGTCCCAGCCTTACAGGAATAAATTCCCATTTACTTGAGATTCTGTAATTTTGGTTTCTCCATCCATGGTAATAATCCTAGAGATCTGCTATGGGGTAGGCACGGGATTTTAATAATTGAATGGGAAAAGACTTTCCTTGCTGTTGTAGTCTGTAACCCACTAAGCAGATCCCCTAGAGCATCACAGAAATTGAGAATAAAGTTTGGGTGCTCAGTAAAAATCACATAGGAAAAAATACTTACAGAGCCAGGTCATCCCATCTCCATCTGGGCAAGGGATAGGTACATTCCACAAGGAATGATTCAAGATTTGATGCAAATGTAATCTCTTTCTGTTCACCCTTATAAAACATTTCTGGAAATAAATGTAAAACCACCCTTAGGCCCGCAGGAGATGACCGCAGGTTTGTGCATGGGGGAACCAGTCTGACAAGACCCAGGTGGTTGGGAACCAAGCTGCAGCAATCTCCGCACCAAAAGCTTCTCCCCAGGAAATCCTAACAGATGAATTTCAGACATGTGTAATCCTGACCGTGTGCCTGTCAAGGAGCCCAGGTCTCAGGCTGCTCATCTGGAGTGACGCTCCTGTCGCTCTAACTCACCCCTGCTGGCTCTGAGCTCTTAATCAGGGACCGTCCTCTTCGGGGAGCACAGGAGAAGCCCCACTTGGTTTGATTAAGACAAGATGACTGTGAGCCTTTGGTAAAACAGAAATCCCCGGCTCTCCAATTGCATTATCTTTCCAGTTGGAAGTAAGGGGCTAGATCCTCTGCATTCACTCTCCTCTATTTTACCCCAGCTCAGGATTTGGCCCATATAGTTATTGTTAGGAGGCACAGGGAGAAAAGGGGACTTTCTTAGATCTAACCTCTCTGTCAATGAGTGTGTTGGGACTTAATTAAATATCTAGTCCCATTAAAGACCAGAACTGAGCTAAGTGGGAAAGAGAGGTCATTTAGGAAGGTGAAGAGGAATTTCCTTAGGGTGTCCGGGAAGAGGCACCTGCCTGTGACACAGACTGAGGTGTTCTCGATACTCACCAGGCACAGCAGGATTGGAAGAAGGGAGTGAGGAAGAAGATGCCCAGATAAGGGTCCATGTGAAATACAAAAATCCAAATAAAGAGAGAAAAAGGAGATCCTAAAAAAACCCTGAATACCAACACCACCAGAGAAAATGAAAAAAGAAAAAAAAAAAGAAAAGAAAGAAAAAAAAAAAAAAAAAAAAAAAAAAAAAAAAAAAAAAAAAAAAAAAAAAAAAAAAAAAAAAAAAAAAAAAAAAAAAAGAAACACAATAAAATTAGGGAAGGGATGGAGTTATTTTCCACCCGGCTGTCCTGGTGTGATGAAGAGGCATATGCCCCCTGAATCCCAACTTCTGCGAAGGGTAACCAATCCTAAAGTAAGAGCTAAAAGGGGTTGGTGAAATGGAGCCTCAGAACTTCCTAAGAAGAGATTATCTACTTAATTAAAGATTTTTTTTTCCCTAAGTCCTTCAGCCAATCAGAACTCAAGTGCCAGAGAGAGATTGAACTGATGAAAAGAACACCCCAGGTTCCTCGAAGACAAATGCACCACGAAAGGGATAAGAGGGAGGGAAAAGGGGAAAACAAAATAAAAGAGAGAGAGGGATAAAGAAAGAGACAGCAAATCCCTTAAAGTAATCACTAGATTCAATCTCCACCAGCACTGCCATGCCTCTCCATCCCCTGAAAAGGTAACTGGAAGGGCTGCTTTTGGTGTGCCCTTGCCTCCTCCTGCCTTGGACTGGAGACAGCACTGGACCCGGTGTGGGCTGGGTGCTCTGGTATGGGCGGCTTAGGTACAGGCCACCTATGCCTGCTGCTTGGAGGCCATGCAGCACACTTCAGGGAGAAGGCTGGGTAACAGATACACAAACAGCATTTTTGCCTCAGTCTCCCCCGGGAGTTTAAGGGGAATCAGGGTCAGTTCCTACTTCCATCTCCTCCTCCTTCATCACAGTGACCTGCTCTTTCTTCCCATCTCCTGTTTGCAACAGGCCACTCTCACCTCAGGAGAATAAACCTTCCTCTTCCCCCTTAATTTTTCATTTTTGGGATTTCCTACAAAGTCCATGGGAGGAGGACTTTGGTTTGGGAGGTCAGGGGTCTCTCAGTGATGGCTTATTCCAGGCCAAGAGCTGCTGGATCTACTTAGAAGTGCATTCAGCCTGTGCCTCCTGGCCACATGGGATAATCCCAGCTGCTGTCACACTGCCCACCACAGCCACTCTGACCACCAACAACTGACCTTTTAACAGCTGTCCCAAAGACATAGGAGCATTTTCTCCACACTGCACAGCTGATTTTCATGCTGTGGATGTAATCAGCTAAAATGTGGGCTGAGACCAGTCAAACTCATTTCACCTGGGGTACAGCTGCCAGGCCAAAGGGCTGGGCCAGGGCAAGATTTGAAGGGGAGCAAGATGCTATAGCTGAGCCATCAAACAGGACTGGCTGGAGGCCCTTGCTTGGGGCCACCCCAGGCAGACAAAAGTCTCTTCCAGGTCATGTAATCTTGGGGAGCAAAACCTGCCCAGCAGAGATTTGCCCTCAGCTGGACTTTGGCCATCCCACACTGAGATCAGTTCTGCCCAAGCCAGGGAGCTCTGTCTGGGTATGAGCTGGGCACAGCACCCAGAGCACCGCTGACAAAATGCTACCTTTGCCCAGGGTGCTGCCCACCCAGCCAGAGGGGCCCTTGCCCCAGGAGGTGGCTGGGCAATTTGCAAGCACCTAGGTGAGGAGAAAATGCAGCTGCCAGCAACTGATCCCAGGGCCAGCTGTGCCTCCCAGCTGCATCCTATTACAGCAAGGCTGATGGTATTTGCACTAATTAAAGCCCCAGCTCCTGGAGCATTTTAAAAACTAAGGGGTTATGTACACTGAGAAAAAGCTTGAAAATTTATCTAGTAGAAAAGAAAGCCCCAGAAACTGAAATGTGAGAGGAAATAAGGCCTTTATTTATTTTAAAAATTTTTATCATTTGTTATATTGAAACAGAATTTCAATGCTGTGATATTTAGCCCAGTTTAATGGTTTTGGTGGCCCAGTTTAAGTACTGGGGGTGGCTGTGCTCTCCCTACCAGAAAAGGCTGTCCTGGACCTGGCATAGCTGCAGAGGCTGATGCTGCCCTGGGGGAGCTGGGGGGTTGCTGAGCAGTTGCCCATCCTGCAGGGTCTCAGTCCTGCTGGGACAGCACTGGTGGAATGCAGGGGATTGCTGCTACCCTGTACTTGGCATTTATTTCAAATAGCCAGAAGAAGAATTTCCAGTTGTTTCTTGTAAGTCTCCAAATGTATGTTTCAGGACCCTTGAATCAGAGTTTTCTAATTTCCTTGGGTCCAGCAGTGACAGCATTTTGAAATCACATGACACTTCAGACATGTCTTGACCAACTGGAAAGGAAGGCTATCATTGGGTTTGCTGGGGTGAGCTATTTTTGTTTATAACTGTAGGTAGATCCAAAATAAAGAGGAGGGGTTTGTGTTTGTTTTTTTGGGGGGGTTGTTTTTTTTTTTTTTTTAATTAGCTGTTATAAGAGGCAGCCAAGCCTTCCTCCAAGCTCACAGAAGTACCAGCAGCACCAGGGCACTTTGGAGACAGCAGCCTCACCAGTCAACTTCTAATTTCAATTAAATGCAAGAGTCATTTTCCTGGAAGCAAGCATGTTCTTCAAGCCAAAAAGGCTGGAGGCGAAGCCTGAAACAAAACTGTCCCAAACATGTTTCAAAGCACTTAATTACAGCTCTCAAAGGCTGTTTAATTGACTATATGAGATACTCTCTGAAGAAATGGGATGCAAAATTGTTTTAGAATGTTCCTCAAATGTTGTTATTGTTACCAACAAAAGCTCTGTAAAATTTCTAAAATAGGCCCAGAGAGCATTAAAATATGGCCAGAAGGACTGGTATATTATGCCATCTGACTGTGGCCAATACGGATCTCTACTGACCTTTGCATTAAGTGCTGTAATGGGTATTTGACTATTTGGTCATCTCCAAGACAGCAGAAAGGATTTGAGGACAACAAGAGATGGAGAACCTAACACCATCTGTGGTAATTTGTTCCAGTTTGTTAATATAAGATGTCTAGGTTTAATTTCCAGAATACAGAGAAGATCTGAACTGTCCTTAAAGAGCTTGTACAAGTAATCACAGAAAGAGTAAAAAATAAAGCCTCTAATGCTCTTGCTGCCTTCCACCCCGGTGCCAATGCAACTGATGGATATGAAAAATTAGGTTAAGTGGGAGTAAAAATTCCAAGTCTGGCTCACATATATCTCAAAAGTTTCTTGGTGTCAATGCAAAGCACTCAAAGGACAGATTTTTAAAAACAAAATGGCCATTAAAAAGTTCAAGAAGCAATTCAAAGTCTCTTATTTTAAAAGATATGTCAAAGGTATGAGATCAAAGTAAAAATAAATTAATCTTGTCTAGGGAGCACACAGAATTCAACCCTGAAAGAGTCTTAAGAAGGTCCAGCTTCCTAGATTTCAACTGATTAGACTAAAACTTTGCCTTTTGCACTACCTAAATACAGCTTCAATAGTGTCTAATGTCAAAACATCTCCCAGCACCCCAGGAAAGTGTAAGTATTGCTTGCAAACCTGTACTGAACATTCCCTGTGCTATTCTGCTCCTAGAGTCAAGTGGTTCCAGAAACAAAGCCCAACAAAGGCTGAGCAAGTTTAATAGCTTTTATTAGGTCGACTGATAGGCAATGGAAGAAGCAAACAAGTTTTTTGAGCATTCTGTCTTTGAAAAGGCAAGAAAAGTGCTGGTATGCCCAGAAGCCTATCTGTTGGGGTTTTTTTAGCTATATTAATCTGAGTTTGTGCCATTATTGACATACCAGGACATGCAAACAGCTGCATGACATTTTCCCTGTAAGCTTGACTTTGTGACCTGTATGTTCCCTAACACTGTTCTCTGCATAGGTGATGCACACTGAGCAGCCTCACATAAAGTCTGCTTGTACTCTACGAGTATTGAATGCATCCTCACATTTCCGGGTTCTTACAGTTCATCCAGGGACAGCTCAGGGGGTCCTTGCCTACTGCAGTGAACTGTGTGACTCAACACATTCACCACACATCTCATAGAAGGTGACTTCCGTGAAACTGTGGGGGAAGGCAGAAGGGTCAGATGTTTAGGCTGTTCTTCAATTTCTGGATAAAAGCTTAATGTGTGCATAAGAAATCAAGAAAATTATTTCACATCAGAAGGGATGGAAGTGTTACAATGGCTATAGAGGGTCAGTTCAAAGTTCAAGGCACAGACTCCCACACAGCATTTTTCACCTGAAGCTCTCAAAGTGCCTCAGTGAAACAGCTCCCTCACTTTTCCCATTTTATTGGATGCAAAACTGAGGCCCGGAGCTGGGCAGCGGTTTGGGGATAGATCCAGATTCCTGTTCCTGGCTCCAGCCTCCATGTGACGTTCAAGGCAGCCAGTTTCAAGAGAAAAGCAAAAGTCTCTAGGGAAACATCCTTTTTAGCCATGGTATGTAGAAGTTGGCAGTGCCCTGGAGCAAGAGAGCTTAGAGCACTTCAAAAACTTTGGTTCTTCCTTAGCCTGGGCTACAGTGATTCCTTTATCACATATTCTCAGTTACAGTACTAGAGGATATTTCCCCTGAATGGTCTTAACTTGCCATGGCAGTGACTTGCACAGGATCACACTATGTGGCCAAAAAAGTATTTCTTTTGAGAGTACAGAAAGGAAGTAAAGGTCCAGGGCATCTTTTTCCAGCACCCAGAGACCAGGCAGCTGAGGGCTGTGAGAGGGAAAGGGACAGAAGTGCTTATGTGGGGATGAAAATCAAAGGAAAGTAAGCTGCTGGTGGTGTGCCATTAAAGGACAAGCAGGATCAGCTTGGAGAAAAGGGACTGAGGGTGGCAGGGAAATTATATATAGTACTCCAGGAAGGTGTAATTAGGACAAGCACGGCTGAGCAAGCCAAAGCACATTCCTGGATGGATGGCTGGCAGGAGGTGAGATAAACCTGGAGCTGAGAGGGGACCATACTGAGCTCCCAGGTCTAGCAACATACCCTGGCTGCTTGCCGGCCACACCTTGCTCCTGTCCCCGCGCACCTCGAAGGAAAGCCAGGCTCCCATGCAGAGTGGCAGCTATAGCGCTCCCCAGCACGGCCCTTTGGGGACCAGAAGCCCAGTCCACATACTGCTGCTCATTCTGGACATGGCCACCATGCTTCAGAGAGCCTTGCTCTGGCCACCACAGGCAAGCTCAGGGTCACAGAAAGCAAGCTTGGCTCCTGCACATGGAAATTTGGGGCATGACAAAAAAAAAGAAAAAAAAGGCAGAGATAGCCTTCTCTACTGGCCAGACGGATTAGTAGCTGGAGGGGGAAAGGGCTATGGGTTTGAGGCGTGTGGAGCTCAGTGGACCAGAGGATGAGGCAGGTAAGACAGGAAGATGGCTCAACAGTGCAGTGTAAATAATTGCTAGCTTGAGTCTTTGGCAGACCTGAGGAACCCAAGAAAAATCTACATGTGAGCTGCTTAAATGGGTCCACTGTTGCACCAGAGACAAACATTTTGTTTCCCTTTCAGGCTCCCTGTGTTCCCCTCAATATTATTATTATTACCAGGAATATTTGGAAACAAATTCACATTTCAAATTGAACAAAGTCAAGCCCTTTTATTAACAAAGCTGCCCAGTGACATGCTTTGATCTTTTTTAGCTGAAACTGTCCGCAAGCTCTGCAGGAGCTGTAAATAGCTGCGGCCAACCTACACGGGAATATCCTTCACCCAATCGATTTTGCTTGGTTCTAGTGCAGAGAGACTGATTGGCCTGGAGTCCCTTTTGTAAGGCAGACGGGAGGAGGTTTAGCTGAGGGTTTTATGCAGTCCGGTGATCTTTTTCACCTCTAATTTGCTGCGCACTCTAATGACGGCGCAGCGGCACACGCAGCGCCGCGGTGTCCCCGCGGTGAGCCCGCTCGCCGCTCCGCAGCCGGCAGATGGTGCTCCCGGCTCGGCCTGCAGCCCGGCGGGCTCAGCGCGCTGCTCAGGAGCATCCTTGCATCACCAGGGCGCAGGGAAATGCTCCTGTGCTGGGCGTTGCCATTGTCCAGCTCAGACAACAGTCTCTAGAGTGCATCTGGGCTTAAAAAAATCTCCTCTTCCCCCTCTCCAGAACAAGGACCTTTGAGTCCTCAGCTTGCTTTAAACCCGAAGATGATCAGGAATAATTCAGTGTTCACAGCAAGGGTGAGGAGCTGCTGGCGGCTGTAGCCCACGGGTGGAGGGCTGCGCGCCCTGATGTGAGCTCTGCCACCGTGTGCCATGGGGCAGCCACCACTCATGCTGCGGCACACTTGCCCATGGGCCAGCCGCCACAGCAGCTGATGAATCTTCTACAGACACCTGGCGTGAGCTCAGGAAGGATCAGGTGCTCATCAGCCCTCAGCAGGGAGATGGATGTAAAGCCATCAGCGGTATGAACAGAAGATCTAGATCCATGCATTTTCACTGGTGTGCCCCCCAACATGTCCTAGGACAAATTCTACAGTCAGGGACCTGCAGCTCTGGCTCAGCTCTTTGCCCTAAAACAGCAGTAAACAC
>NW_020799105.1:5381533-5399209 GCF_003259725.1 Athene cunicularia
GGACTACATCCATGAGGCAAATGACTTAATTTACTTTCTTGCTTGAGACTATATCCAGAATAGAGATGCATTTTTCTTAGCTAGATCATATGAGCAAAGACAAAGCGCACAGATTTTGTCTCTACCATATTTCCTTCCCTCTCACCATAAGAAAAATTTCAGCTAGCCTCCAGACATACGACAGTCCCATCTCCCCTCCTCCTGAATCCACTTGGCAGCTGCAAGAGTTAAATGTGGGGGGGTCAAGTGTACCAGTCTAAATGAATCCTTTACTTGTCTAAGTCCTACAAGCCTGCCCACCAGCATGCCTGTTGATCAGAGAGCTCGGGAAAAACACCTTCTGTCTCTCCAACTTAATAAAAATGTTTAGAATATCCTGCTGGGAAATTGCTACTGTACCATTTGCTCAGCTGCAGATGGTGCTCCCGGCTCGGCCTGCAGCCCGGCGGGCTCAGCGCGCTGCTCAGGAGCATCCTTGCATCACCAGGGCGCAGGGAAATGCTCCTGTGCTGGGCGTTGCCATTGTCCAGCTCAGACAACAGTCTCTAGAGTGCATCTGGGCTTAAAAAAATCTCCTCTTCCCCCTCTCCAGAACAAGGACCTTTGAGTCCTCAGCTTGCTTTAAACCCGAAGATGATCAGGAATAATTCAGTGTTCACAGCAAGGGTGAGGAGCTGCTGGCGGCTGTAGCCCACGGGTGGAGGGCTGCGCGCCCTGATGTGAGCTCTGCCACCGTGTGCCATGGGGCAGCCACCACTCATGCTGCGGCACACTTGCCCATGGGCCAGCCGCCACAGCAGCTGATGAATCTTCTACAGACACCTGGCGTGAGCTCAGGAAGGATCAGGTGCTCATCAGCCCTCAGCAGGGAGATGGATGTAAAGCCATCAGCGGTATGAACAGAAGATCTAGATCCATGCATTTTCACTGGTGTGCCCCCCAACATGTCCTAGGACAAATTCTACAGTCAGGGACCTGCAGCTCTGGCTCAGCTCTTTGCCCTAAAACAGCAGTAAACACTGCGCTGGCATAAATCCAGTGAGGTCCTTCCTCTTTCCCTACAGATGACTAAAATGACTAACCCTCGACATTTACCCGGAATGAGTCAGGCCTGCAAAATCATGAGACTGGCTTGAAAATAATACACAGTGGGAGCTATTTGTGTCCAAGCCTTTAAGGTACTCTTGGGGCTTATTGCCTCTGGAATAGGCAGGGCTGGGAACACGCTGTTCTCTCGCATGAAAGGCAAGCTGAGAGTCTTGGGCTGTGGGTGATCAGGTTTTCCAATGAACACCAAATGTCAAGAGCCTTGCCATAAATCACAGGAAGTAGCAAGGCTGAGAAGGCATGTAGCACCTCTCTGCATTGCCCAGAACTTGCTGAGTGTGGGGCCTGGTTCTTTACCTGAGAGATCTTATGCGATCAGTGTTTGTATTATTGTACTGTATTAAAATACTGGATCTTTCTTGCTCTGTCCTTGGCCAAGAACTTCTCTTGGCCTTCAGTGTGTTGGTTGTTGCTACTCTTCACCTTGGGAGTGGCTGTATTTCAGTGGTGAGAATCAGATCAGCCCATGGGGTGCTGTGGCCCCCAGTGAGCTATAAGGAAAGCTGAATCATTTCCCAGTAAAACCCAGGTCTCAGGATCTGGCTCCAGCTCCATCATTCCCCAGTGTCATCTGTACTGACTGGGATCATCTCTTCTGCCAGAACAGTCAGTCAGTCCCAATAAATGTTGATGATGAGGAGCTTGGAGGCTGAATCAGACAGCCAAGATGAAGAAACTGCTCCAAGATGGTACCACAAAACTGTGTACCACAAAATCTATCACCAGTCCTTTGCAAATGCCATTGCTGGCAGAGCCAGAATCCACTTTCCTGTCAAAATCTTAAGCATGAGGCACTTTTATCGATGGTTGTTGTAAAAATGTTGTGGACACACTGTTGTTGGACAACCCTGACCTTTTTTATAAGTGTCCCAAAAAACAGGCTGCAGCACTTTCATCGGCCTTTGGGGGATAAGCCCCTTGGCTTTCATACTGTTAGCCTGGAGGTTTCACCACTGATGAGGATCACCACAAAGAGATGCTTTATTGAAGCATAACACTGTCTGAAGGAGGTGTTTCTTTTCCTGTCTAAAGGGAACAGACAGTTACAGGCTAAGAACATGGTCTGTGACCTGATCAAGATTTTCCACTAAGCCCTAAAAAATAGACACCCCGAGAGTGAAGGAAAGAGAAATGTGGCTAGAAATACCATTTTCTGAGTGCCACTGTTGAAGCACAGCTAGGAGACAAAGCTTCATGCTGGTCAGGTCCTGCTGAGGGGAGTCAACGCATGACGGTGAACTTTGTTCTGGTCGGTTATGTTCATTTGTCACAACTGATAGCAGTCATGCTTGCTCTGTATGAATGTTTTACAAAGTCAGCCTTATCTGACCTCCATCACTGCAGCATCCCAGGACATGGTCTACTGCAATCTCTCAGTACACATTGACTAGAGACTGGTAACTGAGGCATGGCACAGATAATGACTTGCCCAGATTCAGGCAGTGAGATGGTGTTTTGCATGATACGTCTGAGCTGAAAACATACCAGAGTATACCCTGCTACCAAGGAGAGGAAGAGGGGTCTGATGGTGCCCCTACAACATCTCAATGCTGAGAAGGGGGGTACCCTACCAAAGAAGGTGCCAGAACATCCTGGTTTCTGGCTAGAGGTTGCTGGGGGCTGAGACACCAGTACACTGGGATGGCACCATCTCAGGAGCAAAAGAGGACCCTGTATAATGTCAGCTCTTCTTAAACTTCAGAGTTTATACTGGGACCTGCATATGGCCTCACAATGAAAATCAACAGTGACATTTGCACTGGTTTTATATTAACACATGCAAAGTAGGAATGAGCCCTATGTTTAGAGGACAAAGCACTCATTGCCACACCAAGAAAGAAGGCAGCAAAAAACCCCAACTGCCATCACATTAGAGAAAACTAACATTCATAAAAAATAACATCACTGGGTGGTATTTTCAGGAATGATGTACTTTTGTTAGTTTTTACCTTACTCGTTGCCACTGTGAAAGATACGCTAGCTCCTGGACTTTTTGCTGTCAGATTTCACTGCAGTACCTGTTTGGAGGCAGAGTCCCACCCTTCCTCTCCTCAGTTTTCAGAAAGATGGCAACATCATTCAGACCTCATGCTGTCAGGGTGAGCAAAGAGGAATATGTAATGCACAATGGCACTGAAGGCACCAGCTTTGGACACATTTCCCCCACAGTTCCCTCTCCCACTCAGCGATGGCGATGCTGCCTCAGCTCTTACTTCAGCGAATAATGCACACTGCACTCTGTGAAAGGCTTTTTTTTTATTAGCACAGGGTGTGCTGATAGATGATTGCATATGACAGGAATCATTCTTACAGCCACAGTCTGCCTGCTGTTGCTACGTCCGAAGCCTTGCGTGCAGCTGCTGCAACAGCCCTTACCCACCCCTGGTTTGGAACCAAAGAACAAAATGTTCTCAGGAATTAAGTGTGGCTTGTTTCTGGGAGGCTTTTTATTATGAGTATTTACAGACTGTATCAGTCATTGGTGGGTAGTGATGATAAAAGGAGATAGCAGATCCTGCTCAGGACAAAGGGTCTTCTAATTCCAGCTCAGCCTTTGACCATGGATAAATTATTCCTCTTTCACATGTCTCAGTCTCCCTCCCTATTCAAGCATCTACTTAGACTGTAAGATTTTGGAGACAGTGGGTATCTCCCAGCGTGGGTTTGTACAGCACCCAACACAGTGGAGACCTTGATCTTGATGACAGACTTCACTCATTATCTTAACAGAAGCATCAAAGTCTTTATATGAATTCATTTTCCTTTGGTCATATTGACTCCAGATCACATGTGTGATAAGAAATGACAGAAGAAAGTGTGTGTACATAAAACCACTTTCTGGGTTTGGAGTGACTGAGGTGTAACATCTGGGTTGTGAGTGGAGGTGACTGCCCTCCAAGTGGCAATACTGAACCTCTGGCATGATGTGGACACTGTCTCCACTGCCTGCTAGAAGCTTTCTTCTATGTGAGAAAAAGAAGTCAACTCCTGGTCTTGGATCCCAAAGTGAGATTTTGTAGCAATTGTAGTGGTTCTCTGCAGAGAGCAACTCCTTAAAGAGCAGAGCTAATAGCACACTGGCACTGGAGAATAAACTGGTACCTTCATTGCAAAGTGATACCCTTGACCTGTCTGAAGAGGGAGCAAAACCGAAAGGTTGAGGAGACTGGACCCACCAATCCCTTTTCCATTTTTAAACACCCCACTAGAAACACCACAGGTAGGAGATATCAGTTCATAAGGGAAACTCCCTTTTGACTAAAAGAAGCCTCATGAAGGACATTTTGACAGGAGTTTTCATCCTTTTTCCATAAATAATGTGAGGACCACTAATACTGCACCACCTGCCACTAAGTGAACTTCCCATCTTGCATGTCAGAATAGCAGACCCCACTGTGCACCTCACCTCCAGTGGTCTGTCTTCCAGCTTTGCTGGGCTGCAAGGAGCAGATCTGTGTGCAGTATCTACCAGAGAGAACCTATTTCATTGGCTTACTGCCTCTCTTGATCAACACATCAGTCAGTCATCCGAAAGACCTGGTGCTGTTTTTCACTGTGCTTCCTCGGGCCAGTCTTATGTCTTACCTGTCTCCCTCTGCCCCAGCTTAGCAAATCCACATCAACACTGTGCAGGATGTTTCTGGTGACACTTAGGCAACCTGAAGCAACAGTGAACCTCTGTTCCTCATCTGCCAGTCAGTTTCTAATCCAAGCCTTGCTATTTTTATCCAGTTAGGATTTCTTCATTCCCTTAATAAATATATAATGTGGCACTCTATCAAATGTCTGGCCAAAGACAGTTTGCAATCATTTCTGGCCCAGAAAACAACTGACTAATCAAATGGCTTCTTGTTTGCTAAGTTGACTCCAACAGCAAATAGTCCTCTTGGAGAAAGGATCTGGATATCAGGACTCTGTCAGCATTTTCACCAAACTGAGGATGTCTCCCCCTTCTTGCCCAAAGCAATTGCATTAATGATGTAGTAGAGGAGAATTCAGCAGCATTCCCCCACGTCCACCATCTTCCCCATGCACTGTAGGAGCAAGTGCCCTACATGTCAAATCAACTCAGTCCTCTGAGACTTCTGCCCTCAATATCCCAACAAACAGGAACAGTGCCTACTGCCATGTCCTCTCAGGACCTCAGCCCCAGTGTGTCCTACATGTGACACCTCTCAAAGAAATCTGAGTGACTCTTCTGGTGTGGACCACCAGTAGACTCTGCTGCAGCTTCATCTGAGCTGAGTCAAAGCACATGCATTCAAAATGTACTAAACCCTATAAAAACAGGGAGAAGGTGGCCCCAAATATGTTGTTTGTAGCATCAGCTAAATAGTAATTTGGAGCTGTTCTTTGCTGGGTTATCTTAAAAGCCAGTATTCCCAAGGAACTTCTGATTACTAGTGAGTTTCCAAGAGCAGAACTTAGAAACATCTAAGGAAAAAAACTCCTGTCATAAAACCTTCTCTAATCCTGATTTCCAGGAAAAAAAATAGACTCCCTACCCTCTAAAAACTGGGTGCTTCACAGTATCTTCAGTAGGATTTCCAAAATCACCTTCTGCATATGTAAACCTTAGGCTGAATGTCCTCTGTGCAAGGATGAGATGGTTCACGCAAATATGTTATCAAATTTATTTCTGGCATAGTTAGATGTTCAGCCTATGCACTCTGGAGTTTGTACTGAAATTAGCACAAGCTTGTAATTTCTCTGATGAGGAAAAGTAGACTGACCCCTTATGGGGAGCCAGGCTGAAGCCTCAGCTGTGTCTGCTCCCCCTTCTAGGTGGGGGGGATTGGTGGAGGATATCGGGCAGCTGAACAGTGGGGCCTTCCTATAAATGAAGACTGCTGGGACAAAAACTTCTGAAGGTTATTTAGGGGATGAGTTTGTAGGATGTTGCTGATACTATGTGCTAGGGAAATGATAGGCTGAAGCAAGCCTCTAGTGCAGGTTTAGAGATTAAGCCTCAGAATTTCTGCTTGTTGTTTAAGGCTAGTATAGCAACTGCTAGAGAAAGGGGGAAGCAGATGTATTTAGAAACTGTCTATTACAACTGGTACAGTGTAGGGGAGCAAAACAACACATGATCTGCTCTCAGAAGGAAAGAATACTTTGTTGAGTGGGGAGTTATCTTTTGCACTTCTCCCTTGTTTCTATCTCTTTTCTGGGATTAGGTATACTCTGGGTAGTGTGAAAAAGAAGCTTTTAGGGTCTAACATTGGGAGCCTGAAGCATCAGAGCATGTGTTTCTGATAATTTAGAGTCCCCTCCCCTTGAGGAAAGCAGTGCCTTTGTTTGTGGCCTTACATGCAATGAGGGCCTGTGAAAGTCTCTCTTATAATGATGTGGCAGTCTGACATCTGATGTGGCATTTGTTGCTGGGATATATCATCAGGGTTTAGAAGCTTATGGATTTGTTCTGGGGAAGTAGCTGCTATTTTAAGTGTCTTTGTGCTCTCTTCCAGGAGCATAGGAGAGCTTCATTTCTTGGGTTTCTGAACAACTTAATAGTTGATCTGTAGACTCTTCCTATGCCAGAGCAGGTAGTCTGCAGGTTCTCTCTGAAAAAAACAGGAATATTTCTCAGCTGATGACCTTGCAGATACTGGGGTGGAGAGCTCAGGAAGTTTCATGTGAGGAGCTGAAGCCACCCTTTGATGAGGTCTGTCCCTGGGCTGCCCTCTTGGTTGGGTGATTTCAGACTAAATGAGTGTTTGTGTGCTGGCAGTGCCTGATCAGGTCATTTCACTTAAGTAACCCCTTGCTCCTCCCATGTCAAAGTGTGTGGGGTGTGCATCAATCAGCTGGTTTCCTCATTCCCTGGTATCAGTCTTATCACCCATGAAGTTTACTGTTCTTGGGTTTCTGTGGTCAGCCAAAGATTCAGCAACTCTCTCGTGCTTGCAGGCAAACAAAAAATCTGACACTTTTTTTTTTTTTTTTTTTTTTTTTGTTAGTGTGACCATGTTCCTGCAGCGGTTGGCAGGATGTCTTGTCTGAGGGGAAAATGACAAGTGTTTGATCTTTAGTGTCCATAGGGAATCTTACCAGATCTGAACAGCTATCATATCTTGTCTGGTATCTGAAAAGCAGATATCCTAGCTGAAATATTTCCAGTGGCTATATCCTCTAATGTTTCATTGCTATGCAAATAAACTCATTGCAAACTTTTATATTACTTAATGATGTCAATTTTTTAAAAGCATTTTGATCTGAAATTGACTCTTTTCCTCCATCTGCAAAAAGATATTAGGTGAGAATGCAGAATCAAATAGGCCTTGGAATGGTTCAAAACCAACTGATTTTCCAAGCCTCTGGCCATCTAGGTCAGGTCCAATTATTCCTTTAATGGGTGCAGCAGTATCACATAAGCTGCAGCAGAGATGTGTTGCATAAGGCTCAGTGAGGTGGGGATTAGTCCTTGTGAAGAAGGAACAAGAGGGCATGGCCAAGGTTGCTCAGCCATTCAGTGGCAGACTAGGAATGAACGTCCAAGCTTCTTGAGTCCAGTTCATGTTTAATGCATCAGGTGAAAAAAAAAATTTTTATCCTCATGAGAGTGACAGAGAGAAAGGGGAGTTTGGAATTTCTACCTGTTGGTGGAGGAGCTGGTATGTTCACCTTGTCATATATAGTCCCAGAGCAGAGACACTTCTCTGCGGGGAGGGAGTGGATGTCACTGGGGTTTACCTGTATGAAGTAATTAAGCAATACACCAACTTGAGTAGGTGTATTGCTTAATTACTTCATACAGGTTCCCTCACCCCCTCTATCTGCACTGTAATTAATTTAACTCCTGAAGTGATGAGATTTAATCTTAGTGTTCTTGCTGGCTCCTCTCTAGCAAGTAAGTAGTGATACAGCCTTGGAGAACTCTCACTTGATACCCTATGGCTTTCTAAATGCCACCTGGCATCTGCTTGAGTTGCTGGCAGCAGCAGTTTGGAAACTTTAAAGGGCATTGGAGCCATACCATCAGCTACCCTGCTTGCTGATGCACAGGGGGAGGTAGAAGGAAACGCATGTTGCTTTCTGAAGTAGGAATGCTTCTGCTTGAAGCATGGGTATGTGACAATGTTTTGGCACTGGTAGACAGGATTGGAAAGAAGACCCTTTAGATTTACAGCTGCTGACATCCCACAGGCCTTCCTTGAAGTCTGAGGCGGAGGTGAAGTGTCATAGCTAAGCCAAGTTTTCAGGACTGTCTCGGCAAGACTGACATCACCTGTGTTTCACACAGATGAAAGAGGTAAGAGGGGAAAAAGGAAAGCAAGCTTTGAGGACTGTGAGTAAAAAATTCATGACTAATATCATTAAAGCAGAGCTGAGCCAGCTCACTTTTCCCCTGTTCTTCGATCACATCCAATTTAGCTTCTTTTACTTGGGCATTAAACAAATCCAATGGCTGTAGGTGATGCATGGGGTCAGGAGGTCCCACAGGCTGGGAGACCTGCTTTTGCTCTCTGAGATGCTGGGCACAAAGCGAAGCACTTCGTTGTCTGCCTGAGCAGGCAGGTGACAGCAGCAAATTAGCTGCTGATAGCAAGTGTTTGCTGACCACAGCTCACCAGGGGTGCCAGCTCCAGCTGCCTGAACCCAGAAAGCTCTCAAAAGCCAGCACCTCATCAGTGATGACAATGGCAAGGGGGGAAAAATACACTGGAAAAACTCTGCTCCATGTCTTAATAAATCATTATGCTGCTGAGATTGAAGAAGTTACTGGAGACAACAGGAAATATGCTCACCAAGCAGAAAGTTTTGCTTGAGTGGCATTTCAGCTAGGCGTGTGTTAGCACCATGTTCATGCACTTGCAGAGGTCAGGCGTGCATGTGAAATTTCAGTGATCAAGGCTGGAACACCACCAGAAAATCTGGAAGGAAGTTGCACCTGTCAAAGCCTTTGTTTCTTTAGTTTAATCATTTCCATCATGTTTTGGACAGATGGCTTTGAAAATATAACCCAGTGTCAAGAGGCTGCATTTGATTCTCAGCTTTGCCATGAATGCCTTGGGCTGCCTCTTGCAAGGCAGCTCTGTGTGCATCTATATGGGGGTTTTGTGTCTTGGGTTATAAACTCTCTCTAGGGTGGAAGCTGCAAGACTCTGTGATCTGGCTCAAGCCTTTCAGCATTTACATGGAAGGAGTTCTTCTCAGAGGATGAGGCTGTTGGTAGTTATTAAAAATAAATGTCCAGATATAATCTGACTGTTCTTCTACAGGCCTCTAAGCATCTGCTGCTGGCTGTGGTTAGTCAGAGCATACTTTTGGTCTGACTCAATAAAGCTAGTTTTGTTGCAATAGTTATTCAAACAACCTCACGTTCTTTTTATAGATGGAGAAATCTGTCTGTTCCTAAGTGGAGGTACAGACTTCACAGCCCTGGCAAGATGGGAATGCAGGTTACCTAGAGGCAGATTGTGGGGGAGGCTTACAAGATAAAAGCTGTGGGACTCATTTTTTTGCAGTAGTGTGACTTGCAATACTGGTTGGTTTTCTGCATTAGAAGTGTTGAGTCTGCATAGTTTTGCTGGACATCAGTGGCAGCCATGAGGCATCACCTACAGAGATGCTTTAGGAAAATAGCAGACTCAAGCAACAACCCATGTCTGCAGAGTGATTAAGTGGCAGAGTTGGGTCTGCCAGTTCATGGTCCCCAGCCATGCACTGAAGCATGCAGAGAAGACAATGTGTGGGTGATGGAGCAGACAGCGGTTAGCTGGCTCTTATGTGGGACCTTCTCCTTTTGAACAGATCTTGCCCGTACAAACAGGCACATGGTTCCTGTCAAGTCCATCCACAGGGCTGGATTTGGCTGAACTTCCTATAGCACACTTCAGGAGGAGGAAGATATTCCCCACAGCCACCAATTCCCTCTGGCAAGCAGTGGCAAGGATTTCACTGAGATTTCAACAAACAAATTTCATGGCTAGTGGCTTGTTTGGTCAGAAAGGCTGTCCTGTGCTAACACTGTTTGTCCTAGCTGGGTCTGCAGGTTCCACCATAAGAGGTAGGAGTGCCACACTGTCTATAGCATGTTTCTCCCAAACAGGTGGTATAAATTCCTTTTACTTTATTAGGGGATAGTGTTAGGGAAAAATACAGATTACAACCGCTACTTATTAAAATATCTTTTATTCATTAGCTGCTGTTGTTAATAGAATCAAGGTGTTATTAGTAATAGCAGGTGACTATTCACAACACACCACTCATTTATGTTCACGTATTAGCTGGAGCAACCCTAATGTGCACACTCAGAAGCAGAAGGTCATCCTGACGCATCACTAGCTTCTAGGTAGGTCTTTAGAAATTCCTTCAGAGGGCACTTTGTTTCAGCAGCTGTATACATAACTCTGTTCTTCACCTGCATATAGCAGCCACTGCCCTCCTGGGTGTGATCCAAGTTATACAACCTGTTGTAGATGCTAATGTGTGCTGGCAACCTTGTACAGCATTAGACTCTGGTGGCCTAAGTTTATCAGTTCTTGCAAATTCATCAGGATTACTTGTCTCCAAAGCTTATCAGTCTTTTGGAAACTTTCACATAATATCTTCTTAGCATATATCTTTCTTGTCTTTGGCCTGTGATGTTTTCTGGTAACCATTTCTCCATCTGAATCTATAGAAACATATAGAACTCAAACACACACACTTGTACGAAGGTGGCTTTTATGATACCAAGAGGTAGCGCTTTACTGGGATGGTGGAAGATATGCGTCCTTGGCAGAGTATGTGATATTGTGCCATGAGGTGGGCTCGAATTCATAGGGAATAGCTGGATGGATCAGTACTTGGGCACACTGACATCATCGTCATCTTTACATGGATGGAGTCAATATTTATCTACTCCAAGTGGTCCCAGAGCCTATATGTGACACAAAGAAAGGCTCCCTGTCAGAGCTCTCCTTTGTGTTTTGCAGACTGTTTGGGGTACTCCCCTTCTCTGCTGTTCCCTGGATCTCTCCATCCACGGAGGTGTAATTCCCTTCCTATTTTAAAGCATGTGTTTGGGCATACTGGCTGTATGACCAATCTTCCTGTCTCCCCTTTTGACCAAAACTATTCAGTTATACCCTTTAGAGATATATGAACACGTAACAAGTTCAGGGAGACTAATTCTGGCTCCTGATTTTTAATAGTATCCATGGAGTTTTGTCCTGTCTCAGCATTTCTGCCTTCAGGACATTCCTCCTAACACTTTACAGAATTTCATCTGGACATGCAGAGGTATTTCCTCTGGTGATCCAACTGTCTCATATATGGAGCAACGGCCTCCTCTGATAGCTGTGTTGTAATGCCAAGACTGACTGCTGGTGAAGAACGGTTTCTTGCAGACTCTAGAAGGGTTAAGAGGAGCACTGTAACTGTGTGGGACCCCACAGCTAGCAAATTACACCTCTGCCGTATATGGGAACGTGGCAGAGCGGGATAGCCAAAGCTTCCAAACCAGGAGAGAGCTCTCTGGGATCTTAGCCATATGGCATGCTGCGCTGCTTACTCGTGAATAGGTTCGCTTGGGGCTTTCCTATACATGCGGTTAATGAGATAGTCTACTCTTTCAGCAGGTCTCAATTAGTCTGGCTCCTTTGTGAGCAGCACTGGCTCAGTCTGGCAGCTTCACCAGTGGTCTTGGTTGGCTTTCCCTGGTTTCGCCCAGACAAGTCTTGGTCTCCTGCTGCTCAAAGAGGAAACACCTTCACTGGCTGCACAGCAAGGATCTCCAAAGAAGTCTGGGCTATAGTTGGCAAGCCTGAATTTAACACCAGCCAGCAAGCCTGGAGAATGGAGTGTTTATCATCTTGGGTGTCCACAGGGGAGGAAAGAGGTGAGTGCTCTGAAACTCTTCCTACTTCCAGCCCTGCCTTTTCTTCTCCATGGAGTCTGACCCTCCAAAGAGGCTCCGGCCCTGAGTAATCCCAAATAAGGGTTGGGTGAAGGGACACTTTAACAGAGAAGTCTGTGGGCCCCTGATCACCAGTTACATAGGCCCTTCCCTACTGCAGGATCCCTCAGGTCTTTGTTCCCCATTTTACCAGGAGGGCTGGCTTTCAGTGCAACTGCAGCAGCCAGTGGGGAGAGAGGACCCAGATGGTCTTATCTGCCATCAGCCCCATGCTCTGACCCATGCCATGGTCAGCTGCAGGGGAACCAAGAGGCACAGGGGGATCTGACTATGTAACCAAGGAAACAGGCAGAGACAGCTTTTCAGAAAGAACCAGAATAGAGAAACACTCTGAATGAATACTTCATTCTGGTGGGGAAAATTGAGAGGATTGTACTGCTGTGCTGGACGGTTAGCCGTGTAGCTATTACCTGTGATGGTGGAGGTGAGGTCGGCAGGTGTGTAGGTTAGCATACATTGCACATCTTTACATTGCTAGCATTTTCTGTTAGGTTTCAAAAGCATTCAGAAGCCCCCAACAGAATCATAAATTTAAAACAGATGATGGTTTTTGGCTCATACAGTAAAAAGTATAAACCAGCAGGAAAGCATCAAAAGGCCATGCTGACAGGTCAGTAAAGAAGAGTCACTAGCTGTGGACTTAAGTGCTACAGATTGTTTCACAAAGCCAAGTTTCTTACTCAGTTTATTACAGAGTTGTCACATGGAAAATCAGAGGCATGTGCAGCCCTTATTGACAGACCATGGTCTGCATGGACTTTGCTGGAGGGTTGCAGTGCCAAACACCTTCTCTTTTTTTTTATCTGTTTATGCAAATAATGATAGACACCCTGTCAGCCATGGCAACTGTGCCATTTGTTATCTGTCATGCCTTTAACTGGAATTAGCTCTTACTCCCATTTCCCTGCTGGTTCAAACAGGTCTTCAACAGCCAGGTTATTTCTCAGCCTCTGCTGTCCATTTCTCGGAGACAGTACTCTTGTAATCGCTATCTTGCAGTAAGAACATTTTTGTATTGGTGTCCCCATCTCCTCAGCAGGAAAAGCTGCCTAACCCTGTCCTCTCGCCATGGAAAAGCTATTTACAAACACAGGAGGGAGGAGGCACTTTTTCAGTCGTTATAAATCTGAGCTTTTACTGGGAGGTGCTTTATCTACACCAGCTAATCTAGTGTCTCAGTATTTTTCACTGAGAATGGGAGGAATTATCTTTAAGGGGGTGGATTATCTTTAGGGTAACTCACCTTCTAAGTGAGCACTGCTCTCTTACACTGGGGCCCCTTCATGACCAGGAATGGGTTCTTTTCTCCCCACTAGCCTTATACAGAAGGGAAGTGAATGAAATTAATAGGCTAATGGGCGCTGAAGTGGGCTTTGCGTGAAAGATGCAATGTCTGATCCCAGCCTGGCCTTATAAATACTATTTGGTATGCCTTGAGCAGTCCTATGCATTTAAGCATGGCAGTGAACAGCAAGCACATTTATAAGTATGTGTGTGGTACCACCCTTTGTGCTAGAGCTAATGACAGGAGGCCAGGAAAGCTATCTGCCCTACCTCTTGGAGACCAGAGAAGGTCAGGGGCCATGGGCAATGACACTATATGCTATGCCCAGGCAAACATTTGGGTTAGAAATATCTGTATATACTGGCCAGATGGAAGGGAGGTGTATCTTTATTGTGCAACTAAAGGGCAAAGGGACTGTCCTTAGCATTTGCTGAGCTGAGTTCACTTGTGCTCCAGCTCAGTGACTGTGCTGCTGAGCAGCAGAGCAGGGTGGGCAGGAGACAGAAAAGGGAAAGGGTTTATCCAGCTGAACAGAAATCTGTTACAGCACACCATGATCCTGGGGCTGAACAAAAGTAACTCAGCTGGGCAGAGAAAATTCAGCCAAGATGGTTACTGACAAAGACATGTCAGGCAATTAGTGATCCTTGCAGTATGTCCTGTGCCCACTCAGGTAGAAGAAGGAGCTGGCAGTAAATACACTGCTAAAGAATGAAATGTATCCAGTTCCCATGGCAGAAGCATCTATTATCAGTCTGTGCTGTTCTGTTAGCTTGAGACATCCAGATGAGGATGCAGGCATAGAACAAACCAGGTATTAGGAGAGGTGTACCTCAATCCATCAATCATTCAAAAGCATTAAGTATTTAAATGTGCAGTTAGAACTGATTTGATTCTCTTCAGAGAAAAACATGTGCATGCACCTCCTGGGAGAGGGTGCTTTACTTTCAGTGCTTCAGTGTCTCTCATTGCAGAGGAGTTTGGTTCTGGCAAGCGTTTCTGCAAGCAGCAAAGCACAGGATAGTATTCTGCTCTGGTTTTCCTCAAAGGCTGAGGAACAGCCCGAGGACCTACCTGGTGAACCTCACAGAAAGAGGAACACCTGAACTCTAAGCACAGCAGATAAGACAGAAGGTTTGTACCATGGCCATTTGGGTTATAACATCCCTAACCACACTCTGGCTTCCCTGTGCTAGATGTGGAATGTAAAGTCTCTCCTCTGTAGAGCACAGCAGAAAATGTGGGAAGGAGGAAAGCAGCATCTGTGCCAGTTCCTGGAGGATTAGGAGACCTGCCCAGTATCATGGAAGAATCCCATAGCAGAGTGGGAACCAAACAAATGAATTAGTAGTGACTCAAACACAAGGCTGGAACAGCCCAAGGGGTATAAAACTGCATCATCCTTCTGACCAGCTAAATTCCAATGACATCTTGCCAGCAGAAAATGTGGTCATCGTAACTGAATCACTGCCTGAAACCAGAAATATCATCTTGGAGGAGGAAAAAAAATGTTCTGGCCATTTTGAAAGGTTTTGGTTTGGTTATTTTCAAAATGAAATGCTTCTAGCTTTTGCTTGGAATAACTCTTCAGCTGTATTTGTGTGCAAAGGTGCTGATTATGTGTATTATGATGGATCATAAAATCAAAAAGAAAGGAAGGAAAATACTTTTGACGCTGAGAGAACTGCCTCATGAACAATCAACCAGGCAAGGCAGCTGGGACATCACAGCCTTTTGTATGTCTTCAGATAAGTCCAAAAAGACTGGGAAGTTTTTCCATCGATTTTTCACCTTTCTGAATCCACATGAAAGCTAGTAGTGATATAATTTTTGTGAAATGAAAATTTCCATTTCTGATGCTCCTCTAATACAACCCCTTATGCTCTGCCTGCACGTGACTCAGCTTAACTGGAATCGGAGAGACTAGAGACAAAGAAAAAACACAGAAAATAAATCCCACATGGATATTAAAACAAAGCTAGTGCACTGTTAGTAGCAATTCTAAAGAGCCTTGATATTTCCTGAGAACTCCCATGTGTCTGTAATATCTTCCACAGCATCACTCCCAGAATGTTATGTGGTCATTAGTCCGAAGAACATACTTATTCATTTATAGGTTTGAGATGGGCTTGTTACTCAAGAGTGGCAAACTGAATTATGAGCTTCATTCCAAAAGATTCAATATTTATTGTGTGCCATCAGACATCTTGATAATTTGATGGCTGGACTTCTCAGAAGCTTGGAGTATTAAAAACAAAGCTCGGGGGAACTGAACTGAAAGATGTGGAAGGAATGACATGGGGGAACAGGAATGCCACCTCCAAAGCTGGGTGTGATCCTAGGGCTCTGATTCCAGCCCTCTGTGTCCCCATGCTGCAGCAGAGTCCACCCTGAGAGCAGAATTTAGAGCACAGTAACTACTGGCATCTCCTTCTCATCCTGACATACCTGCCTGACAATGGTGTGAAGCTTTCCAGAGGAAGGCTTCATAGCAAAGGTCCATCCTGCCCCATGTCATGTCCCATGTCATGTCCCATGTCCATACGACCTGGTTATGGACTTTGTTTACTGTGAGTCTGTCTAAACACTTTGTGAACCTGCTGAAGCTCTCTGCTGCCACAACATCCTGTGGCAACAATTTCCAGAAGTTTATCACCTCCTGCATAAGAAAGAAAACAAAAGTGCTCTTTGTCAAGTGCATCTAAAATTTTCCAGTTTCAAGTTTTCAGTAATTCCTGGAGCATTTTGAACTTCTTTAGCTCTGAACTAGGAAGCCGAGTCAGACCAAAGCCACCAAGATGCCTTAGATAACATGTTTCTTGCTCTGAGCACTCAGAGCCTGTGCTTTTGTGGGTTGCTGCTGGGGAGTTGATGGCTCTCCTCATTAAAATCCAGGTGTGGAACTCATTGTACCAAATTCATAAATCTAAAAGGCAGGCATCCAACAACTAATCCAGGTGTCCGTATATAGAAGTTACAGAGGCACCACCAGCAGATGATTCATCCTTTTCTAAAACAGGTATCTGATTGCTGCTGTGAGTCACAGCAGGAACCGCCTCCCTGTCTCTCTTGACTCCAGAGGATGCTTATTTAACTAGAGTGGATTTCATACAGAAGTTTAAAATTGCTGAAGTTAGTTGAAACCTGCCCCCGACATCTTTGTCCTATGAAAAGAGGCACATGAAGTCTAAGTCATCTTGGAAGAATTTTGGCTGAAGGGGGATAGTGGGCATGTGAGTGTAGGGTAGCCTGATGCCCTGTTACCTGCTTGAGGTGGGAAAACATCCTGACCTCAGTCACTGCTGTAGTCTTTCAGGGCTTTTAAATTAATTATCTTGGTTTTCTAACGATGCCCTTACCAGTGGTCACCCAAGAATGATGCATCTAAGCATTGTTTCTTTGGGATTCAGAGTCAGGCCAGATCTATTTTAGGTGATAAGATGGCAGTTAAATGCATGATATGTGGATCACCAGTATTTAATTAGGCAGCTCAAAAAGGCAAGAAAGATGAGCAGTATCATGTTTGTTTAAGTATCTTCCTGTTTCTGGATATTAAAAATTGCATGGCAGGTGTCACCAGAATTGGCTGATTAGCTTAGAAACCATTAATTTTATGTATCTGTACATATGTGAGAACCTGAAACTTCTCTGTAGATGAAGGGACAAGTATTTATGACCACTTTCTCAAAATGACAATTTTGCTTGTCTGATAAAGATGGTTACAGGCATTTTCAAAATGGATAGGCATTTCTTCTGAGTGCTAAAGACCAGTGTTTTGTAAAAAGCTATTTCAGGAGAACTGAAAAAAAAAGTCAAACAAGAAGACGTGTTTGTTACAAAACCAAACTGTCATGTAACAGCTGTCCTCACTATGGTCTCCATTATGAAATACTATTTGTTCTGCTAAGTGCTCTCTCTTTCCATGCAGTTTAAAAAGAAGTAAGGTTGCTTTTTAAGTTAAGAATTCCAAGTGAGGATTTCTTTTCATGTAATTCCAACTTTGAATATACAATCACAAAATGAGCTCATTATAACACATGTAGAAAAACGGTGGGGTTTTAGGCTTCTCTCCCAAATATAAGTATCCTGCTTTATGACCGATACTTGCATGTGTGTCTATATACATATATATATATATTTGAGTGTGACTGTGCCCACACACATACTAGATTATAATTTTGTCTCCTGGATTTTTTATACCGCCTTTTTAAAGCTAAAACAGGAGCTCATTTTTAAATGGAAGCTGAGGTGCCCGTACGCGACTCCAGCGTCTGATGCTTTCTGAGAAAGCACTCACAGGGGCAGCAGCTGGGGGTGCCCGACCGTGCGGGGTGATGCTCACGAGGGGCTGCGGGAGCGCCGGGGACGGGCCGCGCCTCCC
>NW_020799105.1:5399259-5423213 GCF_003259725.1 Athene cunicularia
GCTCCGCGGAGCCCGAGCAGGCGGGGCTCGGCTCCGTGCGCAGGACAGCACCGCGGGAGGTGGGAGTTTGCGGTGGGGTGGGCACCGCTAGCGTGGGGTACAGCCGCGGGCACCCCGCTCTTCCGGAACACGCCCCGGCACGGCCCTGCTGCTGCCGGCCACGGCAGCCGGCACCGGAGCGCTGCCCGCCGGGCAGGGAGGCCGCCGGGCTCCCCAGGGAAGGGGACTCTGGGGCAGGGCTGAGGCCCCTTGACAGGGCATTAGGCAGATGGCATCTGCTCCATCTGTGTGGCACGCAGGGCTGCTGTGGTGCCATCTCCTCCACATGCTCTCTTGTGACTTTGTTCGCTTCCCCCCTGCCCCCACACCCCCCCTGCTCCCCAGGAGGTCTCCGCAGCCTTCCGGGGTCCTGGCCCCTCTTGCAGGGCCAGCAGCTGCTGCTGGTTTCTCGCTGTGGTGGGAGCCGCGGTTCGGTGCAGAGCTGGTGCCCCAGCCCTGGGGGGTCCCGGTGGGACCGCTGCACTCCCTAGGACACCCTCTCAGGTCCTGGGCTCCGTACACTGAGCTCCCCGCAACTGTGGTCCCTCCATCCCAGCTCTGGGGAGGGGATTGCAGCTGGCAGCTGGCACCTGCCCCCCCCCCCGCCCGCCCCAGGACCACACTGGCATCTCCTGCGTGTTCTGTGCAGAGCGACAAGATGCAGCAAACCCTCCACCTGGATGCCGGCAGCCAGCAGCGCCGGCCCGCAGCCCTCCCTGCTCCCCCGGCTGGCTCTGAACAAGCAGACGCTTGTTTGCCTGCCCTCTAGTCCCCAGCAGAGCCGGCTGGATCGTTAACCCTTCCCTCCCCCTCCCTGGTGGGTGGGAGATCTTCAGAGAAGCAAAATTGAGGTGCGTTGGAATTGCAACCCTAATTCACAGATTACACAGGAAACAGGGAAGAATAATCATGCATTAATCACTTACAGGCAACAAGCTCAAAATGCTGAGCTGGCGCTGCTGAAGGGCTTGATAGTATAGGAAAACGTATTTTGAGCAGGGGATTTAATAACAGCCTTTAACAAAAAGGGAGAGGCTGAGATCTGAATTCTACTCTCATGAAATCCAGAGAGAGGGATCATTAACTTTATTTTTAGGCTTGGCCGAATAATTGGGAGGTTTGAAGATTTGCCTTCTGTGTTTCACTTGTTTTAGGAGGGGCCATGCTGGCATACCTGAGAATAAAACCACCCTGGTTTATCAAGAAGCAGCGCCTCTCTGTCACTTCCAGTGGCGTACTTCTGCGACCAGCTGATGAGCCAGAGTATTTTGTTTATTTTTTCCCCAGGTCAGGGCAGCCACACATCACACTGCCTGGGCTGGAGAATACAGCTGCTGGAAGAGCCCGCACCTTCCTCCCAACACCCTCTTCTCCCTCCCTCCCTCTCTCCTGCACTCCCCCACGCTCCAGTTTGCAGGGTGCTGGCTCTGGCCTTCCCTCCCAAAGGGCTTTCCTGCAGCTGGAAGCCAGGGCCTGGGCCAGTTTTGCCGAGGAATTGAGCATGCTGGCTGCAAGGGGCCGGCGGCACCAGCCGACAAGAGGGCCGGATCAGGGGTCCCGGGTGCTGCAGGTGGTAAAGCTGTGGCAAACAAGGGCATCCCCTCTGCCTGCTCCCGCGTGGAGAAGCTGGTGACGTGCGGCCACAGCATTATTCCCTGCTGCAACTGGATGTTGAAAAGGCAGCTGGGTGGGGGAGTCGGGAAGCTAATAGCATTAAAGTCAGACTCGGCGTAGGGATTTCCCACTTCGCCTTTCACTTCCCTCCAGCCGCCAAAGGGGAGGGGAGAGCAGGGATGCTCGCTCTTGCAAGAGGAAAATTCCCCTCGCCGAGAGGTTAATGAACCCGCCTGACGCGGTGGCGGGGTGCCTGGCTGGGGAGCCGGGCTGCCGGTATTACGTGTTGTGCTGCATGTATATCCCTCGGCCGCAGGGCTCTGGCGAGAGGCCCCGGCTGCAATTAACCTGCAGTAACCCCGCGGCGCAGGGGCAGCCTTGGCGTGCCTGCCCGGGCTGCGCGGGAGTATGAAAGCCATTATAATCCGCTCATTCACGGCGCTTAAAGAGACAGAGTTTTTTTCCCTGGTTCTCCTGGAAGGGAGGAGGGTTTGGAAAGGGTAACGCATAGCATTCCCCATCCCGATGGGGCATCGCGTGCAGCACCGAGCCCAGCCTGCCATGTCATCGCTCCAACAGGTTTTAAAGTAACGTTTTTTATTATGAATAAAATTTCAGATCAGCACAACCAGATGTTTCCATATTAGTAGAAATTATTTCAAAAAGGTTTTTATTTTCCAGTACACAAAACAGATGCTACTATGCAGAAATCCCTAAGCTGTGAAAAATCATATCCTACTCACATTTCAACAGTGACAGAGCTTAGACAATGTGTAGATTCAACTTTCCAATCCTTCCCTGAACACCCAACACTTGGACATCTGCTCTTCACAATACCAGCAGGGATGGGAACAGTTTTGGAAAACAAACCAGTCCATGCTTCTGCCAGCAGCAGTGTGTGTGTGGTACCTACACCTTCCTCCTCCAACGCACTCGGCTGGTCGGCAGCGAGCCTCACCACACCCCAGGGAGGCAGGGCATAACCCCCTGTTACGGATAGGGAAACTGAGGCACAGAGAGTTTTTGAGTGACTTTGTCCTAAATCACACAGTGAGTGAGTAGCTAAGCTGGGAACAGGTCCCAGCAGAACAGCAGCTCTAGCCACCAAGTCCCACTGCCGCCTTCTCTGCTTCCACCTCTCACAGACTCATTTAAGCTAAACATACAGATAATGCATCCAGGATACAAACATGCCACCAAAAAAAATATATATATATTTATAGGTATATATATATATAATTTCAAAGTTCTACTTAAAGTGTTGTATGTTTCTTAATCTAACAAAAATTCTAACCCAAGTACATTCAAAATCACCTGCACCCACAGTTCAGTGTAGGCAGTTAAATAATTAAGAAACCCCTCGAATGTTCATAATTCAGAAAAAAAAAAGAAAAAATACGGCAAATCGCTGTCAATACTCCTATGTATATTAAAGAAAGACTTAAGGCACCCAGAGATATTTGCCAATCTATCTTTAAAGTGATTGGACTGTTTGGTTACTGCTCCTCAGCTTCCACCCTAATTCCAGATTCTGGATCCGAATCAGCAGGTGAAATCTGAAAGGAACTCTTGATTTCAAACCCTGCTTCTCTGCTGAGAGGATGTGAAATATTGCAACATGTCACGGCACGCTTCTCTACCATAGGGTATGTCACACAACACCTTAAGTTAGGGCACCAGGAGCAAGGAAATAATTTTCCTCACCTTCTCCCCTCCCCACACCCCTTTCAAATTACTGGCTGGAGCAAATACATCCTCTCTACAGATGTCTTCTGAGAGGCTTAGACTAGAGCAAAGTCAGTCTGCAATTACAGAGCAAACAGTGTTTCTTCTTTTTGGGAGGGCTTTTTTTTTTTAAAAGGTGGGATACAATTCTAGTCACAATGTCCTTTGCCCCAGCCAGTCCCCAGTCTGTCACGAGCCTCAGAGGAGTAGGGATGCCTTCTCCTGACAGAAGGAGCTAAGGGCTCCCTGCGCCATTCCTCCCTGTTGTACCTCTCAGCTGGAGACCACATTGCTCCTGGTGGTTCAAAACCTCAAAAGGGTCCCATTGCTGAGTAATAACAAGGCCACAGTGGTGGCAGGGAGGGGAAAGAAGAGAAGTCCTTCTTTTCTGAGTAACAAGCGTATTTCTTGTTAAGGAGTACATCACAGGACTGTCCTGGCTCCTGGTGAGTTTCACAGCAGCAGGAGAAATCAAAGCTGCAGATAGGTGCTCCCGTGAAGCTTGCCTGGCTGCTACGTGGCAGAGCTGAGGCGAGGAAGTTGGCATCCACTCTATCTCTGCCCTCTCTAAACAAGGGAGATACTGCAAACCCCACTCCAACATCACCTCGTTCCAGCCACCTCTTGTGCTTTCCTCCAGCTCCATTTGATGAATTTAAGCTACAAAAACAATACTACTGCTAAACTAATAATAATAATAATTAATAATAATGGAGAGAGTTAAGGGGGAAAAAAAGCACGTTCAGCCCCAGTGAGGAGCTCAAGGTCATGACTCCCAGAACCTAACCCACCGCCTGAACTCAAGTTGCAGTCTCTGCAACCTGCAGGAAACAACACCCACAAGGACTTTTTTCCCCAGCACACCCCCTAGTTGTGTGCCCACATCAGCTTGGTGATATAACTGACCTTTCTGCAGTCTCAGCCACCCTCACTGCCAGCAAAGAACTGAGGTGGTAAGATGGCTTGCCGAGGGGGCCGGGAGGCAAGCTAAGGGACTAATGAGGAACTGCTTTTGCCCTCCCTTCCCACTAGCTCAGAGGAGCAGGGAATGGCATGCCACCCTGGTGGACCCTAGCCAGGAAAGCCCAGACACTGGCAGCAGTGTCTTGCTTCAAAGGTCTCGACTCCCTCAAGCCTCCTGTGCTGCCTGGCTCTGCATCTGTGTTTCTCAGGCACTCGCTAATGAACCGAGTGGAGCCCCTGGGGATGGAGAGACCTGTTCCTGCAGACACCTTCCCTATGCCTGCAAGCTCCCCCTTGCCCCATCCCTGTACTCAGCACAGGATGAGGATCCACAGAGCTGGCATGGACACCAGGACATTTCTCTGCCGCCCAGGGAGGACCTTGTTCCTCCAGCACATAAAGCAGCTTAAGTCAATGGTGGAGCTTTGGTTTACATCCCTCTCCCCCTCTCCATTTTGGCAAAGTCCCGTTTGCTGGCGAAAATCTCAGTGGCAGCAGCAAACAAAACCACCCTGGGCTGGTGCTGCCCAACAGCAGCCAGTGGCACACCCCTCCATTTGTCCCCCTCCTTGATGTGGCTCTCCAAATGGGCCACAGAGACCAGAGCCAGGCTCCGCCCTGAGACCCTGGTGGCACAGGGCACAGTGGGCAGTGAAGGGAGGAAGGCTGTGATGCCAGAGGGAGGAGGATATAAGGCCACCAAGGCTCCCCCCTCTAGTGCCCACTGCTTTCACCAGACTTCCCTCAGCCACCAGTGGACCTGGCTAGAGCTCTGAGACTGGAGGCTCTCCTCTCCCCAGCCAGAGAGGCTGTGTGGTGGGGAGAGCACTTCCCAAGAAACATACTGGAAAGAGATAACTCTCTTCCGATAGCAAGGGAAGCGGACAGGGCTGCTTTTCTTGAGGAGAGCAGTTCAGCCATGCCGTATCTGTCAGCAGCCTTTGAGAAAGGAGGAGGGACAGATGAAGGAATTTTGGGAGGAAGGAATTTTGGGAGGAAGGTGGTGGGGAGAGGGTCCTTGACTTTGGCTCAACTCTTCAGCTGGCTGGTACAGGCTTCCCTTAACTCCATGGTACGTAGCCAGCTGTGATGGGCCTCCCCAGGCTGCTTCCTACCAGTTCCTCTGCCATGGAGAGACCAGCGTGACATAAAGCAGGAGATGGGGTAAAGCGACTGGAGAGAGGAACAGAAAGGAAAAGGAGAGGAGGGAGAGGGGTGGCCTTGCATTATAAAAGCAGAGTCCTAGATCTTAAATATGTCATGTAAAATACAGCGTGGGAGGGGGGTTAAAACTCATTATCATTATCTTAAACAAACTGGTAGCATTATTCAGTAGTTAGTAAACAGAACATTAAACCTTTGTCCAGCGTGTTCAGAGGGGTCAGGAAGGGAGAAAGGGAGAAAAAAGGAGGAAGGAGAGGTGTGGATGTGTGCATGAAGGGGAGCAGGAACTCAGCCACTCTTGTGACTCCCATCTCCAGTACGCATTTTCCGAGCCATGATGACCTCCTTGGAGACCTTCTTGCGATCACTGGCCAGCCCCAGGAGGCACATGAGGTCAATGAAGGCTGTGGTTATGTTGAAGCGCCAGCCAAACTCACTGGTGGAGTAATCGTAGGGGAAGGTGTGGTGGTAGTTGTGGAAGCCTTCTCCTGCAAAACATGACCAGGGAGAGGATGTTGCAGAGCTTCGGGTGAGGGCCCCTTTATCATGGCCCAAAGCACCACATTCCTGAAACAGGCTCTGGATTGTGACCATGCTCCTCTCTCCTCTCAGCCTGATTTCACCTCTCTACAATCCATCCCATCCCATATGGGCATGGACCAGCATGCCTGGGCTGGCCCAAATGAGGCAATGACAGTCATAGAGGACCTGCGGTGCTTTAGAGGAAAACAAGCATGTGTTGAGGAACTAAGACAGGACTGGCTCAATGACTGCAACAAAATACCAGGGGAATCCTAATGGTTTTTCCTCTGCCACCACAAGAAACCTTCTAGTACTGGTTGAGCTACCAGCTAGACTTGGAGCAAGCCCCCAACAAACCAGGCTAATCAACACTCCTACAACATGGGCAGTCCTAATGCCAAATCCAAAGGGCACTTCCAGATAGGAATAATGCAGACAGACTTCTACTAAGCAATCCACCCCAGCTGGCCACCCTCTGCTCCAGACATTGTCAACACTGGCTTCAGTGCTCACCCCTTCAATGACATCACCTGGAGTCCTGCTCCTACCCCCTGAGACTCTGCAGCTCAAATTCCCCTCTACTAAAAACCCAGGAGTAGATCCTTCAGTGGCAGAATTCAGTGCAGCCCCAGTAACAAAAAGCGATGCAAAGCAGGTGAGGATTTGGGCTTGGGAGAACAGATCGGGACAAATGCTGACCCTAGGATGTACTTTCCTAGGTACTCAAAATGAGGAGATGATCTGGCTTGTCTCACCCTTAAGTACCCCCAGAATTACCAGCTGCCCTGAGAACATGTCCAAATGTGTATCTGCTGGTTTTCAAGTTGACAAATCTAAGACAGATAAACAGAGACTGCAGCACACGTTTTTCAGTCTGGTGAATGGTGCAGAGAGAGCTTTGAGCAGGGTAAATAAAATATTGCTATTGAGATAAGGAGTGTTAAGTGTAGCAGAGTCCTTTCCATCCTGGAGAGAGACTGGTGGGAGCTGATAACCCCACTGCCCTTGTGTACTCACTGGCCAGCCTGGGAAACTCCCCCAGATGCAAAGGCTGGAGGGGAAGGGTGCAGGGGAAAGTGGGGACACCTGGATTCACAGAAATGTATATAAGTATCTGCTGCCCCAAGGGGCAGTCCCTGCTCTACAGCCTACCCACAGCAAAAGACACAGATGCTGAACGTACCTAGGGCCCCCAGGCTGACCAGGGGGTTCTCCCGTGGGTTGATGTTCTGATCATATGGCCGGTTGCCAAACATGTGAGCAGCACTGTTCACCAGCCAAGTGGCATTGAGCCCTATGGTGTACCGCAGGATAGCTGGAATGAAGAAGCTGATGACGATGGATTCGTCCCAGAAGTACCAGGGCACTACAGTGGGCAGGGTGAAGCACAGCAACACCACTGAGGGCTTGTAGTATCTGGAAAGGAAGGAACCAGGAGAAAAGTGATCAGTGGCAGAGGCAGAACAGGAAGGACTGGTTCAGTCCTCCCTTTGGAGGATTCACTCTCAGCTATACAGGGAAAATCAAGTGCAGAAATACCGCAGCCCTGAGCCCTGCATCTTTTGCCCTGGATGCACAGAAGCCATACCTGGAGACTCCCAAGTCTTATCATTGGGCAGGAGACTCAAACTGAAGTCCTGCTCTCCCTGTCTCACATGCAAAGAGCAATGTCCACTTCACCAGGAGTCCAGACACCAGCCGCTGCTTTTGGCCTCATCTGCCATTTGCTTCTCAGCTATGTTGGTTCTCATAAAGGCAACCCCATGCTTTCAGAGTCTCACAGAAGGTCCTTTCTCAGGCTTCGGCCCAGTGCTGCAGCTCCTCCTTGAAGACCTGGCCCTGCCTACCAATACATCCCACCAACACATGCAAGTAAGAGACACTTGTGCCATCCAAGAGATGACTATGTGGGGCCTCTCACACTAGAGGGATGGGAGTAGAGGAAGCTGAGCCGCATTCTAATGACCCACAATGGGTATCCCAGGCACAAAAAGGAGGGAAGCCATAAACCTTGCTTGGTTCATCTGGGACTGAACTGGGGACCTCCTGAGTTAGGGTGGTTACTGTATGGGTTCAGTCCCCCATTCCTGCAGCCCTGGTGACAGGCTTGCCTCCTCTGGGGATCAGTCCCAGTATAGCCCTAGACAGCTGAGAAACACCCCATCCAAGAGGCACCAGTGAATCAAGAGTGTCCTTCCCAGTTACTGCCTTTCTCATGTCCCCATTTTCAACTGCTCTTTCACCACACTGTTTCCAGGAGACTGACGGGAGAGTGGCAGAGGCATGGCCTGGAAGATGTACCACAACATCTCCAAGGATGGCCTGGAGGCACCTGTGGGTGGGCTCTGGGTCAGCCAAAGCAGCAGCTGGGCTGTAGGCAGGCAGGCATGGAGGAGCTTTGTGGTGGGAAGCTCAGCTGGCTGCTGGCAAGATGCTACAGGATAGGTGGGCAAGAAAAGGGCGTGGGAGGGTTGGAGGTAGCACTAGCTCCTAAATACTTCCTATCTGAGAGGCACAGCTCATTTCTCACAGCTCATCCCACAGGAAAGCCTTGGGCAGACTGAAAGCTCACATTTCTCACATGGTACCCTCAATCCCCTCATGGTCTATCAAAGGTGCAGGGGGTCCCCAGCCCATTTGCAGGGTCCCTGCTCCATCCCACATCGCTCTGCACTGGGGCTGACCACACCACTCACCTCCGCTGGAACATCACCACTTTGTCAGCCTTTACATCGCTCAGGTCCAGCTTCTGGCCCTTCTCTATGACATCCGGGTGCTTGCGCACCAGCAGCCAGCCGATGTGGGAAAAGAAGAAACCCCGTGTGGCATTGTGTGGGTCTGCATCTGTCTCGGAGAACTTGTGATGGACACGGTGGTCCCGGACCCACTCGTAGATGTCATTCTGCAAGGCAACAGGACTGGAGACTTAGGGCCAGGGCTGGAGATATTCCCTTCAAATTAACAAAAGGGCCTAAAACATGGGGGTTGGAACTAGATGGTCTTTAAGGTCCCTTCCAACCCAAACCACTCTATGATTCTATGATTTAGACACCTAAATCCCACTGACCTGAACTTGTATCAGTGGTTTTATCTTTCATTAGGGTTTGGGTTTTTTGGCTTTGAAAACAAAAAGATGGGTCTTCTTTGCTCAACCACTTCAATTTTCTTTGAAACCTGCTTCTTTGGTGGGCTGCCTTTTCTCTCTTTTTTTTTAATTGGGTAACTTTAGGCTTTGGTTTGCACATCCTCTACAACATAACAGGCTCTGATTGGCCAGCCTGCTCCCCCACCCCTACAACAGCCAGCCCTCACTGGCCAGTCAGTGCCTCCTCCCTCACACGCTCGGTCATTTGTCCCCATCCCTACATGGTGCCAGCTGGGACTGATCAACCTGCCCCTTCCTTTCACCCTGACATTTTCCATGGGTCAACTTGCCTTGCCCCTCCTGGGATTGCCAAATCAGATCTGTAACTGGGGGCAAGATGTTTTTAATTTTTTTTTCCCCATTGGAAATCAAACAGTCTTAAAATTAAGGCCCCTCTTTAGAAATAAACACACCATTTCAATGACAGCTATCAAAAAAACCTCCCTTCAGCCCCATAACTGTTCTGTTTAAGCTGAAAAATCAATAAGTTTGGAAAGTATCAAAGTTTTCATCATTTGTGCTAAGAAATTATTGTTTGGACAGTTTTAAGAATAGATTTTCATGAGCCTGTGCTCATTCCTTTATACAAAGGCTTCTATGTGCTTAAAGCCATGTATTACACCATCCTAGAAAACATAAACCAGAGATCCCAGCACACCTCTATTGCCTGTATTACACAAGAGGCTCCTTAATCTCCTCAATACATAGGATATTTCCTCAAAACACTTTGAAGGTAGAGAAGCAGCATAATCATCCCTACTTCTTGCCTGGGAAGCCTAAGTAACACATCCACACAGGAAGCCTGTAGCAGAGATAGAACTCCTCAAGTCCCTCTCACATGCTGTAACCACTCCTTCAACTGAGATAAAATGATTTACCTGCAGGCCATGCAATAAGGCAACAATAGATGTGGGCTAGGATTCAACTGTCACTTGTTTCCAAATACTGGGAACTGCTGCCTTCCTTGCAGCCAACTCCTGAGCACCTCCAAGTATCACAACCCCTTACTGACATTAGCTGAACTTGGCCACTCAGCATTCCCCCAGAAGAGGGTGGCCCAGCAGCCTTCCCTATCTAGTAAGCAGAGAAACACAACCAGTACCTATGCTGGAAATGTTTCACTTGTAACCCAAAGCTTCTTTCACATCCCAGACCCTATGCTGCATCATGTAACATGAGAAAACCCAACCTGAAAGCTGACAGACAGCTTGGGTTTGCACATCTAGAGAGGCTTTCTCTGTCTCCTGAAATCCTGCTGGAAACAAATTTGGAAAGAGTCCATGTACCACAGCTGGTACCACCTCATTCACCACACTCTGTGCACAAACACAAATCAGGGGTCTCAAAGCTGAAAAGTCAGTATCTTGACTCCAGCTTTAGCACATTACCTTTTCTACAGATCTTCTCTGTAGAACTGCAACCCTGTCTGAAAAGCAGGGCTTTCTGAGACCAGCAAGTAAAGCCTAGGATGCCTGCTTCCTTGGAAGTTTCCAGCTACAAGCTATAACTAGGAGAGCTTAGGCTGTGCTGCAACCACCTGGTCTTGCAGGTGGTGGAGCCAACTAGCAGCAGAATTCCTGAATTCTCTGAAATCACAAACCACAGGTCTCTGAGAAGCCAATAGACATTTTCTGTAGAACCTCAGATAAGATAATCTATAGTTTTCTCTGGCCTTAAAAGTTACCATCTCATCTTTGAGCTGCTGCCACTAACAGGAATGAGATAAACGGAAAATAAATCTTCTCTTGATCTCATTGAAAGTAACTATTAAAAAAAATCCGTGGGGAATGGTAATAAATTTTCAGTAAAACTTTGGATTAGTTCCTATTGAAACTTAAATATCTGTCTGTCTCATCTTTGTCATCTTTGTCTATTCCTATCCCCTACAACAACAGCTCAGCAAATTCTTTCCCCCTCTGCCCTATAACCCTGTGAAATATGGTCTTTGTATGGGACTAGCTGATACACAGCAACCATTCCCTTGCTGAGTGCTGGACCAGTAGGTGGAATCAGCAACTTGGTCCTTCCTCTTTCTTCTGAAAGACTCTGGTTTGGTACTAACAGAGAATAGGAAAGTCAGTGGTGTTTTAGAAAGCTTTTCAAGGCTAAAAAAACCCCATCTCCACCCTCTTGTCTTACATGTCAGTGAAGTGATATCTGGGGCAGTGAATGGACACATGACAGGACTGAAAGGTGTATGTCTCTAAAATACCTGGTCCACCTGGGCATTACCCTTCCCCCATACCTGAGATGGAGAATTACTTAGGGACACAGCACTGATACTTTTCTGTTCACCTTCTTCTAGTAGAAAGTGCTGCACTTTGCACCCTCCTGAGTACTTCCTACACGTGACCAAGCATGTGTGAAGTCCCTTCAAGTACAGTTCGGGGATAGAGTGGCGTTAGAGCTGCCTCACAGCAGCAAACCTGAGAGACCATCAGGATTTTTCTGTGCAATGCCAGTCTGGGTTTTCACTCTGACTTCTTTGCTACTTTCTACAGTCCCTAAGGACTTCCCAGTTTGTTTGTTTTGTGGACTGTAAAGTGCTCTCCTGAGCAGTTAGGCAATATCCTGCTGTGCTTATCAGCTGTTTGCAGTCACTTGTGCCACTCTGAATGGGCCTAACCCTTCTCTCCTTGAAACATCACTGACCTGGGATGACTCTCTGGAAGCCAGTGGTGTGACTTATAACAGGGTTATTCCTTAATATCACTCTTGGGAAACAGAGAAGCATCCCCCGAACTGCATAATCTCAAGAAGTTCTTGGTCTTTCCGCATCAGCAAATTCCAGGCTGGCTCCCTGGGCTGTGTAGATGTATCCCCCCCTTATCCGCCATGCAGCAAGAGGAGGGTGAGGCAACATCAGGAGAGCACTTAGCACTTCCACACCTCTTTCACAGGACCTGGAGCACCTCGAGGGAAGGGTATGTTCCTGCTTTAGAGAGCTTTCCTACCCTTGGTCTTGGCTAACAGCCCTCTCCCCACCAGCTTCATCTCCAAGTCACCCTCTGACAGGACAAGGTGAAGACAATGAGACAGACTCTAGCACCACAGTGTTAGATGGAAAGAACAGGTTGTTTCTTAACAAGACACAGTAGGAGAGAGGAACCTCTCCATCAATTTGTGCCCCATACCCTAGACAGGGATTCAGGGGAGCACTTCCCTTCTGAGGACCAGTGACACACTGAGGAGGTGCTTACCTGGAAAGCTATGGAGTTTGCAATAGTCAAGAAGATCCGCAGGGGCAGCGTGGCTTTGTAGGACCGATGGCTCCAGAGGCGGTGAGATCCAGCTGTTATCCCCAGAGCACTCACCAGAAAACAGAGAATGGCTGGAAAGGAAAAGAAAGTGTTGGACCAGTTACAGCAAGTCAGCCTGCAGCCAAGTTTCTGGCAGAGCAACACAAGGGCAAACCTTCCTCCAAAGCTGTATAAGCAAGAGAGGAACCCATGGAAAACACAGACTGGGGCAATAAAAATCAATGTGAGAGTGCCCAAGCTATCACAGGTTTCCTAAGCAATGTAGGGCAAATCACTTCAGCTCTTCATCTCTGACAAGGGAGGAGGCTCCCCCTTACGAGACTTGTCATCATGGTTGGTACTTCAGCATAGTGCCGTCTCATGGTGCAGGATCATCAAAATTGTATAAAGCAACTGCTTCCATATAGCCCTGTGGTTACAGCTCTGCAGTCCACCAGGGAACAGCTTCCCCTTTTCCTCCCACACCAAATAATCAAGGGTCTTGCTTTCCTCTCTCACCACTCCTCACTAAATCTCTTTTATATTTTCTTCACCTAAAGGCGGTAGATGATCTTACAGTTCTTCAGGGGGAAAGCTAAAGCCCATGGTTAGTCTTCTCTTCTGCTCCCTTTCTGAGCAGAAGCTGGTTAGAGAAAGATCTAACCTACCATCCCCCTGAAGCCTGGGCTACTCAGCATTCTCCCAGAAGAGCTGTATTGCTGACTTAAAATATGCCCAGAGGCTCCTGCTTGCAGGGTCTTTTTGATTCCCCCCTCTGCTCAGCTCCTGCACCATTTTCTCCAAGGAAGGAAACTCCAAGGCTAACAACTCATTGCAAGTCATGCCCACGGCAGAGGCAGACATTGCTAGGCCTAGCTGAATTTCGAGGCTGCTTCATGTGTTTCCTCTCTGTTAGGAGAGGGTCAGAAGGACCCTTCTGGGTTCAGAAGGAATTCCTTGTCACTCTGGCAGCTAGTAAAAAAACACACCCCTCTCCCACAGACATGTGTTTATGTCTGCCCTGGTCTGTGTGTTCCCACATGTCCTCCTGGGACTTCTGGAATTTAAAATCTTGTCATCATTCCAGCATTTCGTTCTAGAACTAAAATGGAAAAAAGACCCCAAAAGGGTCATAGCAGAATTACAGTAGGAAGCTGAAGATAAGAAGAATATTGGATATGAAAATTAACTCTTTTTCTAGGAAGGAAGCATCAGAAAGTTTGGCAGAATGGCGGATGGTGTTCAACAGTTGGTTTGCCCTGCAAGCTCAGACACCAAGAAGGAAGGGTGCACATCTATGCATAGGTCAACTGATCCACCTTCAGTCCCCTGGGGGAAGGGATGCCTTCACACCAGTCCCCCGGGGAAACTCTCTCCTTGGTATAAATTTGCAGATTTCAGACAATTGGATCAATGCTGAAAATAGCTCCTTATTCTTACACATAAACCCATGGATAGGAATTGCTGGTATGCTTGACAATGCCATTTGGTCCAGCCAAATGGCTCTAATCAAGCTTATCTTGAACCCAGAGAATAGATACTCTGCCAGAAACTTGCCTGGAATCAGAGATCTGAGACAAGGCACTGTAGCCCTGTTCTTTCATTCAAAATAATCCAGGCTTTATTTCCTATCATCTCCTGTTCCTTCTTTCTTCTGTCACCTCCTTTTTGTTTTTCTACATTCCAAACCTAATCTCTCATCTGCTAAAAGCTAGCCTCGGCTAATTTAACATCCTCTTCTGGGCCCTTAAACTTGCATGAACCCTCCTCACTCCCATCCTGCTGTATAACAGAAACGTTCCCTGTCTGCTGATCTGACTGTGACTTTCCCTCGTTATCATCTTCCTTGGCTTCCCTGCCTGCTGCCAAATGCAGTCCAAGCTTCAGACCAGCATAACTCCCAGCACCTGTGTGGTCTCTCAGAGGAGCCAAGCAGGCACTGGTCATGGTTGATTTATAGGGCATGGAGAGGGATGAAAACGCATGCAAATGCAGCAGGATCCAGCCTCTGCAAGGGACAATAGAGCTGAGCAAAGCTCCCGAAGCTGGTCAAGCCTGCAAGGGGAGAAGGGAGGGCACAAGCAGGGTGTTTGGTTCAGGTCCCCCTTTGCCTTACTGACAGAAAAGTACTTATGCTGGATACCTTGAAGGTCTCACCCAACCCCATGATGCTGACTTGAAAGTTATGAACCAGGTCATGACTGGTTATGAACCCTGTTGGTTTTAAGATTTTTAAGACTTGTTTTAAATCAGTCACTGTTCCCACAGATTCATACAGAAGAGCAAACCTTGAAAAAGCACCTAACATATGACTGATTTACAGAACCTCTCTGGCCTCAGACACTGCAATAACAACAAACCCCGTTGATGTTTCAGACACTTCCTACTAGTGGCAGAAGAGTGACTCACCGTCATTCTCCCTTGAACATAAGCAGCTGTACCCTGCAAACCGCATTTCATAAAACCTCTGGGCAACTTTCTGCCTATGGTGCACACCTCAGTGGCTGAGGTAGATTTCCAGGTGTGACAAGCAGCTTATGGCAGAGCTGAGAGTGGCATCCAGGAGTCTGGATTTCACCTCCAACCTATACAGACTCTATGAAAAACACCAGCCAAGGAGTTGACGATAAACAGCACGTTGCAATGGATGTGTGGAGCAACTTGTTAGGAGAGAGCCCAGCTCTCCCTTGCAGGGCATGTAGGCATGAGTTAACAGTGCACTGGGGACAGAAATTACCTATGCAATCTTTCATGATCTTCAATAGTACTAGGAAGTAAGTGCCAGGTTAGATGAGTATAGGCCCTATTTATGTCCCTTAGTTCAGGCTTCCCTCTCTGGTGAATCCTCACATGCTGACTGGGAATTAGAGGCTTCCAGTAGGATTACTCTGGTTGAGGATTGTGGTATTTAAGCTTTGCAAGAAGAAAGCTCACCTGTAGCTCTTTTATAAAGGCAATTCTCAGAATTTGTGGATATCCCCCTCAGGAAAAGATGACGCCAACAAAGCCATACCAACAAGCACAAGTAATCACAAAAGAGGAGGCTGGGACACTGACAGACCCAGAAACCAGACAGCCCAGTACTAGCTTTTGGGTAGCCTTGCCTGAAAGCTTTTGTTAAAAATTTGGAAGAGTACCCACTGCTTTTGGGTACCCTGGCACAGAACAGTCATGGCCTTCATCCAAAGCCCATGAAGCTCAGCATTTCATATTGACTTCTCTTGGAGATGCATCCCAGGTCACTATAATGGCCACAACTCTCTAATTATAATCCTGTGCTGCCTTGCCTCTTGCCCATATACAGCAGCTGTAGTTTATTTAAGGAGCAGACACTTTCTGTGTGAAAGGAGCTGATTCTCAGTCTATGCATACATGGCATCCAGCCCACAGAAACCCAAACCCTACTTGGGGACTATTAACTCCATCAGCTAAGATACCCAAGAGCTGTGACAGTGACAGGATATGGACAATAGATTGAAAAGCCTGGTGGAAAACAGGAAGAATCCAGCACCCTAATGATTCAGAGGGTTCATCCCTGCAAAGAGGTGCAATTGCATAGCCAGGGAATCAGCATCTCACACAGAAGAAGAAAAGTTCCTCCAAGATCATCCACTAGGAATGAAATTAGAAAGAGAGTAGAGAAGGTGAAATAAAGTAGCACAGATTTTCACAGCTACCCTGTGATGCTGCCTCAAACTGCAGGACTTGACTTAGGCACTTCATCAACTGACATTTCAAAGTCATCTTACACACCATGCTTTGAAGTATCCCAGCTCCAAAAGATTGTCCACTCACAGGTAATGCTTCCAATGACCCATTCAACTGGAATACAAAGAATTATGACCACTGGCAGTAATATGCACTCAGTGCTCCAAAAATTAAATCCAAAACAGATTCAGTCATATTTATATGACTTGTTAGCCTTTACCTCTTCAGGGCTCAGATACAGATCTCAAGTTATGAAAGGAAGCCAGGAATGCGCTAAAGGCATTGTTGCCTGCAGTTAACACCAAGGATGTTTACATGAAGAGGTGTCCCAGCTCCAGCAGGTGTCCTTGGGTTTCTGCTCAGTGCAAAGGAAAACTACAGCTCTGGACTGTTCCCTCCAAGTCCTGCTAGCCAGCTGGGTCAAGCTACACTGAGGAGAAAGATACCAAGAGCAAGGAAATGCATAGGCTGCATAAGGGGAACAGCATTTAGGAGGAGCAATAGAAGCTATGGTTACTATAACCTACCTTCCCTATCTGGCAAAATCAGAACTTCCCCTCCATGCTCGGAGGAGAAGCACACCACCTGCTAGTTAAGCCTGGAGAGGACTACTGCTGCCAGCAGTAGTCTTGACAGAAAAGTAACAAAAGACTTGTGTAAATGTTTTGCTGGACACATTTCTTGCAGGTAGTACTGGCTGAGATTTTCAGGCTGTCAGTTACCTAAATTATCCAGCAAGCTGCTCCTTGATCCAAAAATGATGCAGCAGCAACAAAAAATGCTATCAACCCATGTTTCTCCCACTGCTGGCACTGCAGGGAGCTGAGATGTTGTTAGAGCACCACGTCAAGAGGAACCATTGCTGTTTTATAGACATTGTTGGCCAGGCCAACAGGTGTTAACACAAATATCATACATCTGCTGTACCTGAGGGCCAGGAAGACAACCTGTAAATCAAGTTTCCAGGGAGGCTCAGGGCAGTTAGAGAAGAAACTATCAATCACCTTTGTATCCTGCTCTTCCAGACTCAGTCTCTATCCTGTTCGGCAAATGCTGTGAAATCTGCTTCATGATCACTGAAAAGACTTTATCAAGTGCAGTGGAGAAGACAGTAAATAAAAGGGGAACTAACTAGAAAGTCATAGTGCTGGAAGGGCTCAGAGAGCTCTTGTTATGGTGAGCTCACCTGATCAACAACCCCAGCTTGTTCTGGGAAGCTCTGTAACAGAAAGAGATCAGGGGATACAATGCACACAGCAACACAGAACAGCAAACAATGATGAAGGCAGGGCTGGAGAGCTTGAGAGACAAAGAGGAATTAGCACACAGAGAAATGAAAACAAAAGAGGACACAGTCACCAATATAACTGGTTTCAGATGGACAGGAACATCAAGGAGATGGTGGCTTGGATGAAGAATGTAAAAGCAGGGGGATTCATCCTTATAATAAAATATAGAAGGTATGTCAGCTACCAGGCACCATAGCTGCTTGTAGCATCACAGCAGAGAACATCTGGGGCCATGTTATTTTTATATTATATGTACACAGCCTAAGGAAGGAATTATCTGAAAAACAAAGAAATGAGCAAAAACTCCAGCAGCTCCAGAACTACCACTGGGAGAGCTGTTCTGCCATAAGTCCACAGTGTATTGCCAGGAGCGACATGTCTCTGCTGCTCTATCCTTGTCTGTAAAATGAGAACCATAGTCCTCTCCTTGCTACCAGGACAGTGGTAGGAAAATAACAGTAAGTCACTGAGATGACAGCCACAAATACCTTGTATGTGCTAAAGAAAGGTATGAACTGAGAAAAGGGCAGGGCAAGAAGGAGCAAGGAGCCTTGCTGAGAAGCCAGACCTGTGGAGGGTCAGAGTATGCCAGCTCTGGTCAGCACTGAAGCAGAATGGACTATAGGAAAGCTCTGACTTGGCTGCAGAGTGCCTGGAAGGGTGATCCCTTCCTACAGCAAGTGCCAGGGATGCAGGATAGGGAGCTCTGTGGAGCTACTCCAGCTTTGGTAAGGCAGGATCGTTCTTCAGCCAGTCCAGAACAGTGCAATTCCTCCAGACTCCATGTACTTCTCCCATTCCCAGAGCATCTGTCAGTCCAGAAGCCACCAAGGAATCTCGCAGTGCCTCATAGTGGCAGGAGAGCAACTGGCACTTCACATCAGAGTTGACTGAAGGAGGACAGCAGAGGGCAAAAAGCAAGGTGGAACCCCACAAAATGCCGTGGGATGCCATACAGACATCCTGAACAGGCATGTGTTTGCAAAGACACTGCCTTAGAGACCACTTTGAGGTAAGGTGGAGCTTCGCAGAATGCAAAGCAGCATTAACCTTCTGGATCAAGATGCTCGAGCCCACTTAAGTGTCTCAGGGGAGCTCAAGGGTGAAGGGTTGGATGGACTTGGAAATCACAGTGCAGCTTAAAATGAAACAGTAAACCCCACTCACCTTTTCCTTCCTTCCTTCCTTCCTGCTGCAATGCCCTGAGGATATGTGGCTGGGGTTGGAGGACCCAGGCTTCAGCCAGTGAGTGAGAGAAACCAGCAGACCCTGCCTAGCCTCTATCAGAGAGCCTGGGGATGGGACACACAGAGCAGGACCAAGAGCCCTGAAACACTCCTCCAAGGTCATGCTGAGGCTGCATGTTCTGCCCACCCCTGCCACCCTGGGGAAAAGCCCAGCCTGCCAGGTTTCACAAGGGAAAGGCCCAGCAAAGTCTTCTTTCCTAATGCCCCCCTGAAAGCCCATGCTGGCTGCACAGGGAACATGTCAGTGCCTCTGCTTTTGCAAATGCTGTAGCCAGCCTCTGACTGAGTCCTGTGGCCTCCAGCAATGCTCATCTCCCAGGCCTCTGCCTGTGAGAGGCTGAGATGGTCCAGGAGGAAAACGGTCAGCCTAGCCATCCAGGGAGCTGTCTCTTTGTCAGTCCAGCTGTGATGCTTGTTGCTCACAGCCATCAGGAAGACAGACTTTGAGAGCATGACAGGCCAGGCAGATTGCTTCAGGGCCTGTCCACAGGCGGACTTGGCAGGACGCTGCTCCCGGCTGAACACTTTGCAGGAGCACCACTGAAACCAAAAGCCATGCAGTAGGTCTCAAATTAGACCGTGGCTTTTTGTTTCAGAATGCTGTTTCACAGGAAGGCAGGGCCTGGATGCAACCTCTCAACTTCCCCACTGGGAGCTGTTTGCCTTCTTGACTCCTCCGAGGGTCCACACAAAGGCTCATGAAAAGTGAGGCTTCCCTGCAGCTTGGGCCTCAGGCCCAGCTGCATTTCAAGCAGTCAAAGGAGAAGTTTGTTCCTATCCAGGGCAAGGTCGCTGAGAAAGTGGAGCTTTGCCTAGCTACCTTCTGCTGGGTTGTGCTTTCCACTGGAATTTGCTGCCTGGAGAGCCGCTTATTTATTTTTTGAAAGTTGTCAGGCTTAGTTCCGGGACGATGGGGACTAATCTGTGCTTTTGTAAGAATGATAAAAGACCTGAGCTTCAGAACTTAACTCTTGACTTTTATTTTCAGCACAACTGTATTTTGTCTCTTTCTGATCACACACACATGGAGGCTCTGCAGGATTTACCTCCTTTGGTAAGGACAGAAATGGTTCTTGACTTTGGGCAGCAGACTCATGCCAAATGCCTTGTACCTTGCCTCCCCAGACACCCCTTAAAGTGCTGTTACTAGCATCTTTCTTCCTAACTTTCTGGGATTGTTACAGTACTCCATCAAACATTTTCTGTGCTCCACTCCAGAAGTGGCTGCATATTCAGGAGTGGGCCACATCCAAGCCTAATGCCTGCGAATCAAGGTTGTTCTTTATCATTTCCTTCTTTCTCCTCCCCAAGTCTGTAGGCCTGGAGGGGAAAAAAATACCACCCAACAGATATGGGGTTTGCAGGTGTCAAGAAACAAACGAAAGAACATACTTACCCCATGCCAATGTCTGGATCTTTGCAGAAGGTATGAGCACCAACCCTAATATGGCCCCTAGATGCAGCAGGCTCATGAGGATGATATTCCTCCAGACGTATCGGAGGGGTGGCTTGGGGCCCTCTTTCTCCCGGTAGGTCTCATCAAAGATATCATCTATCATGTCCCCCCGGTCTTTTGCCAAGTCCTCATGACTGAGTAAGTCCTTCTCCACGACAGCATCCCCATTCCTGGCCACCCGGGAGATGAGGGTGCCGACAGTGGTGGTACTGGAAGCGGAGGAGAACTCCTTGGAGAGGCAGCAATGGACATTTTGAAGAAAGGAAAAATGGAAAACAAAACAAGAAGTTGGTGGTTACCGCAGGAAATAGAAACACAAGCAGCTAGTCTGGCAGTACCAATAAGCAGCCTGCAGTTTCTCTGGCAGGTTCAATTCCTTCAGCTGAGCCCTTGGCACCAAGAAGAGCCTGCTCTGGCCCCACAGAGTTGTGGCATGAGAGGGAGGGGGCCTACAGGGTGCAGAAAGTAAAGACAAAGACATGAATACCAGTCTTTTTTCCACTGGTGGTTTTAGGGAGATCATTTGCAGGCTGTAAGGTGGACTTGTAGTCTGGGCTTGTGCATAAGTAGACAACAATAAAGGAAATCTTGAGAATGAACAAAGAGGTAGGAGAGAAATATGGTCTGAAACACAGTTTTACTATAAATCACTGGGCTGCTCCTGATATCCTGCCTCTTTGTCTCACCTCACCAGGGATCACTGGGGAAACAACAGGAAGATCCACAGAGGGATTCTTCTGGGGCACCTCTACCTCCCCCTGCCTCACCACCTAGGTTGCAACATGGCAAGACCAACATGCTTGGAGATGAATGGATGGAAGCAGTTGAGCGATGTGCTTCCTAGTAGACCTACAGCTCCTATTCCATGCCTGCTGCTAAGCCTCTTATCCCTCTCCCGCTTTCCACCCACAGGCCAACTAAGGCATGGGAAGACAATACTCTGAGCCAAGGACACCAGTACACAGAAAGGAAGTTTTAAGGAGCAAGTTGGCTCAGCTTGGCTCCCAGCTCCCTCCTGTAACCATGACACAACATTCCCTCTGCACACGCTTGTTTGCCCTGGCTGGCTGACAGCCTGCCTGATCAGGCATGCATGACGAAAGGAACAGGCAGGACTGACCCTGACGAGACAGGTCACTGAACCCTGAATCACCAATTTCTATCTCCATCATGACAGCTGCATGCTTGCTGGTGCTCTCAGCCCTTTGTCAGGCCTGAGCCCAAGTGCCCGATGGTGTGATATGTGAGCGGCGGGAGGGCATGCTGTCCCCAGCCCCTCGCCTCCCAGGAACCTGTCTCTCCGCTGCCCGCACTGCTGCCTCCACATGTGAAGGGGGCAATAAAGGTCAGCTGGCAGGAACAGGAGAGCTAGAACCATAGGAGGGAGCGTGGCCAAGCTGGAAAAGCTCCTTTCCCAATAGAAATCTCTCCTGAATTAATAGCAGATTCCCACTCAGGCACCCAGGATTCATAAAGACCACCATCCTGCCATGGCCTAGTTTCTTGAGGGAGGAATTAAAATCAGGCCAGGCTGCTTACGTGGCCATCCCAACTCCTCCCTTTCCCAAGGGTAGAAACTAGAGGGTTACAGACACCTTTCTACAGGGAGGAGCTGGCAAAGCTGACAGATTTCCCACATTTGGGAAGTAAAATGATCTCTACAGAGGGAGCCCTCTAAGTTTTTCCTTCTGGAATCAAAGGTTAGAAAGGAAAAAAAACTGGACATGAAGTATCCTGCTGCTTTCTCTGAACCCAGGCAGCTGCTTTGCTCAGGACCAGCTACTTCTGTATCCCAGCTATAGGCTGTCTCTGAGGGTATGATACTCTAAAATCTTCAGCAGCTCAGAGACAATCCCCTTCCAAAAAGGGCTGTGAGAAATGTCTTCTAATCCAGAGATTGGGCAAGGAAGTCCTGCCCATTTCAAAGTGTCATATACTCTCATCTGGCATTTTGGCAGGAAGGTGCAATTTTCTTCTTTGGCTGGAAGACAATCTACCAAAAAGACCCAAGACTTGTTCATGCAGGAAAAATTCCCAACAGAGATCTGGTGGTATAATTAGATGGGTAACACTCCCCATATGGAGATGCCGCTTCCAGAGTAAGAATGTGGGGTTGGAGTTGCATTTTTCTCCTCCACGACAGCATATGTCACTGTCAAAGTTACAAAGGGGCAGAGGAGGAGGGAGAGCATAAAGAAAACAGAGAGGAAAAAACCTCTTCTTCCAAAGTTGTAGTAACCACACAAGGAATTTTACCAGCACACCTATGCTGCTGGAATTACATGATATAATCAAACTGGTCATTTCTCACATGTAAGCTAACCTTAAATCAAAAGGGTTTTAAAGCAGCTGTGAAACACAGCTCCACCATTACAGACTTGGTAGGGGGAGCATGGAGAGAAGGAGGTAGAACGGGCAGCTATTTAGCTGGAGACTGGGCTAATGAGGAGGAAAGAAAGGATTTTTACCCCCCTATGGCCATAGTCACTTCTGTAACTCCTACAGAGTAAAATGAGTTGGGGATTGATCTGGAGTCTAGAGCTGAGAGGGGAAGGAAGACAGATAAATCATCTTCATGAGCTCTCCATCATTTACAAAGGATTTAGCAGCTCTCATCTGCAGAACAGATGTGTTCCCCATCTCCAACACCACCCCCTCCCCAACAGCACTGAACATGCTATAGGTGATCCTGGCACCCTGCCAGCTTATACAACCAACTGCAGCTCAAAGGCTCCTGCCTGGGTTCAGCCTAGGTGCCCCAGGGCACTGAATCTTGGGTCCAGTATATTTGAATATGCCCAGCGTAACCCAGGGACAGGATTCTTTTCAGCCTCCAGGATATGGCCCAAAACACATGCCAAGACGGTGAAGCATGGTCTGAGCACACTGCCCTTAGCATCCGTTTTGGGTGGGAAGAGGATTAAAGTTCTTTACATCTGAACATCCCTGGCAGGTCACAGCAACAGCACCAAAGGAAGACTGGGGGAGACTGCGTGCTGGCGATAGGCAAGAAAAAGTGCGGGGCTGTGATTTACCTCCACCCCTATGCATAGGCAGAAGGGGGAAGGATGAGAAAGCTGGAGCAGGAATAACATAATCAAGCCCCTGCCTCCCCTCGGGCAAAGGGTAGGCAAAAAAAAAAATAATCTCTGAAGATCCAACAGGTCTAGTATCTTCCTGGTGTCAGGTTGTTACTCAGTCCTTCTCATGCCAAAAATGGGTAGTCTCCCTATTGTATGTTTGCTTGGCTGAGGCAATGCAGACAGTCATTCATTTCATCTGGGCAGCTGGCCGCTTTCACCTTGCGTCTGTCCTAGAGACGCTCCCTGCTGCAACATTTGGCTTAAAAACAGTGCAGGTGAAAGCCCCTTCTTATTAAAAAAACCCATAAAAATTAAGAAAGCTTAAAAAGCATGGTCTGAGCATTACCAAAAACCCCAAGACCTCTTGGCACAAAAAGACCTTCCTGCACAGCCCCTATCAGCACGCTTAGATGTATGTTCTCAAGATAAACCTGTATTTTACACTCGGTCTGTCTGAGGGCATAGACTCCGCAGGGAGACAGTCCATGCACAGTCTCCCCACAAAGCCTGGGTGATGTCTTAAGTTAGCACCGAATGACTTCGCCTCATGACTGAGAAGTAGCGTGGAGAAGACACACGCACACACACACACACATATATGTGTCTACGTGCGTGTGAGCGTGCACGGACACGCGTGGATGCCCAGGCCTTTCTTCCCAAGGCAGCAGCAGCGCGGCACTGCCGCAGCCGCGGAGATGGGGAGGAAGGGGCGAGGGGCCCGCCCCCCCCGGCTGCCCCCCGCTTACCTCCTCCTGTAGCA
>NW_020799105.1:5423263-5433834 GCF_003259725.1 Athene cunicularia
CCGCAGGCGGCCCGGGGGTGCTGCCGGCCCTCCGCGGGGTGCGGGGCGCTGCACCCGGCCCTCCGCATCCCCCCTCCTCCGCGCGGGGGCTGACCCTAGAGAAATAAGAGGCGCCCGAGCGGTGTCGGAAGAGCGGCGGAGAAAGAAGGGGCTTCATCTACTCTGTATAGGGGACCTGTATGGGGAGCATTCGGTATATGTATCTATATACAAATCATACATCTCTGAAAAGAAAAGCACACCCACAGCTGTATATCCAGATAAGCATGTATATCTGTGTAGGTGTTTATCTCGATCTGCAAAAAGCCTGGAAAATGTTGCTGCAATGTTTTAAAAAGAATCCTGGCCATTTTCCCCCAGAAAACAGTCCCTTTTGGTGGAGGGCGGAAGGAAAAAGGAGCAGCTCAGTTTGCTGTCAGCTATTTTCCATAACAACCTCCTCACTAGCTAGTAATGCCAGCAAGAGGAAAATCCAAGCTCTATCCCAAGGAGACCTTCACTATTAAAAGTGAAAAAGAGAATACTTGTGAATAAAACCTTGGCAGTGGCAGAGCCTGGAGGCAGCTCTCCTAACCCCACCGCATGGTCACTGTGCCAAGCACCCTCAGCTGTTAAGCAGCAAGGCTTGGGGGGGCCTAGTGCCATCGCCCCAGCCAAGTTTCAGCTTCTTTCCCCACTCCTGGTGTGCCTCATGTTCAATCTCTGGCCCTTGCTGACACGTGAGTCATTCTGGGAATGGAACAGGGATGTCAAAAGCCATTTTGAAGTGTGCCCATATCCCCTGACACATATCCTGTCTGGGCAGCTATCCTGCAGCAATGGAGCTGACCACATGAGGTGCAGATGGACAACCAAGATCTTACAGAGTCTGTCCCTGGGCTGATCCTGCTCAGACATAGCAGGGTTGATTCAGTGGCAGCTGTCAAAAGTGAGCTGCATTGTAATCACTGGGAAGGAAAAGTAACAATGAAAAATAACAGTAGCCTAGTTGTTCTCTGGATTTAGAGGTGTTCAGCAAAGGGGGAAAAATTGTCTCTCCTTTTTCATTTCACTGTGATCAATGAAGAGGTTTGAGAGTAGTCTGTGTTTTAGTTTCACGTTAGGCACTCAAGTCTTGCCTACTTTCTGAGACAGTATTACAACAGAGCGCCATGTCAAAAGATGTTCCTAGATGGTGAAAGCTGACATGAGTCAGAGAGGGACTTTTAACTGTCCCTTTTAAGACTCCCCGTTAAATGTTTGGTTAACAACACTGAGGGTTACTGAACACTTGGGATAAATGATGTTTTAATTAAAGATCCTGCCTACTTCCTGTGTGAGTGTTGGAAGAACTGTAAACTGTTCTAAAAACTACCCTAAGGAAATCCAACTCCTGCTGTTTCCAAAAGAGAAACAAAGAGGAAATAAAGTAAAACAAAAAAAAAAAAAGATAGAAAAAGAAGGTGGTGCTTGTTGATTTTAAAAAATAACCTGCAGCTCATGCCACACAGGGAAAATAATGTCAATGCCATGAACCAGGGGGAGAATTGGCAATGCCACAGGTGGGTGACAGCAGGCCTTTTGGCGATTCAAAGATTGCAGATAATCAGACCCAGCAGAGCCCTTTCCACCAGTTTCTTTCCTCAGATGTGGAGTGTGCTAAGAGGAAGCATACAGGGCAACTAGACTTTGTCGTCCTCTAAAATTAACACCATGTCTCGCTGCTCCCACACAACAGGAATAAGTTTTCTGAATATTCCCCTGCCAAGTTATCCTGAGAGTTGACCATCACATTATTTTCTTGCACAGAGATGGATGTTGACCATTGCTGGGGTTGTGCTCACTTGGCAGGTTTCAAGTCTTACATGTTAATGACAGCCCTGAGGAAGGCCCTTCACCACATGGCCAGTTTCTCCTGCTGGCATTTTCATCAGTTTTGAAACAGGTTAATGCTCCTGAATGTGACCATGAGGTTCAGGCATTGACATCCTGGCGAGGTGCACGGGGTAGTTTGCTTTCCCAATGTTTAGATTGCAGAAGCTCCAGCCTTGCCTGTCAAAAGGCTTTTTGGCCCTTTGCAGGCTGGAGGCTTGGCTGCGCAGCGCCCGCCAGGCTCTCTCCCATGGAGAGCTGCTGGCAGGGGTGATGGCCAGCACCATGCACACCCCTGGCCCCCACCACCAGACCCTGCCCATCTGAGTCTCTGCTGTAGACTGCTGTCTCAGCTCTGCTGCCCAAGGCTTGAGACAAAAGGGAGGATCACTGGGCAACCTGGGTGGGAAACCAGAAATGTCTAGTATAGACACAGCAGTACAGCTTAAACTTGGCTTTTCCTGCTCTAGTTTGGATCTCTCCAGAGAGAGCAGCCCACTTGAGCCTTCAGCAGAAGTACATCACTGGTGTTGTTCACCAACACTACTTAGCAAAAATTCAGCTTCTGCCCTTGTCCGCAGGAAACTGATTTGATTGTTCTCCACCTGGTGACTGCTGCCTGAGGTCGTGGTCTTTCATAAAAGAGCTGATGCAATGCCAAGGCCATGGCACAGGGCAGTGATGAGCAGAGCCATGCCATGGGCCATGGACTTCAGCACGGGGTTTCTTTAGAAGTGCATGGTCTAATGCAAGGCTGTTCCACCTTCCTGATAAGTCCTTCCCACAGATTCATGACCTACCTGAGGCACTGTGATAGTGAAAAACTCTTGTGGAGTACTTTTTGTCAGAGTGGCTCAAAGTTTTTTATCAAGGTTGGGGAAAAAAGAGGCACAAAGCAGCAGTGGGGTTTATTAAAAGACACTATCGGTGAGCAGAGCCCGTATGAGAAGAATGGTTGTATCCCTCTCCTGGGATGAAATAACCAACCTGGGTTTGCTTCCACAGTTCCAGGATACAGAAAAAAAGCATCAAGGCTAAACTAAGGACATTTCACCAAAACATTTTCCTTCCTACTCTTCCCTCAGTATTGCTTTTCCATTTAGCAGTAAGTTTTGCAAGATTTCATCTGGTGTTGACATCTTGGAAATTTTAGTGAATCTCCTCCGTTACCCCCTCCAAAAATGTTGAAAAAGCCACACACACAAAAAAAGCTTGCTGCAAGGGCCTTGCAAGGTTTTTATGATGTTTATATTTTTAACAGCATTCCCTGTCTCCCTGTTTTTCTTTTATTTCACAACCGGAAGTTGAAATAAAGAAGAGAAGGTTTAAACAAGAGGGAATAAACTGAAAACTGGGGAAAGAGCTGACCATTGCCCCTTCCCCTCTGCCAAAAATAAAGGTTTGCAAAAATTCTCCTAGGATTGTTTTCTGCATCTCTTGCATTGTTTTCCTGAAGAAGTATGAAGCAATTTCAGCCTTAAAGCTTTTTCTAGGTATAGGAGAATTGTGCCACGGGCCTTGAATCCAAGAAGTACAGAGGTGGTTTTCTGTCTTTTCACTAATCCTCCTTTCTTCTTCCTGCTTCCCCTCTTAGAGAATCTGCCCTCCAAAGGCATTGAGCCCTCTATGCCAAGCAGATGAACACCAGTTGGTTCACCACTGCTGCCAGCAGTTTCAGAGGTTAATGGTTACCCTGGTTTTGACAGGTTTGACTTCTGGGCACAGTTAAGTGTTGCAGAGAAATGAGGTGGTGACCCATGACTACAGAAAGAGTTGAGACAAGAGCTGGCTCAGACTACAGAAGTTCAGAGTTAATGCCTACTTGAAATATAAGGTGATGGCAGCTGCAGGTCTTTCAGGACTGTCAGTCACAGGAGTTCAGGTGCCAAGGGATCAGATACCAGCTTGTGGGGTTGCCACTCTTGCTTAAAGTTCCTTTCTCCCCCATGCTCTCTTTTGGAAGCTGGTGACCCTCTGTTATATTTTCATGTACACCTCCTTGGACAGGAGAGGTAGCAAATGGCTTCCCTTTTTGACATGGAAAGCTAAGACTCTTGTGTAGTCATTTGGCTCCAGAAACTGTGACTTGAGGAGTCTGATATCATGGCACTTACCAGAAGCGAGATATATATTTACAAGAATTGACATCATCTTGCCTGCTTTCTTGCTTTCTACCATGTTTCTCCCCACTCCTTAAAACATCATCTGTAGCTCCATAGATTCAGTGGATCCCACAAACTCCTGAAAATCCCCTGCTCCATCCTTACCCTTAGAGCATGGCTAAATTTGGTATGAGTTACCTGGGCTCTTCAGTTAACAGCTGCTGTTGGGAGTTCCCAGAAAAGCAGCAGTGGCTAAACTCTCAGCTGCCTTGCCACAACTGCCTGGGAAAGGGCCAGTGCTGAAAGAAGCAGCTGGTGCTCACTTTGCCACCCCGCTGCTGCTGAGTAGGAAATACAGGGTTAGAGGGAGGTGATAAGGTAGCAGAAATCACTGGTGTCTCATTGCCAGGGTCAGAAGGGAAAGCAGATGTAACTGGGGTGACTGGCCATGCCTCTATGCTGTGACCAGGATGGCTAAATTCCTTGCCATTGGTGCAGTAATCTTATCAGCACTGAGAATTAGGTTGATAACATGCCGATGACTGGGATTGACTTATCTCTGCACTTTGCCCCTTCCCTTACAGTCTAACTCAGTGCTGGACCCCCTGCCCATCCTCCTTCCCTACTGTTACCCCAAACAGGCTTTGCTTCCAGTCCTCGGGCTGCCAGCAGCAGGAAGCCAGCCAGTATTGTCTAAACAGGGCCATACAATGGGCAGCATTGTTGACACTGGATTTTTGCCCTCATTAAAGATGACCTCACAGCCCACCCCTTGGTCACTTCAGCCATCCCCTGGGGACTGTGAGGCTGTCTTTTGAACTCGGGTAAATAAATTGGGAGAGGAGGGGGAGAAAGGGATGGGGAGCAGAGGAACACAGCGGTCTTTGTGTTGCCACCCTCTCTTCAGCACTGGTGCTCTCTGGTGTCTTTCTACCCACATCAGACATGGCAGGCCAGGTGCCAAGGAGCCAGCATGCTGAGCGCCGTCCCCACTCTCCCAGCCTGTGTTCGTGGGGCAGCGACACCCTCTGTGGTTCTGCAGCCTCCCTTCTTCGGGTTGCAGTTTGCTTTGTTCATCTCAGCTGTCCTTTCTTCTCCAGGCCTTCTGTGCCTTCCCTCCCACACCTGCAATGGACACCTCCTGCCCCTTCTCTTTAGGCTGAGACTATCCTCTCAAGCATCCCTTATCGCCAGCACTGTGGAAGTGCCAAGCAGGGACCTGGGGAAATGCCACTTCCTAGTTAGTGGCAGATCTTCTGACCCAGCTCAGGTGGTGCAGGCCATGCTGCACTGTCTCCTGCTCCGTGGTGTCACCCAGGTTTAGATGCAGCTAGCACATCTAAGATGTCAGCTGCATCTAATAAGGATGGATCTCCACCTGTGTGGAGAGAGAGGTGATACTGTGGGGCTGTAAGCCCTGGGGCTGGATTGCCACATAGTCAGCACAGGGGCATATTGCAGCACCAGGAAAGGATGAGGGCACATCCAAGGTCAGTTTGCTGCTGCTCCTGTTGGGCAGAGCACGGTGTCCTATGCCACTGTGTATCCTCTTTGTCTGTGTATTCTTCATCATTGCTTTTTACCCTGTCTCCTTGTTGCAATAGCAGCCTTGGCATTTAGGGGCTGACCAATACTTAAGAGAACAAAAATGGTTTCCGAAAGTTAAAAATAACCTGGGGTGTAGAGATCAAGTAGACATCTCCCTTCCAAGCTGCTGGCTGAATTCCAGATATTTTTTCTCTTTCTGGGAAGGTTTTTGATAAACTCCTGTTAGGGAAGCGGGCATACCCGGACAGGGAGAAACTGGTAGGGCTGAAACTGAGAACCCATACAGGCTGCTGGTATGAGAAGCATGAAGGCCACAGGGGAAGCTTGCTGGACCCCTGTCCCAACCTTCTCTACTCTAGGCTTAGCAGTGGCACACAAAGGAAAACCTCAAAGGTGGGGGGTGCATCTCCCTGTCTGCCACCCCCAACTTTGCCTACATCCATACCTTGGTCTCCTTTACAGTGAATCCTTTTTTTTCCTTTTGGGCAGCGGGACTAGAGCAGAGAACTGTCTGTATTTCTCCAGACACCAGCCTTGCTTTTCCTCCTCTCTCTCTTTGCTTATCCCAGTGAAGAGCTGTATCTTTTGAGCAGCTTTTTTTTTTTTTTTTCCTATAAAATGGGAGTGGTACTTGCATCCCTTCTCCACATCCATTCACAACTGAAAATCCTCCAGGATTCCTACCTGAGCAGAGTGCCTCCCCACTGTGGCAAGTGACAGCTGCAGTGGTGTGCATGGCTGGCCAAGGAAAGGACATTTGGAGTTCTGAAGGAGAGAGGTGCTACAACCTGTTACGTTTATGGCCCAGAACATTTTTAGGTCTCCTTGCTGGGAATGAAGCCCTTACCTGCCTGCCTGGTTTTGTTGCCTTTCCAGGTCTTTAAAGAACCTGTCTACCCTGTCTCCTTTAAAGGAAGCCAGAAACACACTCTTCCCTTTCCACATCTACTTCCTCACTTAAAAAAAAGGGATGCAGACCTTTGTTAGTTTTGGTGGGTAAAATACCCCATGTTAAAATGCCCCATGTTAACCTGGTGTTTGATTTGGAGTGTTTAATAGGGGGAGAGGTCTGTTGCAAGTGTAAAAAGAAAACCTGGGCAGGTAACACTGAAGGGACCCAGCAGCCCTGTATCTACTCTTAGCTTTTTTTTTTTTAAGTGTCCTCATTTTGTCTCTTAAGTCTTGTGAGAATGCTAACATAGAAGTCTAATTCAAAAAGTCAATCTACAAAGGCCTTTTACAAAGTCTGGTCTTCATGGCACTGGAGAGCTGCAGCAGATGATCAAGGACCACATGAATTCACACATTTACACAGCAGGCATTCAGTGTGTTCTGGAAGGTACGCGTTTGGCTTCATCTGAGCTGTATTTGAGGGGGTCATATTTGCAGAGAATTCAAGTCTAAACTTCAAGAACAACCCACAGTATCACAGAAATTACTTCAACCTTCTTTAATTGATAATGCCAGGTGATTTTATCCGTGAGTCTTTGAGAAAAGAAAGTAAGGGCAAAGCAGCAGAATTATATGGCTTTAGGTATAGAGTTACATGACATTGTTACTATTCTTACCCTCCTAATTTTACCTAGATGAGGATGGTTATGGAGGTTTTGGGAAAATGGTCTTTCAGTCTGAGCGTTGCTGAACGGCTCTGGGATCCATACATGCAGTACAGCTACTCTGAATTTTCCCGCTGATGTGATGTGATGGAAGACAGATCAAGCTTCCTACTTCTGCAGACTGTACTAAATTAGGAAGAATGGAAAATGTTTTGGAGGTCACCTTGCTTAGATTTCCAATAAGATCTTGGCAAATGGGATGCACAGACTGAAATAAATAGGCTGCAATTCACTACGCAAATACAAAATTCTAGCTTGGGGGAAGAGTCAACTGTCCAAACCTACACTGGGAGAGTAACTTTGGTGAGGTAGAAGTTCTGCAGATAAGGGTCTGGGGGCAACAGTGGATCTGGGGGCAACAGTGGAGTATGTGCTCACAATGTCATGCTACTGTGAGTAGAGCAGACTGTAGGTGTAGAAATAGTAGCATAGCAAAGATGCATGAAGTAACTGTCTGGTTCTGCTTGGCACTGGCAATATCCTAGCTCCAAGGTTTTGCTTTGTTTGTCCATTGTGCCATGCTGCTTTTAAATAGTCTGCTGGCTCTGTGTTGTGCCTTGGGAATTACAGTTCTGCAAAAGGAATTACATCTAAAGACTAGCAACCCTAAAACTTGAATAACCTCCCTGAACAGAAAAAATAACATGCGGGAGAATCCAGGCAAACTTTCCCTGTCCTGCACCAGCAAATCTTTAGTTGCATGTGTGACACGGGGCTGTGCAGCTCTGGGAGATGGATGCCTGTCAGGATGGCACCTCTGAAGCCGCTATCAAGGGACTGCAATGTCGTCCCCCCAAGAATGTCTCCACCTGATCACAGCTTCTGTAATATGCTGAGAGCATTCCCACAGGGACCCCAGGATCTCAGCTAACATGCCTGAATGCTGCGGTAGAATGAGTCTGGAAAGTGCTAGAACACAAATAACAGCTAGCTGGTGTGCAAACATGCAACATTGCCAGTGACTGGTAGGGCCCCAACTCTTCCTTCACCTGATCTTTCTCCGTCAGTCAAGTTCATCCTTAGAGAGCTGGCTCAACCAGGTGATTGGCTTATTCATGAATATCAAGCACATGGAGCATCTAATCCCCAAACTGATGCCAGCCTCTGCCTTTTCAAATGACCATTTGAGCCCTTCTTATCTTTTTTTCCCACTTATAAAATGGAACCTTCATGGATTACTTGGAACGACATGGTCAGGAATGAGTAGAGAAAAAAAGTACTGTGCAGCATAGGACTGTGCAGGTTGAGTCAATATAATTGTGCTGTGGAAAAATGATCTTTATCTAAACAATGGTTTGGTTAGAGAAAACTGATGGAGAAAGGTAGTAAGGTGGTGAATCATTTGCAGCTCCTGATGAATCTGCCCCTTTGCTCTCCATCCAGGACTTGGCCAGCACCATTCCTCCCCAGATCAGTGGAAAGGGCTCAGAACATGCTGGAGTAGGACTAGGGCAGCTCTTTGGTGCCCAGAAGGTCCCTGCCTTGGTTTTCAAAGATATCAGGACTCCTTGTTCTGTGTTTCCTCCCTGGGACTCATGACTAGATCTCAGGAGGTGCCAGGCCCTCAGGTGCAGGGACCCAGCCTGGTACTGCTGGATCTATCACAGACATCTGTCTGGAGCTTTCACCCTTGGGGACAGGGTCTCTCCTCTTCACGTGTGTACCAATGTGAGTCTCAGACAGTGAAAAAACAGTATTGAAATATCAGCAGTTGACACCAGAGGGAGAGCGATACTCCTACAGCAAGTGTCAGAGTTACTTGAGGTTTTACTCTGGAGGTCCCTGATCTCATTGTGTCTAATCTCTAAAGTTTGCCCCAGGCATGACAGGAACAGGCAGGGGGAGTTCCTCTGGCCAGGTAGGAATTACATGACAGTTAACCAATGCTGAGGATGTAAATTTGAACTGCTAATCCAGTTTTATCCCCCAGCCCCACCCCTTGGATTTCCCCTAAATTATCTGCATGGGATAGCTACATTGTCTGCCCCTGCCAGAGGGGCCTGAGAGGTGGGAGTGTTCCCAAGGTCTCTCACACAGACCCTCTCAACATGCAATGATTTAACTGCAAAGAGCCTGGCAACTTTCAGCAGGTGGCTGCTGCTGGGACTGTGGTATGTCCTCCATAGCATGTGTATGTCCCTCACGCCATCATGATGATGTGCAGGGAGCCACAACCTGCCAGGAAAAGCTTGTCCAGATGCAATAAATTGCACTCCCTTCATCCCAAACACCTGCACTGGTCCTCGGGCAGGATTGCTAGTGCTCTGTTGAGCTCTTGAAGAGGACTGGCTGCCTCTCACCTAGTTGGTAGATGTTTCTGCTGCTCTGTCCTGGCAGTGACAGGATGGATCTTGGGGCTGTGCTGGCTCTGTCCTTATTGTTTTTATTAACTAGGGTGACAGAGTGGGCAGTAATTGACTGAGTTTGGCAGAGGACAACATCAGTCTGGCATGGGGGGTGAGTGCTGGTGGGACTAGGATTCCTAGTGCTTGTGGCTGCTGGCGGATGTGGTCCCAGGCAATAGGAGCCAACTGAGGAGGGAGCCATGCAGGCAGGACCAGCTGCACAAAGGGGACAAGGCAGTGAGTGCCTAGGCAGTTGTCCTGCGCTGCCTGGCTCAGGAAGCCTTGTGAAGCTGCAGCTGAACCCAAGTCAGCAGTGCCAGAGGGTTGCTAAATAAGATAACACAGCTTGGGCTGTGGCAGCAGGAGCAGCAGAGGTCAATGTGTGAAGTCATCCCAACACCAGGAATGACCAGATGGAGAAATGTGCTCAGCAGTGGGCACCATGCCCTCAGAGAGAGAGCAAACCTGGGGACAATTCAGAAGGGAGTGAGAAAAACAGGAAGGAATGCAAGGTGTGCGCTTAGCCTGAAAGAGCTGGTTGGTGGTGGCCACAGGAGAAATGAAGGGAGGCAAGGACAAGGCTGGAAGAAGACAATAATCTGATCCCTCTCTGCACTAACAAGAGGGAGTGGGGTTATGTTGCAGTAAGTGAGATTTAGATCAGGCCTACTTCTCGCTCACAACTCATCCAGTGCCTCCCTGCTGCTGTCCTCTGGCCTGACACTGGCAGGCGTCCGGGGAAGTCTGCCCATGAGGTAGTTTGCCGTCACCCAGAAGTGCCGTCTCCCCCTGTGCCCATAACCTGCCTGGGACGCCTGTGAAAAGGCAGCAGCCCCAAAGCCATGTTACTGGGTGGCCCCTGGGACAGCAGCAGAGGTTTGTCCTCACACGTGGGTCTTGCTGTGTGTGCATCAGAGGTCTGGGCCACCTCTGCTCCTGTGAGGGAACGGACCACCAGAAGAACTGGTTGCGGTGGGAAAACGGTGTTACCCGGCCGGGGAGGAGAGCACATGGCGGCCCCCTGAGCCACGGTTCACAAGCGGATTCTGCGTGTCCGCCCCGCCGGCTGTCCAGGCCTCTCGAGTGCGGGGCGGGTGGGGGCTCTGCCG
>NW_020799105.1:5433884-5444606 GCF_003259725.1 Athene cunicularia
AGGCGGGGAAGCGGGGACGGGAGCGGGCAGGGTCCCGCTGCCGCCTCGCGTGGGCTCCTCCGGTGCTCTGCCCTTGTCCTTCCCGTCCAGCTGCCACTTTTCCGTGCAGTGCGGTCCTGGGCTGCCACACGGCCCCAACTCCAGCGTTCCCAGAGAGATATTTACATTTTGGCTGTTTACAGGGGAAAGGGGAGAAACTGAGAGACAGAGCTGGTCCACTGAATCCTGCAGGGCTGCCCAAGCCCAGCAAAAACTGCAAGTATAGGATTGCAGCCCCTGAAGCATCCCACAGATTTCAGCTGCGGAATTGCACTCCGGTCAGGGGTTCTTGAGGTCGGCTGGACCCAGATTGCAAAGGGGTTTGAACAGCATCCTCATGGGACTCATCCAGAAAGTCAGAGAGGGTCAGAGATGCTCCCAGGGGGCTTTCCCAAACAGGGCAATCCTGTGCCACTTTGTAACCAAGAGTCGAATGCTGTAAAATTCCTGGGAGCTGCCCAGCAAGCCTGGGTGGTCACAACAGTGAATTTAAAGAGCTTTACTGAACTTATAAGCATGTAGTTGGTGAGTAGATGAAAAGCACTGAAGTACAAATAATAGCTAATGAAAACATGCAATATTTCTATGCAAGATCTACTGTGAATAAACTGAAAAGAGCATAGGCCTTACCTATGCTTCAGAGACAGAATGCTTAAAAAAGAGCTGGTGCATCTGAAGGTGGGAACATGAGCAGGAACATAAGTTCAGGAGGAGGGGAACAATGTCACAGCAGAGACCTTCTTTTACTAGTCTTCCATTATATGTATTATGGCATTCCATTAGGAAGCTGGATGAAGTGATGCTGTTTTCCATCATGCTTGCTTATTTAACAAAGCTGATGGAAACTCCCATCTCATCTCTGACTTGTGATGCTTCCTGTTCCTAAGCGTTAGCCTGAGTATTAGCACAATGTTTACCAGTTTAGGCCTGTACAGTCTCGTAGGCTTCTTCTTTTCAACTAGCTCTTCCTACTTCCACAGATTTAAACTGTACCTTATGCTACCTTATCATATAAGCATACTGAGTGCTACTAGGGAAGGCCTTTTGGGGACTAAACAGACCAGGTGTTGAATTCTTGGATGTAGACTTCTTCCTGTTGGGGTTGAGCTATAGAAAGGCAGGCTGCGTATGCCAGGAACCTGGTGGGATAAGGATATGGAGGTCTTCCTTGCTCAGCTCTCTTTGCCTGCCATAGAAGATCCAGCCAGTTTCTTCACCTCTGTGCCTGCTTTCACTTTCTTTCCTATTCACATAACCTGTTGAGTTCTCTAAGGGAATGGAATATGCAGAGGCTAAAGATTACTGATTACTGGAAAGGCCTTTATGGCATAATGACTTTCTCTAGCTGTATAACACACCACTTACTGGCTGTTTCTTCACTTTGTGCACAGAGGTGCGGTGGGTGGAGGAAGCAAGCAGCCGATTCAATGTGAATGATAGAGCAAGCTTCAACTTTATTGAAAGAAATCACACCTTATATAAGCACTCTACAATACACTACTTGTAGCTCTATTGGATACATTTAAGAAACTACATTATAATATCTCAGCCATTGGGTACATCTAAAAGGTCACATTATAATATCCCAGCCCCTTGTGGCATTTCTGGTATGCATAAACATCTTTCTTGCTTTGAACCTGTTTCCCTCTCAGGGCTGTTTTTGTCTCACCCCCAAGGTCATAATGTGCCCCAACTTATCTCTTTGTTCTCACAACAGTCCTTGTCAGCATCACTGAGCCTTGAATCTCCCTCCTTATTAGTATAACTGTACCCTGGGTTTTTTCCTCTGTTTATCTCAGGTGGCTGTGACCGACTTCTGCAGGGAGCTATGGCCGACCAGCTCCTGCAGGGAGCTATGGCCTTGCTCTCTGCAAGCTGTTCTCCAACACAGAGGTATGGAGAGAAAGCAGCAAATGGTGTCTCTGAGTAGTCAGTGGCTAGGGTGAAGAGTTCAGAGGAACAGGCCTTCCAAACAGGTGTTTGAAAAACAGCCTATGCCTCTTCAGGAGCAAAACAAGGAAGAGCGATCAGCATCCCTTCATCTGATCACACTTACTCAACACAAACACTTAGTGGACACAAGCTTGCAACCTGCTCTCTTCTCAGGAGTATTATTCAGGGACTCACTTGCATCTGGCAGATAACTGTATTGGGGAAGAAATCTTTGATCCAAGTCCTGCTTTGTCTTTGCAAGGATACTGGCAGGTGTTTGCTTGTGATATGCCATGGGCACAGGTTCTGTGTGTTCCTCTCCTTGCTGGATGTGCTAAATCTGGGTCAGAGTTTCCAGTCCTGCTCAGCGCGGAGAGATAGTCTGTAACTGGTGTGCCAGCACCATCTCTAACTGTTGGCAGAAGATCCCCTGTGGGGTGGTGCCTCAGCAGGGGCTGCTGGCCTCCTGGTGAGCCTGTGCTCCTGGGTCTGGCAAGCAGGTTTACCTTCAGTGTCTCAGCAAGCGTCAGCTCTTTAACTGGCTGAACCTTTTTCTAACCATGAAATCTAAACGCTCTGTAGTTCTTACTCAGTGTTCGAGACCGCTCTTTGGGGGAATTTACGGGCTCTTTGGTGCCGTCCCGGGTGGGCGCGGCGGCGGCGCGGCGGCAGGCGGCGCAGGGCGGAGCGGCGGGACTTGGTGAGGCCACCCTGACATCAGGGGCGGGGGGAAGCAGCGGGGTGAGGGACGAGGCGCCTTCGGAAGGAGGAAGGCGACGGGCAGCCAGTGCGCGGGCACCAGGGGGAGATGCCGAGGTGCCTCGACAGGCGCAACACCACGGCCTCACGCGGGAAACGCCAGAGTGGCTTTGAGGGAAGGGAGCCCCGCGCTGGCCGGTGGGCAGCGCTGAGATGCGGGCGGTGGGGCTGAAGGTGAAGCCCGTGATGACGCCATAGCAGGGGGGAGTGTGGCGGCGCAGGGAGGTGAACGCTGAAGGGGCGCAGGGCGAGGACAGAGCCGCTGGCGGAGCGTTAGGGCGTGTGAGGGGCAGAGCCTGCGGTACCTCGGGGAGGGGACGGCGCCGAGGGGGCTTCGGCGGGAAACGCTGAGGTACCTCACAGAGGGGACGGCACTGGGGGGGCGGGGTTCAGGCGTAAATGCCGAGGTACCTCGGGACGGCACCCGGGAGGCTTCGGCGGGAAATGCTGAGGTACCTCAGGGGAGGGGACGGCACCACTGGGCGATTTAGTGGGAAACGCTATAAGGTACCTCGGAGAGGGGATGGCATCAGGGGGGCTTCGGTGGGAAACGCTGAGCTACCTCACAGAGGGGAAAGCAACGGGGGGGGCTTTGGCAGGAGATGCTCAGGTAACTCTGGGAGGGGGTGGCACCAGGAGGAATTCAGCGGGAAACACTGAGGTACATCGGGGGGAAAAGGCACCAGTGGGGGCTTCGATGGGAAATACTAAAGTACGTCAGAGAGGGGACAGCACCGCCGGGGCTTCGGCGGGAAACACTGAGGTACCTGAGGGAGGGGAAGGCACCGAAGGACTTGCGGCAGTAAATGCTGAGGTACCTCACAGAGGGGACAGCACTGAAGAATTTTGGCGGAAAACGCTGAGGTACCTCAGAAAGAGGAAAGCACTGGGGGGTTTGGTGAGAATCGTTGAGGTACCTTAGGAAGGGGACAGCAACACTGGGGGTTCAGCTGAGGAACCTCTGAGAGGGGACTATGCTAGGGGGTCTTCGGTGGGAAGTGCTGGGGTACCTCAAGGAGGGAGTGGTGCTGAGTGGGCTACAGTGGAAAAGGCTGAGGTACTTCAAGGACAAGGGAGCACCAGAAAGGCTTCAGCAAGGAGCCCTGACGTGACTCAGGGAGGGGACAGCATGGGGGGAGGCTTCAGCTGGAAATGCTGACGTACCTCACGTATGGGATGATGCTGGGGGGTCTTCAGTGAGAAACGCTGAGGTAACTTAGGGAGGGGATGGTGGCAGGGAGGCTTCAGCGGGAAACACTGAGGTAGTTCGGGGAGAGAATGGCCCAGAAGGAGCTTTGGCAGAAAATGCTGAGCTACCTCAGGGAGGAGCTGGCACCAAAGTGTGGTTTCAAAGGGAAATGCTGAGGTACCTCTAGGAAGGAATGCAGGGGTAGGAACCTTGAAGCACATCAAATGGGTCAGGAATGTGTTTAGGACAGAAACTGCTGCAGTAATGCATCCTGGTAAAGTGGGGGAGAATAGTAAAACTCTGAGCAGGCCACCTTGGATGTCTACATCCAGGCTTGGGGACAGGGCTGTTGAGTTTGTTAATCCTGCCCTAAATATTTGTCTCTCACTCTGTCTCCTGCAGCACCTGACTGGATAGAGAAGCAACTGGACAAGAAGATTCTGTGCCACATCACAGATCAAATTTAATACTCTCAGCTTCAGAGACCTGGAGAATCATCTCCATCTTGCCTTTCAACAGCCTCTGCTTATAAACATCTCCAGGGAAGAGCACAGAGTCACCAGTAAAATGCCCTATTGAACCCCAGGGTGTACACTCTGCAACTTCGAAGCCCACCTCTGCATTAACACCTACAAGATTGCACTGCACACAAGATTTGGACTTGGCACTAGTTGTAGTGTTTGGCTTTGGTGAGGACAGTGTGTGTTTGTCAGCAGTTAGTATAGGGTGGAGTTCTGAGGAGAAAGGGACATTTTCCATGCAGGAGCTATTTGCTGTTGGAGTGGTGTTGTGGCAGTTTTCATGCAGGTGTTTGATGTTGGAGTATTATTGCAGGACAAGTGGCTCTGTGAGGGCTTGTCTATGAGATGCAGTCGAGAGAGCAGCTTAAGGTGAAAGGAAGAGATTTGGAGGGTTTGTTGGTAGGTTTTGGAGAGCTTTTGGAGACAGGTCCAAGTTAGGTGTAATATAAAGGGTGAAGTTGACTTTGCCTGGGTGGTGCAATTGGGTTGGTGTGGACAGCTAATGAGAAGTGGTCTTTTGCAAGTGAGCCTAAAATTCAAGATCCAGCTGGCAGCTATAGATGTCATCCCACTGCCGGGATGGGCTGAAAGGGCTGTGCATGGCCAGTGGAGTGAGGTCCGGCAAGCCTGAACCTCCGCAAATGCCAAACAACAGTAAGGACTATGGAAATCTGTAATGAGCTATGAAATCTCTCACACATTAACTTAGGGTTCAGCCTGAGATCTGCATTGTGAGGGGTGTGCTGGGAAGCTCTTCTGCAGCAGATGGGCAGAGTTGGGGTGAAGGCCTCTATGGGGAGCAGGGGCCAAGAGGGGAAGGTGGCTTTGCTTGCTGTGGGGTGCGGGGAGGTGTCAGCACCCAGAATCAGCCCCTGACTGGCTGTAGGGTCCTGGGGTTGGTGTTGCTCAGGCCTCTGTCTCTCTTGGGATGGAGCAGCTCAGAAAGGAGAAAGCAAGAAGGAAGAGGACAGCGGGTCTACAAGTCAAAAGCCAGGAAAAAAGAAGAGGATGGTGGTGGATCTGTGAGTCAAGAGCCAGGAAGAAAGAAGAGGGAAGACAGAAGAGGATGGTGGTGGATCTGCAAGTCAAGAGCCAGGAAGAAAGAAGAGCACAGCAATGGATGTGTGAGGAGCGAGGAAGAAGGAAGAGGAGGGTGGCGGATATGTGGGTCAAGAGCCAGGAAGAAAGAAGAGGGAAGAAAGAAGAGGATGGCGGTGGATCTGTGAGTCAAGAGTGAGGAAGAAAGAAGAGGACGGCAATGGATCTGTGAGTCAGGAGCAAGGAAGAAAGAAGAGGAAGGAATAGAGCTTCAAGTCAAGAACCATGAAGAAAGAAGTGCACAGTGGCAGATCTGCGAGTCAAGAGCTGGGAAGAAAGGAGAGGATGGCAGCAGATCTGTGAGTCAAGAGGCAGGAAGAAAGAAGAGGACGACAGTGGATGTGCGAGTAAGAGCAAGGAGGAAAGAAGAGGACAGCAGCTGATCTGCAAGTCAAGAGCCAGGAAGAAAGAAGAGGGAAGACAGAAGAGGATGGTGGTGGATCTGCAAATCAAGAGCGAGGAAGAAAGAAGAGGACGGCAATGGATCTGCAAGCCAGGAGCAAGGAAGAAAGAAGAGGAATGAACGGAGCTGCGAGTCAAGAGCCATGAAGAAAGAAGTGCACAGTGGCAGATCTGCGAGTCAAGAGCCAGGAGAAAGAAGAGGACGGCAGCAGATCTGCGAGTCAAGAGGCAGAAAGAAAGAAGAGGACAGCGGATCTGCGACTCAAGAGCCAGGAAGAAAGAAGTGCACGGTGGCAGATCTGCGAGTCAAGAGCCAGGAAGTAAGACTAGAGAAGAAAGAAGAGGATGGGGCTGGATCTGCGAGTCAAGATCTAGGAAGAAAGAAGAGGACAGCGGCTGATCAAGGCTTGTCCTAGGTAAACTGCAAGAGAGGCAACAGACAGGTATCCTTTTTAATGAAAATTAAATTAAATTTGCTGTCTCGTTATCTCTGCGTGTTTTCCTGTGATTATTTCCCTCTCAGTGTGCTGTGTACAGCAGGGCCTGTCATCCACACTGCAGTGCATGAATCTAATGTTGACGCCTAAAGAATAGGAGCTGTACTTGCTGCTACACTTGTTTGCTATCTAGAATACCTTCTCCATTGGATGTTTTTCTTTCAGGAAAAGAGTACATCATGGAACTGAAGAACTATCTGGTGGTGTCATTATACATATTTACTCCTCTTTTCTCTGTTTTATACTATTTGTAGCTTTTTTCAAATTTGGATTGTTTGAAAATTTACAGAACGGGCTGTTAGGCTTTGGAACAGGCTGCCCAGGGAGGTGGTGGAGTCCCCATCCCTGGAGGTGTTTAAGAGTCGGGTCGACATAGTGCTGAGGGATATGGTGTAGTTGGGAACTGTCAGTGTTAGGTTAATGGTTGGACCGGATGATATTCAAGGTCTTTTCGAACCTAGACAATTCTCTGATTCTGTGAAAAGTATTTTTATTTGGCTCCGCATCAGTTTCTGCTGTGTCCACCACACTCATGTATCGTGGTCATTGCACTACACATTGGTGGCAAATTAGCCATGCCTTATATTTCTCCTGTAAAACAGGTACAAATATAAAAATATGATGATCATTACAGGAAATAGCTTCACGGTGAGTGTTTGAAGGATCCTACTGCTAATATATTTTTTTAATTATTTGGATTATTTAGATGCAACAAAAATCTATACTTTTATCCTTTGCTGTACAGAAGGTGGCTGAACTTTTTTATAGCTTATTCAATCAGCTGTAAAGCAACTGTGTTCTGTGAAGAAGTAGGGTGTATTTATTCAGGCAGTATAAGCACCATAGATTATACAGAGGAACACTTAAAAAAACAACAAACAAGCCAACCAAAGAAAACCACTCAAAAACTGCAGACTCCTGCATGATACACCCTTTAAATGCTGGGATGTCAATTCTCCTGAGAGCCTTTGAGGGGATAGCCCCATAATTACAAACACAAGTGAGCCAAACTGACATCACTGAGAGAAAAATTCTGTTACCACAATCAGCTTTGCTCACAACCCCATGGCAAGTTGGGGTAAAGGACCAGTTTGGATCAGGACAGGCCCATGGTAATGGCAGGTAAGTTTGTAAATGCTGAGTGTGTGATCGCCAAAACAGCCATGAGGGCTGGACCTGGCCCGTATATTCTTTTTCCCACCATCACATTCTGTCCTGTTTCTGGAAGTTTTTGCACAGGATTATTTGAGAACTATTTCTGAAGGATGCAGAGCTTTCAGAGTTGCAATGCCTGCCCAGCTGCTGCTGAGCTATAGAATTTAACCTTGTTACTGTAAAAGAGTTGTTATAGCTCGTGGTGTGCCAAGTTACTGCTACTGGCAAGACAAGGGGTATGAGGAAAGGCAATATATTTTATTAGGCCAGAAGATATAAATGAGAAAATGTATTTTTAGAAATGCAAGTTGGTGGTTTTTGTTTTTTTTTTTTCTTTTAGTGAGATTTGCAGGGAGCTGAAGGAGGCTTTACACACTCAGAAGCAGGTCTGTTGTTTCCTAGCTATGACAGTGTAACAAAGGATATTCCTTGTTCTGACATACTGTCTTTTTAGTCATAGCAGCATTATTTAGTAGCCCGTATCTTTATATCTTGTTGGCTCCAAGGCTTTTAGTTCCTGGGGATGTCGACAGAAAACTGTCGTGGGGGTGTTTGTGACACGTACCCCCTGAGCTGACACATCTCCCTGCGCCATCTAGTGTAAAACGAGGCAGCTCCCTAGCAAAGAAGTGCTCGGGCATTTTGCCGGCCAGCCAGGCAACTCCAGTCCCACCTAGACTGTGCTCCACAGCTGAAGCGTGCACTAACAGTACAGTTCAAGTTAAGCGGCCGAAAAGGACCTTTACAGACCTGCATAAATGAGTAAGTCGCCCCAGCCTGCCTGCAATGCACTGCATGTGCTTCCTTAGTTATAGGATGCTCTCGGTTCTGCTTTGTGTTAGGCTGTTCCAAAGGAGGTGACACAGACATGACCTGTCTCCTAGGCTAGGTGAGTGGCTCAGGCTGTCAATACAGAAGGTCAGGGTCCCACAACCAGCTCTGCATCCTAGCCAGCGAGAAAGCAGATCCGCAGTGCATGGCATGGTGTGGGATTGCTGCGCCACAGGCAGCAAGAGATGTGCTGTGGAAAAAACCCGCACGCTCTCCCAAAGCGGCAGCTCTGCACCATAAGCCACGCTGCCTATGCACGGGCAGGGTATCTGCTCTATGGTCCCAGGGGTGTGACTGGATGCCCAGCTCTGGTATGTGGCCTGTCTCCAAGGTCTCACCCCTCAGCGTTCCAGCTGCTGGAGAGCCCTGAAATGGTTTCCATCCATTCACCCCAATGACTGCATTCCACCACTCTCATTGTGCTAAGGAGTGATAAATCAAAGCGGGCCCTAATAATACCAAATTCAGTCCAAGGATCCACCCCAGACCTCTGGTGACCTTCCAACCAGCTGCTGCCCTCTTCATGCCCTCTGACAAATTTGGTCTTGACTCACTGTTGTTCAAGATGTTGCTCAGTGCCGCCATCAGGTAGGTGACATCTGGGAGACATCTCTGCACATCCCAGCTGGCCTGGCAACATCACCTGTACAAATAGTCCAGAGAAAGCACTCTTGCTTGTACCTTTGACACCTGTGGTCCTATAGGTGCAAGAGCCATGTTGTTTCCCTGGGTAATGTCAGAGAAACAGCTGCCATCAGTACCCATGGAGAAGCACCTCTTCCAAATTACATATTCAGACCTGAGGAAGGACCAGGATCAGGCTGTGCATTTATTTGTCATCGCCTGTCATCCCAGGGTTAAGCCATCACCTGATCCTCCCCTCCAGGCCTACAGTCACAGGCCTCCAGCACCTCTGGGGCTAGGGACTACTTGCTGCTGGCCAGTGGGTGAACGCTGGCAACTCCTAGCCATTGTTATTTCCAGTTTTCCTGGTATAATCCCGCTTTTTCTCAGTCTTGCCCGAGGGCGATCATCAGGCACTGCAGGGCTTACAGAAATTCTGCAAAAGCAAAAGAGTCCATCCCTGTCTTCCAAAATTACACTAGAAGTTTACTCCCATTTTTCACTCCTTATTTTAACAATGAGATCGCAAAGAGGATGTTGTGGAAAAACGTTGACCGGGATCACGTTTTAGGCCAAACCTCAGCTTCCTCCCGGAGTGCTCGCAATGCCTGGCACACAAATTACAATGCCTGCGAGCCGAGTGCCGGCAGCTGCCCGGGGCGACCTGCTGGTGCCGCCGCCCGCCCGGCTCGGCGCTGCCGCCACTCACCGAGAGCGTTTCTGCTCTTTGGCGTTTCACTAAAAATTCAGGACTTCCCCGACCGCTAAGCACAGCCTCCCGTCGGGCCCCTCTCCCCAACGGCTCCTGCACAGGGTCTCATCACGGCCCCCAGCCCTCGCTGCGCCCCGCCGGAGACTCCCCTGAAGCTGCCTTGGGCTGCAGGCAGCCCGAAGGGTCCAATTCAATCCCAGCCGCCTCCTCCCTTTCCTCTACCCACCCACACCCCCCAGTGCACGGGCCGTCTCCTAGCAGCTTCCTCTTCCTACAACGTTATCTAGATCTGTTATCTCCGTTGGGAAGCAGAGAAGGTCTCCTGGACGTGTCGGTGTTGTCAGGACTGCTGGGATAATAGGGCTGACCGTGGTTCCTAACGACGGGTAGCGCCATCCCTCTGATAGGTGTCACCAGCTGAGCCGGTATAAAAAAGAGGGGATGTGCTCTCTGTAGGGAGCTGTTTGTGTGCCCTCTCCTGGCTGCTGAGGCAGGCAAGCTGTTTAGCATTGATTGATTATCCCTCTTCTAGTTTACACCAGCCTGGGCAGGCAGTCTTCACAAGTCCAGTTGAAAAGTTTTTCTGCTGGCAGTGACCAGCCATGAGCTCGTCTCACCTAAACAGCAGAGCTGAGAGCCACTTTAGAGCCTCAGAGGAGCATGAACTGGAGTCAGTGGGGAAGAAAGCTTGGGACAATCCTGTTTACAATGGCTCTCCCTCCACCTCGTTGAAGATTCGGGCCATCTACAACCCAAAGTCCATCCTGGAGAATCCCTATGAGAACTTTGAAGAGGTGAGGGATCCATTGCCCTACCAGGAAGAGCAAAGCAAAGCTGTGGATGGGAAGACAAGTTCTTTCCTCAAGTGCTGCTTCTACATCTTCAGAGGCATCCGAGGTAAAGTTTTGACATCTCACTAGAAAGGATTTGCTAGCCCTTAAAGAGCAATGGGGGGTGGGGGGG
>NW_020799105.1:5444656-5449266 GCF_003259725.1 Athene cunicularia
GTGGGGGGGTGGAGGGGGATGCAGAAGGTAGAAACCCCATAGTGTTTGTGTAGCTCAGGAACCTGCTCAACATGAACTGGCATTACTCTGGAGATCATCTTTGGCTGACCTGGAAGGAGCATCCTCAGTCCGTGTGACTTGCTGTGGCTCCAGGGTCTGTCACGTTACCTCTACTACAAAGCAGGAGGTACAGGCAGACTTAGTGGTGTGCTCAGGGTTGTGCAGTGAATCTATTGGCAGAGCTTTGGACAGAGCTTGTGTCCTGAATCCACAGGAGCCGGCACTCTGGTGATGAAACTATTCTGCCTTTGTGTGTGTTTTCTAGATGGAGTGGTACTGGTCCCTGTGTTATGGTAACTTAAGAACTGATATAAATATCCACCAGAGAAAATCTAGCACTGGTAGGACTGCAGTACAGAGGGTAATGGGAATGTATTAAACGAGGCTTTGCTTGAAGACAGATGAGAGAAAGAGGTGCTAGTTTCCAGTTTAAAAGACAAAGAGGAATGAAATATTCTATAGGCTTATTCAGACACATTCAGAAACGTGGGAACAAGGTAGGTCTTCTGTAACGATACAGTCCTGGGCAAAAGCATTTGTTGAACAGTTTCTTACAGAAGACATAAGGTCCTAATACTTTAAAAACAGAGAAGGCAAAGTAAGAAACTGTATTTCTTGTGGAAATTAATATTTTCTTGCCAATGAGTCTTTTCTTCCTGACTTCTAAGGCAAGAACCTTTCTCAGAGCTGTACTCTCTACTGGTACATGTGAGGGAATAACAATATAGCCTGGTCCTGAGTTGCACAGCACCTTTATGACCAATTCTTTCTTGTAATTGCAGTTAACAGTCTAACACTATTAATTCATATGAAAATCAGAGCTAAGGCTTTAGAGGTTTCTCCCAGCCAAGAAGTGCTGGGTGGGCTTGGTGGGTAATTACAGATTGTTCAGAAGCAGCATACCATTTATCTATTTTATTCTGATATCCTTTCTTCTAGGCATTGTTTGAGACTTAAAAGGGCAAAACAAATCCATACTTTAACACCAGAATTCCATTTGTGAGATGCCAGGGCTGAAACTGGAGCATGCAAATGAAAATACCTGTCAGGACACTACAGCATTTGTTTCCTCTATGATTTGCAGCAGCGTGCCCTGCCAGCAAGAGCTGTAAATAGGGTTGCAGAACAGACCAGAGCTGGGAAGATGAGTTCCAAAGGCCAGTGCAGCCAGAAGAAAGGCCTCTATCAGCCTCACAGAGGTGGGGACTTTTTCCTTGAAGAATTTGATCCTTCTTTTGCATCTTTACTAGGTGCTCACTATTTTTCATTGCCTCTCCAAATACTGCTGGTTCTCCCCTTCCCCTTTCATTTAATCATCTTAGTGTCTCACATGGAAAATGGAGGTAGTAAAGAGAAGTTGCTTAGCCAAGGACAGTTTGTGGGGTTTTTTTGCTTAAAAACGATTCCTTGGGATTATGTGTCTGTGGCTCTTTGTGGGTACTCATCACAGTTGGCTTACTGAGTCCTTTTCTTGTTCTCACCATCTACTGGACTGGTCTACCAGTGAGTAGCTGCTGCTCCCATTGCCACTGCTCTTTCTCACGCTCTGGTTCTTGCATGCCTCTTGCCACTTCAGCTGTTTCATGTCCAGCCTACAGACAGACTTTGCTGGGCATCTGGGTGGCATGGGGGTTGATAAGGGACACCCAGCTTCCCACTGCCTTTGGAAGAGGGTCTCCAGCTGTACCCAAGACACTGAACTGGTCACTTACCTGCCTCTCAAGTCTGGTTTAAAAGGACCCTCAGAGCATAATGCAAATGTTGCCATTAATTCTTACCAGTTAATTGTTACTAGCAGGAAAGCAAGAATTACAAATTCCACTCATTGCCTGTTTTCTAGATTCTGGGACTTTTTTCTTTGCTCTGCCTTGTGAGTGCTGGGTGGTCATGCAAGATGCCGTAAGCAAGCCTGGATGTCTTCTAGTCTTGAGTATCCTTCTACTCCAAGTGTCATGTCATGTCCAAAATAGCTGTATCCCCAAGGGGGTGGGTGGTGCCAAAGGAGAAACAGATGGGGACATGCTTCATGTATGAGGTGGTATATTTCCATGGCATGTTTCCTAAAGAAACAGCTGAAACCAGACCTCAGCTGATACAGTTTTACAATTACTGGATGCAGTCTGAAAGGGTACTGGACCAGCCTCATAGTCCTCCAGGTATAATTTTGGGCGAGTCTCTGAACCAAGTTTTCAAGTATATTTGAATGTCCCTGATTTAGGTGTTCCCGAGTACGCTTCTATTCCCAAAGCAAAGAAAGTCTGTTCCTCTGTTCCTAACAAGTGGATAGCAGAGTTCCTTGCCTCATGGAAAAACAAATAAACCTGTTAAAAGATTGTGATATAGCCATATCTCAAGATGAGGGGGTTATTTAAAAGTGACACGAACAGATGGGTGGGTTGTTTCCCCTTGTTTTCCTCTGTTGTGGAGATTCTTGTAGACCACATGATACTCTCTCCTGCTAGGATCTCATTTCTGTTGCTGGTCTGGCATGTCTAGAACAGGCTACTGCTTTGTCCAGGAACAAGGGTGGATGCTGCAACAGTCACTATGGTAGCTGATGGTGCAAAAAGCTCTCTTATCTATTGAGATGCCAAAGAGCTGTTGAAAGGACAGGAGTAAATGCACACAGACCACTATATTACTTTTGCTTGCTCCAAAGGAAAAAATGCTTTATTCTCTGCCAGAGATTACTTCAAATGTGTAGCCTTTGATCAGCTTTGTTCCTGGCTTGCAGGAAGATATTTGTTGCATCCTCCTGGGGATGGGCATCAGGACTGAGCTCTCTTGGAGCTGCAGAAAGCAGCAAGACTATGGGTATTATTGACATGGCTTCCATCACTAGGCTTTCAAGTGGAAGTTCTTCTGCCTTTCAACTTCAGGAGCATTTCAGAAATCACAACAGAAAACCATTACAAAAAGAACAAACAAATACACTAATGGTATCAGGTGGTTCATCAAACCAAAATATCAAGGCTCCTTTTAAAGGAAGTGTTTCTCTCTTTTTGATCAATCCTGGTGATGTTTAATGAGTTGCTTTCACTGTGTGAAGAAATCGGATCACTAGCTGGGGCAATTGGCATAACTGTATTGAATTCAGCAGAGCTCCATAGATAGACATCCTGAAGATAGTTTGGCTCTAAATTTGATGCTGAAAATATTGAGTTGGGTTATTTGATTGAGTCTTATGAACTACAAGAAATCTGCAAGAGTTTTTAGGTAAGCAAGGGACAAATATTTGGGGCCTGATGGCTCATTATACACTAAAAGGACTAATAGTTGTAAAGGTAGCATCAAATGCAGTTCTGCTATGGAAGTCCTATCAGAAGGTCAGCTGCTGGCACATGGATGTGGTTTCAGGAGTACTTATGACAGACCGGATTGCTGCAAAGACTAAGCTGAAAAACAGGCACAAAAAGATCAGTCCATAATGAACTCAAACAGAAAACTGGAGAGTGATTTAGCAAAATAAGAAACCCAATATATTTCACTTTTGGTCAGCCCCAAATCTTTTTTTCATACTGGAATAGTTCTTTTTAGGGGTTATTTAACACATTTTTACAGCTCTTAGTCAAGTTTTGAAATGAAAAGTGGTTTAGCCTTGAAAAGTGACAAAAATCCAACTCTACTTTGGGAACAGGACTTCAGCTCCTCACATGGCCTTTGGCCATCAAAACTCTCCAGTTTCTTCTTTACACCCAACAGGTCTGTGGGGCACTACACTGACAGAGAACACAGCTGAGAACAGAGAGCTTTATGTGAAGACCACACTGCGAGAGCTGCTAGTCTATATTGTATTCTTGTTGGACATCTGTCTATGTAAGTAACTGTTACATCTCATAGGTGTCTTTTCTGTGTGCAGCATCAGAAAAATAATGTGAGATTTTATTATTAGACTTCCTCACTCTGTTGTAAGTGTTAAATTTATTGTACATGCATTCATTGCAGCAAGCAGGTATGTCATTAACCTACAGAATAGCAGTGGTACACAGAAGTAAAGTAACTGACTATTGCTCTAGACCTAATTGATACTGGTTAGGTTTAAGCAGTATTTCCACCCACATTATCAGTTCTAGCCATTGACTCCACAGACCTGGGAGAATCTGCCCAGGGTCTTGTCTTAGTTTCACAGCAAATGTTCAAGCCCCAGAGAGCAGCTCTAGAATCTTCCTGAGAGCAAAGACAGAGTTCAGAGAGATTTTCCCCTCTGAGACTGAAGGGGTGGCTGAGGTGATAATGCAGATGGCAGCTCACACTGTTGTTCTTGGGTGGATTCAATTTGTCCCTGTACTGAATGCTAATAGACTTTGTCTGCGTAAAACAATGGCTGTTTGTTTTCTGGGAAGCTTCATTCATTATCACAAATGAGCACCTGTGGCATGGGACAGAGAAGAGGATTATATTTCATGGACCCTGTGGCAGGATAGACAGGCAGACAATACCAGCCTGAGTTACTATCACACTGGCCCAGGGAGACAGTGCTTCAGTCACTCATCCTAAAGAACTACGACATGCACACAGGTCTCTGTGTGGTTGCACACTGACTCATCCGG
>NW_020799105.1:5449316-5472389 GCF_003259725.1 Athene cunicularia
GGGGGGGGGGGCGCTTTGGGTGACAGCTGCTTTATTTCATGATGTCTTTTCAAAAGTAGGACATGTTCTTAGTGATTACCATGATAGATGTCTTTCTGCAGGAAGGAGCGTTGGAGAGTTGAAACAACATATTTGTGGAAGTTAGAACCTGCTCCTTTTTGAGGTTTCTTGGTAGATAAGAAACTAACTGGACCTTTCCACTTGGTCTCTATACTTCATGGCTTCACATCAGGACTTCAAAATACAGATCATGGACTTTGTTCTGAGAAAGAAAATTGCCCTCAGAAATTTTGTCTGATGACAAAAATTATTTCCCAGGATGTTCAGTTGCATCATCCAATGGTCTTCTCTGCCTTCTAAGCTCTTATAGTCTTCCAGTCTGACAGTTTAAATTCTGGAATATGCAAAAGATAAGTTTGCAAATCCTTAAGAAAGCAGAAAGTAATATGATTCAAGTTCCCAAGATTTTTTTCTCTTGTGCCTTGCTTGGCTTATCTGTGATAGTATAAGCTGCACAGGAAGTGAATATATCAATATACTTATATAAGGCTCCAATATTCATTCTTGTCTCTTCTCTCAGTGACATATGGAATGACAAGTTCCAATGCCTATTACTACACTAAAGTGATGTCTGAGCTCTTCCTGCAGACCTCTTCGGATGGCCGTGTCTCATTCCAGTCCATCAGCAGCATGGCTGACTTCTGGGTGGTGAGTGCAAATCTGGCCTGGCATGGGGAACTCCGGAAATCTCAGCTAGACTGGGATATTCAGTTCCTCTGAATGTGCTACCTAGTGATTTCAGCAAGGCATTTTGCTGCCACAAGCTTTTGACAGCTACTAGTAATAATTAGAATATAATTTGCATGGAAAATATCAATTGATTTAAAATATAATTTATCCCTATGTTCAGTGTGGCCAGAATACTGGCTAGGCTAAGTGTTGTGTGTGCCCAGAAGAGCCCACTCCCCAGTAACGTACCATTTAAACAGGCAGGACATAACAAAAAATTGCTGTGATATGATGCTCATTGTACAGATAGGGAGGATTGGCCTGGAGAGGCCAAGTGATTTACTCCAGATTTCTCTGCAGTAGAAATGGCTTTGAATCCTACAGTCCAGTGTCGTCATGTTGGTGTCTTACTAATAGACCTATGTCCATTTGCATGGGCAATTGTAGGAACAGCATACTTAACCTGCCTGTAATTCATGCCTGGGCTGGTCTGATCTATAAATCCTTTATGAAGATGCTGGAATTAAATTTTCTCTGGCTTTTAACAAAGAAAATAATGAGGGAAAAAGATGTCTGGGGTCTAACACATTTCTATCAGAGACCTGGTGAAGGAATAATGTGAACCACAGTGAATGCTGTTGAGATATTGCATCCGCTTATCGCTGACAGCCAGAAATTTTGTCATATTTAAAAAGTACAGTGAACTATGGCACTATTGGTTTTCTCCCACTGTTTCCAGGGCACTGGCACACACCCTTTTCGTAATTCACACCCCATGCCAAGGCAATTCCTTGAGACTTGTGCTCACTGAAGTGGAAGGGACAAAGAGAATTGCAGAGCTCTTGTCTCTTCATTAGCCCAACAAGGTCCAGCAACCATATTTACAGGCCTGTGAGGAGACAACCCTGCTGCCCAGCATCTTCTACCACCAGCCCTGGTCTTTCCCCGCCTTAGCATATATCCAACACAAGCTTCTACTTTCCATCTTGGGGATTTGAAAGGGGTGGGTCAGGTCTTACTATCTCAAGCCCAAGCTAAGAAAATTCCTCTGTTGTGTGGGCTATGAGGAAGTTGTTTTCCTCTCCCTCTCTTGCAGTATGCACAAGGCCCGCTTCTGGATAATCTTTACTGGACAAAGTGGTACAACAATGAGTCCCTGGCAGTGCACAGCACCCAGTCATACATCTATTACGAGAACCTGCTGCTGGGTGTCCCACGCATGCGGCAACTGAAGGTGAAGAACAATTCCTGTCTGGTCCATAATGACTTCAAGGAGGAAATCTCAGGCTGCTATGATGTATACTCAGAAGACAAGGAGGAAAGGATCTCCTTTGGGCTCATCAATGGAACAGCGTAAGCACATTTTCTGCTGTTCGGGATTAGAAAATCCAAATTAGACTCCTAGTTAAAATAAGATCTGCTGAGCTGCAGGATGCCAGGGGTTGAGTTTCTCACATAAGGCTGGGATTCCCCTTGCAGCCAGAGGCAGCAAGTCCTTTTTGTCTGTCAATAAGGCCAAGCATAGCCAAGGAACCTGCAGAATTTTCCCTCCATAGTATCGCAAGTCATGTTGTGTCACTGCTGGGAAGCACTAGATCAGAAATCTAACAATAGTGAGGAACTGATGTAGGCTCAGATCTGGAATAGGTATTAAGTGTCAACTCTAATTAAAAACCGCTCTGTCCATTGAAGATATAGTCTAGTTTCTCCTGGCTACAAGGTCATATTCATGCCTTTGCTTATGGCTTGTCTGTTGCAGGTGGAGGTACCATTCTGAGGAGGAGCTGGGTGGCTCATCTCACTGGGGAAGACTAACTAGTTACAGTGGGGGAGGATACTACATAGACCTCAAGTTGACGAAAGAAGAGAGTGCTGAAGCCCTGAAAGTCTTGAAGGAGAAATTGTGGCTGGATCGGGGGACACGAGTTGTCTTTATCGATTTCTCTGTGTATAATGCAAATATCAATCTGTTCTGCGTTCTGAGGTAAGCTGAGTCCCACTGAAAATTATTTTGCCTCTTGCTTCTTCCTCAGTGCCAAGTTTATTAAAATGCAAATATTTTAATACAGTCCACCAGGTGGGTAGGACTGAGTGGCGTCAGTAGACACTGTATGGATTAGTATGAAGACTTGGTCTTCCTGACATAACCAGTCACACTTCTCTTCACCTTTCACTCATTCCTATCATGGGCAGTGAAGCATCAGAGATTAAGGCTGTGTAAACACATGTACCACTCTTCCACTCATGGTTTGGCAGATGGCTCATCATTGTGTTTGATGCCTCTCAAAATTAACTGAGAGTCTCCATCCCTCTGTTTGTAATTATCAGAGTCTTCTTGTCCCCTTCAAGGTTAGTGGTTGAGTTTCCAGCCACTGGTGGTGCAATTCCCTCCTGGCAAATCCGGACAGTCAAGCTTATACGATATGTCAGCACATGGGACTTCTTCATTGTTGCTTGTGAAATTGTCTTCTGTGTCTTCATTTTCTACTATGTTGTGGAGGAGATTTTGGAGCTGCGTATCCACAAGCTTCAATACTTCACCAGCATCTGGAACATCCTGGATCTAGTTGTCATTCTGGTGAGGATCTTGCACACTCTTTTGGGGGTAGCAATGGCAGAGAGGTATAAGAGCCAAAAGAAATGAAGGAATGGGGAAACTGGTCTAGATAAGACAAGAGCTCGCACATATTTTGCTCTAATAGTAAAATGAACTAGCAGAGTAAGTGGACACATGGTGTTCTATCAGCTCTTAGAAGAAAATTCTTTTCTTAAAGATGCCTGAGACTGTGAAGTCAAGGCATCATTCAGCACATTATTACCTTATTTTCATCTCCCACCAGTAGACTGCAGTTGTGAAGTGTGATACCAAGGAACTCTGTGACACTTTCATTTCTGTGGAAAGCATAGGTACAGTGGTCACTGAAGACTCTTCCTCTTTGCAGCTCTCCATTGTTGCTATTGGGTTTCACATCTTTCGCACCATTGAGGTGAACAGACTGTTGGGAGAGTTGCTGAAACACCCCAACACCTACGCAGACTTCGAGTTCTTGGCGTTCTGGCAGACACAATACAACAATATGAATGCAGTCAACTTATTCTTTGCCTGGATCAAGGTATTGTAGGGGGTCTGGGAGGTGCCAGGCCTCCAGTCTCAGACCTCTTCCTCTAGGTAGCTTGGGGGTTGACTCTTCCATCCCTCTGAGTGAATGAGAGTAACAGCTATGTAACAGAGGATTTTCCTCTCAAAGTCACATGCTCTGTTTTGTGGTAAATCCAGACAATTTTTCAACCTGTGTTATGAGGCCAGTTATATGGAGATAGTGGGTAGGGAGAGGAGCTCAGATGTTGTGGTGTGAAAGTGGTTTAGAAAATGCTCAGTACAACATAACTTTTTCCATCCTCTATTATTTTAGTATTTCGGAGGATAATCTGCCAAGCAACCATACCTTTCATGATGGCCACCCAACAACTAGAAATGAGCCATCTGTTGGCATGGACTCTGCATTTCAACCAAAGCATCTTGGCATGGTGGAAAGCCACACTGTACTTGTGGCTCCTCATTAGCTTCAAGACATTTGCCCTTATAGCCTTCCCTCTTTACATTTTTCCCTTGACACAAGGAACAGTCATGTGTTTATGATCCCACAAGAAGATGGTGGCACACCTGGGACAAATATCCTGAACACTAAGCCACCATTCCCCTATCCTGGCTGTCTTCTCTGTCCTTTGGTACTATAGTGAACCTCTTGTCTTAGTAAGCTTGCAGATATGAGAGAGAATGATCTAGCTGATGGTTTGGCCTAACTTTGTTCCTGTTCTTTCTTCTTGCAGATATTCAAGTATATTAGCTTTAACAAAACAATGACCCAGCTCTCCTCCACATTGGCACGTTGCGCCAAGGACATCCTGGGCTTTGCCATTATGTTCTTCATTGTCTTCTTTGCCTATGCCCAGCTGGGTTACCTTCTTTTTGGGACTCAAGTGGAAAACTTCAGTACCTTTGTTAAATGCATGTAAGTGTGTAAGTCAGAACCATGTTTCCATCATTTTGTCAACAGAATTTTAACTGGTTTTTAACCTCTCCCCAACTGCAAATCTGAATGTCAATCAGATACCTGTTCAATAAAGCCACAGTCCTCCAGCTGTGACATGGACAAAAGAAAGCAGTGAGAAAATTTATGGTTATAGATAGATTTCTGGTTGTATGATGTGTATTGGTAGGGATGCAAGTAGCTGATCCTACCAGACTTTGAGACTCCTTGCAGCCCTACAACTCAATGGAAAACCCAGCCTTTCCGTGGGAGCATTTAGTGAGAAGTTTCAATTTGTTAAGCCTAGAGAGCTTTCCCTTCATGTAGAGATTTTAGGCTCACCAAGGGTACTCAACACATGGCGTAGCTTAATGTCTTTCTGCAGAAAAGCATCATAGCTCAGCTGATAATTTAGTTCTTGTTCTGCAGGACCTCTTGTTACCTTCTCACCTGCTATAGGTCTGTAAAGGCAGTAGAAAGGCACTGTCTGACTGGCACTGAGACCTTGGAAAAATTGTTTTTCTGTACACTGTCAGATGGCTTTAGGGTAAACTTCTGAAAAGGGGTAAACTTCTGAAAGAATAAATTTCTGAAAAGTAGTAGTCTTATGTTAATTTGAATATAAATTCAACATGAAGTTTTCTAAAGTATGCTGTCTCATAGTCTAAATAAGATTAAGTAGGCATTTTCAAAGAGATAAAAGTAATTTCTTACTGTAAGGAGACACTTCAACTTCACTGAATTGGGGCTTTTTAAACCAAAGAAGAGGAAGCAATGCCATATTCATCATCCTTAGACCTGGAAAACATTTCCAGCTCTCCAAATAGTCCAAAGGCAAGGAATCTCAAATGGAATTCTGCATTTTACAGACAGGAGTTTTGGGCTCCAGGCTCTCAAGATCCTCTTCCCTGCACATGACTTCACAGACTGTATCTTTCTGCCTGTCTTTTTTTTTTTTTTTCTTTCTTTCTTTTTCTTCTCCTTTCATTTTTTAATTGGACAATACTTCTTAATGAGGGTCATTTCACTGATCAGTCTCCAGGGAAGTCCCACAGATAATATAGCAAGACACCTGAGTGGTATCTGCTACAGCATCATTTTCCAACCTGTGTTCCACAGGCCTCTGGCATCCAGGTCCTGCCTTTAAAGGGTCTACAAGTGAACAGAGATAAGCAAACTTGTGATCAATAGAAACTTGCTTCATTATAGGAGCTATGAATTGCAAAAATTGAAGAGCATTGTCCATTACTAACATCCTCTTCACGACCTTATGAACTCTCTTGAAAGAGAAGGCTTCAGTGAGTCAAGTGCCTTTATAAGGGAAAATTCAGGTTGGTTTTGTGGGTTTTGCCTGGTTTTTAACTGCTATTTAGATCAAAACACACTTTGGACAACTAGAAATTTGTGTGGAAACCATGTTTCACTTTCCAGCCAGCTCTTGCTCTAATCAGGTCAGTTCGCTTAACCCCTGAAATACTGCAGGTAAATTTAACTCACCAGTCAGACTGAGTGCCTTAGACCCTGCTCTGGCTTGGGCCTGTGACCATTTGGGCTGCAGGCAGGTTCAGGGTTCACCTCAGGACTGTCTGAAGATGTAGGATAAATTTATGTGCCTTTGTGTGACCTTGTGCTCTTTCTCTCCTCCAGCTTCACTCAGTTTCGGATAATTCTTGGTGATTTTGACTACAATTCCATTGACAATGCCAACAGGGTCCTTGGGCCTATTTACTTTGTCACCTATGTGTTCTTTGTTTTCTTTGTGCTCCTGGTAAGCAAGAAAGCCCTTCCTGTTCCCATATTGACAGCAGTGTTTGTGAGACCCCTCCTGGTAGTCACTGAGTTAGGTGCAGTGCAAAAGCTTAGAGAGAAAAGAGGTTTCTGTTGTGGTAGCTCCGCAGTGCAAATAGACCAAAGTAGACAAAAAGCACGTCATTGAAATTGGGGATTTGATGATGAGGGATATTGAGAGCCATATTCACATCCTTTAGGGTGAAGACTAAAACTGACTGGGAATACCACTGATTTGGTATTTGAATTCAAGGGGATCAGTTCAGCTGCTCTGTAGCAGGCAATGAACAAAGCATGGGGACAGTCTCTGGCTTTCTAGGCAATGGATGCAGGGGGATGCTCATAATGACCAAGTTAAACAGTGCCAGGAATCCAAGTGTAACCTAAGATCTTGCAGGAGAGGCTACCAAAGATGGTATTTGAACTGGGTATCTTCAACCACTCCTTTAACTGCAAGGACCTCCCTCACAGTGAGAAAGCACTTCATCCACTTTAATTTGCCCAAGGGATACCCCATGTGGAAACAGTCCCTTGTTTAACTAAGCCCTGCACGTCTGTGCCTGTCTCTGTCTCTTGCTCCTTCATGAGCTACTGAAGCAGGCAAGATGCCTCATGCTTATTCATATCTCTTCTTCCTATTTTTCTAGAATATGTTTCTGGCAATCATCAATGACACCTACTCAGAAGTCAAGGAGGAGCTTTCAAGCCAGAATGATGAGCTGCAGCTCTCAGACATCTTGAAGCAGGTGATGAATAGTGAAAGCTGTGCTACTTTCTAGCTAAATACTGAAGCAGTTTCTGAAAGTTCATGACGTATATGAAATTTACTAGAGAAAATAGTGGTTGCCAAGTGCAGGCCCACCTTCTTGGTGCACACAGGATTTGCAGTTCCTTTTGGGGATAAATCAAGCTCCCAGATCCTTTGGCAATGAGAAGATGAAAAAGCAGGGCTTGGGGGAATCCTGTTATTTGATCATGCTGGTAGTGTTTCTGAGAGACTTTTCTTCCCAGGAAAGTCTCTAGACAAAGCTTGATAGAGTCCTTGATAGTCCTTGATAGAGTGTACTTTGATCAATAAATTGGCCGGTCCTATTTTGCTAAGCTGAGCATGTTACAGCAGTGCAAATCTAGTGGGTTATATCTGTATTTCCCATGGGAAGTTCCAGAAAAGGTCCTGGAAGGTTACAGCTCTGTGCTGTGGGACCAATATTCTGCAAAGAGTATTTGAGACATTATCTTAAACAGCTGATGACCAGGGGATGAGATAGAGTCGGGCAGAGAAAAGGAGAGGACAAACTTTGCATGGAGACTTCAGCTACCATGTTGGTGTTGCTTTGAAGGTGTGATCCTAGTTTAGAGATGGGGTTCATTCAGCAGTGTTGCATATTTGCCTCTGGGAAGCTTATCTCCCTGTATTACTTGGCATCTGCCAACCCATACTACATTGTGCTCTGCCCTATTTTTCATTGTTCTGCCTGTATGATTCCATGGCTGTTTGCACCCTTGGTAACAGAGCTACAACCGGACGCTCATGAGGCTGAAGTTGAAGAAAGAACAGATTTCTGATGTGCAGAAAGCACTGCAAAATGGAACGAAAGAACTGGACTTTGAAGACTTCAAGAACAGCTTGAAGGAGTAAGTGAGTCAGCTTGAGGGTTGTCTACCTAGCCCTTTCTCTTGGTAATACAGGTAATTTAAATTCTCTGGTTTTCGAGACTGGGAGGGCTGTTAGCTCAGATCTTGGCAATGTAAGACTCAAAAAAACCCCAGAAGGTAGTTATCATCTTTCCTCAGATGTTTAAACTGTTTTAAATAGGTTTGTGTTACTATCTCTTTCGCATGTGGGATGTTTAGGTTTTTCACTGGCAGGAGAAAACAGTATACTCATTTCAAAAGAAGTGTTCCTGTACTGTTAGAGCTTAACAGTGTAATTCAGTGCTTTGAGCTTTCTCATTCTATTCTTTTGCAGACTGGGCCATGCAGACCATGAGATCACAGCAGCCTTCTCCAGGTTCGACAAAGATGGCAATCACATCCTTGATGAAGAGGAGCAACAGCAGATGAAGCATGACCTAGAGGCAAAAAGGGTAAAAAAATGGGCAAGGAAAGAAACCCCTTCTTTGGTAGAGATCACTCCAAACTGGTCTCAGGAATCTTTGGGTTTGTGGTATAAACTAAGCAGGCAACTCAAATACAGCTCCAACTCTGCCTGGATAGCAGCTGAGTATATCACTGCCTGTGAAGCTGACACTGAGTTAGTATCCAACTTTGCAGGAGTTTCTTTATCTATCTTCTAGGTTGCTCTGAGTACAGAGATTGAAAATTTGGGGAAATCCTGTGGTGACAACAACCTGGATGAGAATCTGACCTACCTGGAAGCAAGGAATAATCATGCCAATAAGGCCACCTGGGTCTCCAAAGTAGAGTTTCAAGTGTATGTTTGTGCTGACAGTAGTTTAATCCCTCTGCAAGTGAGGGGTCGGATTTCCTGCTGCTTCCTTCCCTGGTGTAACTGTTTACACTGATGCTGAGCAGTTTCAGTAAGATCTTGCCCCTATTTATCTTGCATAAGTGTCAGTGAGCAGGTCAGGAGAGAACTGGGACAGTTCCTGTAATGTAGTTTGCTTGTTCCTGTAAAAGATTGAGTTAAGAAATTTTGCTTTCTGCCTCTTGAATAACCTCTGCAGCTGTCAGCTGGCCACAGACAATATACTGTCATGTTTCAGGCCAGAAGGTAGCCTGGATAACTGGGCCAGGGGAAGTTGATACCTCTACAGAAGGTCCTGTGGGAATAAATATCCTCAATTTATAGCCTAGTTGGCCTTCATCCTCCAGATCTGAGAATTACATTGTTCCTTACACAGGAGGAGCATGGGATAAATACAGCACAGAGAATCAGGACATCCTGATTCTGCTACTGAGAAAATCCACATAGGGCCGTATCAAAGGAGAGGCAGGTGCAATATTTAATAATGGGATTGTATTGTGGCTGGACTGTTACCCAAACTGGTTGGGAACCATCCTAAGCAGTAACACTGATTACAGCTGAAAACACAATGTAACAGGGAGTTATGTCTTCAGTGGGTATGAATCAATTATCTGATGTGGAGCATTCAATCATGTTTGAGGTCTGGCCCATTGTCCATAAGATGTCTGCTGAAAATCCTACTGTTCATTACAAGAAAAAGCTTGCAAATACTCTCCATGTCTCCCCCAGCCTCCTGCAACGTGTGCTGCAGCTGGAACAGTCCATAAACAGCATTGGTTCCAAGATTGATGCAGTGGTGAGCAAGCTAGACACTCTGGAAAGAAACAAACTGAAGAGAAAGGACCTGTTGGGCAAACCACTGGATAATGTTAGCAAGGTTGGTAGCTCTCTATCATGCATTTGATCCAGCTTCAGGGTATGTGACCAGCCCTGCTGTGCGAAAGGGCCTAGTATCATCTTTGCTTTTCCAGTCACCATTGACATAAGACAAAAAGGACTGGGCAGGGTCAGCATTGTACAATCAAGCCTTTTCTATTCAAGCAAAGTGACACAAAGCCTCTTGCTTTCATGTGCCCTCACTTAACCATGGTACCTTTTAACATACCTTCCAGCTCCTTTGAGGCCAAACTCATTCCTGTGGCAGTGGGTACAATTCACTTGTCTTCAGTTGCTTTGTACCTACTTAACCTCAGACATAAAAACCCCGCCATACTGTCCTTCCCAGCAAGAGCAGCTCATGACAGTGTTGTGGACTGTGATCTTAACCACATCTTGCCTGTGGATTATCTATCATACAGGTGAAGGTGGCAGATTGTTAGTGGTATGCCCATAGCATTTATTGCAGAATTGTGACTTTTGCCAAAGACTGCCTATATCCAGTCAACCAGCATATTTTGGGTCTTCAGCTTTAAAGTCAAAGGCAGCAAGGCATGTGGGAGCCATGTCATTACCTCATATTTTTACATCTTTGATAATGAGAATAGCCAAAGAACACAAAGTGACCTAGCTGAGTCAGAAAGAAGCCTCTCTTTTGCAGAGTAGTCTTATGATCCATTCCCATCTGAGAGTGTTTTGGGGATCCTACTTCTCATGTGACGATGCCTGAAAGCATATTCGAGTGTTTGCAATTTGCTTTGCCACAACATTTCTGTGAATGTTCTCATAGAGGGTAAAAAAGGATGAATCTCCTAATTTATCTAATGCTTGAATGTGCATTCATCAGTATCTTGCATCAAACAGTATATTGGATCTTTAATAGGTAGGCAGGCTTGTACTAATATCTGGAAGAATGTGGGAAGATATTTAAGTATTATACACACCTTGTCTCTCTCCTGGAGTGTTGCTAGATTTCTTGGTAGCTTTCTAACATTGCAGGTCACTCTTCCTTCTGCTTCACAGGAGGAAGAACCCAGCCAGGAAGAGCTGCTCCCCCAGAGACTAGACCAGCTGAGGAAAGAAGAAGCAGAAGGTTGGGGGATGGAACATGTTCGAGGAAACAACCTGAGTGACAACTCTTCCCAAAATGGGATCTATCCCATCTTGTCCAGGTCAAGTGTGTCTCAGGTGCCCAAGAACATCCAGCCACAGTCTGATGCATGCTTCTAGTGAATAGCCCAGTGCTCCCAGTGTGGCTCCCATGGTACTAAGTAACTGTCAGTTGTTTCTCCACTGTTAGAATAATCCAGGCAGTTGGACATAGACACCAGTGTTGCCAGGAACTGGTGATGTGAAAAATCAGGAATGCTCTTTTCCAGTGTAATGATGTATAATGTCACAGAGGTAGAACTTCTGCCCCCGATATTTCTGGAGTAGGCTGAAATTTGGGACCGGGTGATGTATCAGGTTTCTGCCTCTGAACAGGCTGATGCAAAGACTTTTATTTATCCTTTCCTAAAAAGTAGAGACCCCAGAACTCTCTGAACACTTGTGTCCAGGTAGGCATATTGCAATTTCACACACACACACACAATTGTCTGCAGGACACAGATGTGGTTATCATGTAAACAAAGCAGAATAAATCATTAGTATGATATGGAAAGGAGAAATTTAGTTGTCTGTGCCTACCTGGTTGCCAACAGTTTTGTTCTGTTGTAGTTTGTTTCCAGAATGCTTTAGTAATTCTCTCTGTACTTTAGATTCAGATGTTGAGAAAAGAGGATACTAACACCTAATTCTGGATAACTAAAATGGCAGCTGAATCCCTGTGTAATTGGGAGGAGATCTGAAATTTATAAATGGAGAGGCAGTTGTTACTGGTAGACTCCTAGGTCTGAGTGTTAGGCAACAGACTTCTGGTTATATGGTTTCTAACACAGTAGTTCACACTAAGAAATCTCCTAATGTCTATTCTCACACTCCTTAAGTTGCATTTCAAGGTACTTCACAAAATTAGCACCATATTTATGAAGTTGTGATGTTTCTCTTTTTTTGTCAGAGAAACAGTTTGGTTTGCAGTTGTGCATGCTGACACCATTTCAGTTGAAGAATATTGTGAAAATGAGATTAATGTCAGTTTTTCAACCACATGCAAAATACTTCTTTTCCAGGCATTTTTCACTTTGCTGAGACTTCTCTTTCCTTGTAGTTGGTGCAGACTATGGCTACTATTACAGGGCCACTGTAAATGTATTTCAGATAGCTTAATCACTGGCATTCCACAATAGTTAACCTTAAATAGGCTCTGTAGGCTTAATGTCAATACAAATGAGTTGTACCAGACCACTGCGAACTCCCAGTGCTACACTGTTTAGTGTGCTATGTAGTATAGCAATAGGTTTAGGGGGGACTGTGTGCACTGGCATTCTGTATTGACACCTTTTTAAGATGGATGTGTTGCTGTGTTCTGGGGAAAGCCTCCCTGGGAGTGTCTGAATGACCTCAGGATCAGCCCTGCCCCCAGACAGCCCAGGCTCCAGGGCTGTCACAGCTACAAGATATCGCGATAAACTGAAGCAGAGGGTTATTCAGATGTGAGAGCCTAGCAGGAGCTGTGAGACCTTGTCACCCAGGCCACACGGAGCTTAGATTTCAGCCAGGAGCTGTGGATGCAGGAACTGCAGGGTCTCACAGCTCACTTCCCATCAGCTGGCCCTGCTGCTGGGGACAAGACTCATCTGTGAGATACTGCCACAGTTCTTGACTCCCAGTTTCAAGATTCAGAATTGAGCAAGCTTTTGCAGCAGAACAATGATGTTGCTTACTTCTTCCTACTCTCAGCACTGAAGCTATTTTATTTTTCAGAAGAAAACAACCTATGTCAGGAGAACTTCCTGAAATAGGCTTTTTTTTTTTTTTTTCCCCCCAAAATTTTAATTAAACAGAAAATGCATATGCTAAATTGTAATTGGACAGAGGCACTCCATGCTCTGTAATAGGCTTGAAGAGTGCACACAGCCCCTTGCAGTGAATCAATCAGGTGCTCTGCGTTGAAACACAGAGTAAGGTTCTTCCTTAAATTCATTTGTAAGTCCTTGTTTTAGATCCTAGCTCAATATCAAACTAAGGTTACTGAGGTATAATTACAAAATCAAAAATAGAGATTGCTCTTTTGAAGTCTCTGAAGGGGTGCCTGCCTTTTCCACAGACTCAGAATACTGTGTGAAGTCCTCAGTCTGTGTTACTGCATAGATATCAAGTACTTGGGATACTGATCTGTGAAGAACTAAGTCTGGCACTATGGAAGAGACCCAAGCAGCAACTGTCTGCTTCAGGGTGTTGATCCTGTGCTGATAAGAGTCAGTGGAAGATAAGTTGCTGGCTGAGGCTCAGTTCCTTAACATAGCAACAACTACTGTGAGGGCAACAGGATCCTGAAATCGGGTCCTGCCAAGAAAATTAAGGTGAAAGTGATAATCTGTAAGGCATGGCTTTATAAAGCCTCTTATTTCTGACAGGGAGAGTGTTGCTTGGCTGTTCTGCTCAACAGAAAAGGTGGCACAAGACCTCCCTCTTTGCACTGCCCGGTGTTTATGTTCTCCCAAGCTGTGCCAAACACCCACAAGACCAGCGCTACAGATAACTCACCCACTGAGGCAGGGACACCGCAGCCACTGCAGTGCGGTGCAAGAGCATCTTGGGGAGGCAGCCTCCACCATCTGCTCCTTTCTGCACAGGGACCCCTATAAGCGTCAGGGGAAGGCAGGTTATGAAAGAGGACAATGGTGTGGCAGCTGTGACCATCAGCCTCAGCCAACCAGCGCACAGGCATTGTGGTTTGCTCTTCAGGTCACCTGGAGGACCAAAATGGCTGTGTTTGTGCTGCAGGGTTTGTTCATGCCCAGAACCTGGGAAGCCAGCTTTCCCCTGCAAAGGGGGAGCATGGGAGTCTTCTCAGGGCTGTTGTGTCTGGGAGCGATGTCTGACCCCCACTCTGCCTGTCTGTGGCAACTGGAAGAGCTGCAAGCCCAGTTTGCTAGGGCTCCCCCCCTTACCCCCCATTCCTTTCGGCTGGGTGTGGCAGCAATCATGCTGCCCTGTTGAGAAGCCCTGAACCAGCTCTGACTAGGATCAGACAAGAACTGCAGTGGTCTTCTGAGGCCATCAACAGACTGGTCAGTGAGCTCCCTCCCCACTTTCTGGCAGAAAGACCACTCCCTTCACCCTGTGCTGCGACTTTGACGGTGCCAGTGCTGCGCAGTGTAAAACAAGCTCTGACCCCAGATTGTGCCTGTGCCTGCATTAATGTCTTCTCTCTTACTTGTATGTCTTTCTGCAACTGTGTTTTGTCTGTTCCTTGTCGACACACTGTCATGTATATGATGTTTCCTAGAACAGGGCAAGGAGATTACTTGTCCCCAGCATTCACTTGTGTCTAATCGTTAATTGTGTCTTCAAGCTGATTGAGAAATAATGTAAATACACTGAATGGTAAGTTCATACAGCTTCTCTTTTCAGACGTGTGTTGTGAGGCCTCCCATCAGGAGCTGGTATTATTTAGTCTGATGGGGAAAGTAAAGTATTTTTTCCTCTATAACAAGTGCGTGGCTGTGTTTTGTTCCAATTTGCAGAGGGTAACCTTCCAAACTGCAGTGTCACAGCTGTCTCTTGAGGTGGTTAAAATCTTCTGGAGGAGGTCTGGAAAAGTATAAGGTGCGATAAAACCACCACAGTTATTTGTGTTGGCAGTTGCAGGGGCTAGGGTCTTGAGCCCCATTCTGGTGGGTGCTGTATGTGCTCCGAAGGAGAGGCTGCCTTAAAACACTCTCAAATACAGGCAAGGAGGAAGAAAGCAGTATCCTAACCACGGTGTCAAAGCACAAGTCACACACGGAGAGGTTCATTGATGTGCTCAGGGAAGGCCATGGCAGAGTCTGAAAGAAGGCTTAGGCATCTGGGGAAGGGTGGCCCTGACCAGCAATGGCCATGAGTATGGAAAACTCCTGGCAGTGTCTCTTCTTTGTGTCTCTCCAAGAATATGATGCATGTGTTTCAACAATGAGCAAGCCTAACTTTTCATGTTTAAAAGGAACACGTAAATATCCAGACACCCCACCCCACCCCCCAAATACAGCCAAGCTTCTGGATTTCTCTCATCAACTGTGTTTAGTTTACCAGTAGATGTCAGTCAGCACCACTCACAACCCTTCGCACCTACCGTCCTATCTGTTCCATTTTCAAAGGAAGTTGGTAGCAAATCTCCCATTTATTTTACTGAAAGAAACAGAAACATAGAAAAATTACTTTATCAGTAGCAAAAGTCAGAAGCAGAATCCAGGGTTTCCAAAACACACTTTATGATACTAGATCCTTCCACTCAAGTATTTGCTATAAATTTTGTCCATCTCTTGCAGATTACAGTTCTTCTCTCTCCAACCTGTAAACAGGGTTAGTACAGGTTTTGCTCACTTTTGGCAATCTTGGGAAAAGTATTAATAAGTGCTAGTATTAGCCTACAGCTGCTGCTAACTGGTCAGTCTTTAGCACTGGAGGTTGTTGGCTGAAGACTGCCCTGCCCCTGCCTCTTCTACAAACACATCCTAGCAGGAGTCCCTTATAAAGAAAAGAGCAACATCAGGGAACAACTATCAGTATTCATAGAGTTTATCAGTAACTAGAGAAGAGGGAGGGGAGAAGCCAGCATCATCTGATGAGCCAGCTGATTACAAATGCAGGTGAAGTGCCATGACATCCTTTTGCTGGTCACAAAAGCCCTAATTCAGGGCATCCAAACCTGAGAGCAAGGAGTACTGGTACTGGGAATGCAGTAGAAGGAATTTCAGTGTGTGCCAGGTCCAGCCCCTTCTCCTAAGCTCAGAGGCCAAGGGATATGTTAAAATGAATACACCAGGTTTTGGAGAGAGGTGGCAGGATTCAGCACTTGAGGAACTGACTAAGAAGCCCTGCTCATGGCCTGGTTTCAGAGGTGGCAAATGCCAGGCATAGCTCATTGCCAGCTAGCCATGCTGCACACATGCCAGGTGCCCAAGTGGGTGGCAGAAGGGTGTTAGCCCCTGGGGTGCGGTGAGCTAAGGCCCAGCCCTGCCTTCACTTTAGGAGTGCTGAAGGAGGAACACAAATGCTCAGCTGACAAAGCAATGTGGGTGTTCTGTGATGGGTCTCCAGTCTGAGGTCATGCCAAGTTTCACTGAGGCATGCCACAGCAAGTTACCCAGCCAGCTCTGGATGGTGCTGTATCCTGACCACTGCTGTCCATGGAAGATACCAGACATTTCTCTGCTGGCATGCTCACCTCTAGGTGCCAGAAGGCACAGCAGCCTAAGATACAGTCCATGAAAGCAATGTGCAAGACAGGAGCTTGAAGTTGGCTGTGCTTATGCTGCCTGAGAGAGGACAAGGAAGCCATCCCAAGTGATTTCTGTTGGCTGTGACTACCTGTGGGGTCCCCTTCTGAAAAAAGCATCAGAAATAACAACAAATTACTAGCTCAGACAGAGTAAAACTCCATATATGTTCATGCACACACACACACACACACACACAGAGCCACATTGCTGTAATATGTCAAACCACCCAGATTGTTCAGACATGTCTGGATTTCACAAGGCAAGGAAGCTCTGAAAGCACATACAATGATTTCTGGTACAAACAAAAGGGCAGAGCTTTTCCTCAGTTTCCTGTAGAACAGACAACTGTGGCAACTTACAGCAATGACAGATGGCAGTCTTTCTTAGCCTTTTCAGGAATACAGCCTCTTCTGCCCTCGAGGGTTTTATCCTGTACAGGCCCAGAAGGGGCCATGCCACCAGCATGAATCCTCCACCATGTAGATATGGAGACAAAAGCACTGGAAGTTCCACAGCACCAGGTTCTGGTCCTTGAGATGCTTACTGGATCACTTTGAGATGTGTGACTGGGAGTTTGCCTTCAAAAGAGGTAAATAGTGCTGGAAGGAGACTTGTGACATCCAGCCCATATTTAGGGTTTACAAGAGCATCAAAGGTGGAGGGGAAGCGCACATTACAGCATCAAAAAAGCCACCTTGATCACCTCCTCTGTATGCTTAACACACTTTGTTAAAGGCCTTTCCAGCTCTGATTTCACCAGCCTTGTTAGGTTTGGCAGGATTTGTGAGAGAGGACTGGGAGACCTCTTGGGAAGGAAAACCTCAGGGACTATGTTGCATGCTTGCTGTTTCTTGCACTAGGGAGAAGGAAGGACTTCGATGTGAATGGCCCAACCTGTGAACTGACCTGCAAAGCTCCCGTGTTTCAATGGGAGTGGTCTGTGGGCCATGCTCTGGCCACAGAACTAGGCTAGGGGGGTCTTTAGCTCTGGTGTGAGACATGAGTGGCCTTGGTGAGAGCTGTGCTGCCGAGGAGCTGCTGGGAGTAGAGCAGGAGGGCAAACTGAATTGGACAAAAATTAATGCAGAGATGGGCAAAGCAGGCACCAGGAGCAGAGAAATAAAATGCAGCAAAGCTCAGTAGTGACTATATTTTAAAACAGAACCTATTGCACTTCTGTTCTCTTACCAGCATACTCATGAGCAGCAAAAGATGTGTCCAAACGGACTGTTAAGCAGTTGGGCACCAAGGCCTGTGTCCAGATGCTATGGTCAGGGGTCCTTGCAATGACACTGAACAAGGAACACCGTTAAGGAGTTCTGATGTGTCTCACATTCTTAACTTGGTGACCATAGGTTGCTTTTGCATGTACCTTTTCATACCCTTTAGGAGATGACAGCATTCGGTTTCTTATCCTGTCCCTCCTCTGTGAGTCATTAATGTTTACTCATTGTCCTTTCTCTCTCAGTCTGAGTGCCTGGAGGAACTACCCCTAGATGTGTTGATGTCCTGGTGAGCAGCTAAGCTCAGTGCCATCAACACCTACTACTCCTGGTGTTCCACACCCAGACTCTCATTTACTCTCCATTCAGACCTCTGTTAACTTTTCTGTTAGGATTCTCTACTTCCCCTGCCTCTCCTGAATTACTGCCAGCTGACACCTAGCTGCCCTTCAGTGGTTTCTGGGTAGCTCTGAGCTCCCCCTGCTCCTTTTGTATGCACTAGTCATCTCCACTTGCACAGCGGTTTCCAAACTAGGAGAGAAAAAGTAGGTCTGGAGAGGAGCAGAGCAGCAGTGTCAAAAAACCTGAGACACCCTGGTCAAGACCAACACCAAACAGTGGCTCTATTGCTCTGCTGAAAGAAATAGCTAAATATGATGCACCTGGGACCTAGTGGAACATAGCCAATCAGGCCAGCTGGAAGGTGAGTATAAAGACCTCTGGCATAAGTAGCTTATGAGTGTTGTGCTTTTTCCTGTGACATTACTGGATGAGCTGTGCAGTGCTACATTCTTTTTGTTTTCCCCTTCCTCTGTGTTACTGTCTTCATCTTCTAGACAAACATCCAAACATCTAGTCTGGCCTATTGCTTTGAGTTCTCTTTGATAACGTGCTACCTGGTGATTCCCTGCTTTTCTGCGACAGTTTCCCTATTGGTAAATGCGATTTCCCTGCAGTCTGCATCAGACTAAGTAACAGCTGAGATTTATGAGCCTTTGCACTTTGCCTTTTTCTTTCACCTAATGTGATGTTCTGCCCTGTGTTGGAAGGATTTGGCACAGTAGTTCTCTGTCAAGGTTATATAGCACTGTTAGGCATCTAGGAAGGGGGAAGTTATGAACAAGACAGAGCTGGTGTCTTATCTCTCCTTCTCCAGAATACAAGCTGACATGCTATCTCACATTCTGCTGTTGTGCAATGTCCCTTTGGGGAAGGATACTCTGCAACTCTGGGCATCCAGCATCTAATGCAAAAAAGTCTGAATCTGTTCAGGGCTGTCACAACAAATACTAACAGCGGTTTAGGCCATGGGAGTGGATAAAAGTTAAATAGTTTTTAGAAATGGGTGGTGGACAGTCTGGACTTTGCTCCTGAGGAAGGAGGTGAAATGTCTGTGTAACACTGTGTATGTCAACATTCATGTCTAGGGAGGGAGTTGACCTCTGGAGAGCTGAGTTGGGACAGATAAAACATACTTTAATCCTGTTAACCTCCTGCAGGCACTGAGGACCTCAAAAGGGAAGCAGAAGGATGGAGTGCCCATTCCTGACTTGAAAATAGCAAATAGCAATGTACTGGAGTGAGTCCTGTCTCAGGAGCTTGGGCTGAGTGTGGGAGAATCTTTCACTGGGGAACTTGTGCTGCTGCCCCAGCTTAGCTTGGTGCTGCTTCTTAGTCTGCAGTCCCAGGCTTTATCCTAAAGGTGTAAGAACATGGGACAGTCATGGCTGGTGTCTCTCCAGATTTGCTTTGTAGGGAGGACATGGGAGCTTCCTTTCTTCTTAGCAGGCTCCCACAGCTTACCTCCCTAGTAGCTGCTATACAACATGGCCAAGATGCATCCCTGGCCTAGGTCTTTATTCTCAGTTTTCTCATCAGACCTAACCATTTCTGCTCCCTCTGCCTGTGTTATCTTCCTCTCTTCATCCGTCTAGACTGCGAGGAATGGAGTCTCTCTGTATTTTTGTTGTACATCTTATGATAGTCTTAAGTTCTCTGTAACATTACTAACAACAGCAAGTTGGAGATGTATCCGAGTACATTTATGATGTTAGCTTTTTAACCACTGAAGAACTGCAACAGATACTTTGGAGTACAGGTCTTATATCCTTATCTGATTAGTTGCTTTACCCAGATAACACCTGTGTGTAGTTGTGCTGATCCTGTAGTTTAGCTATTTATGATTTCTGTCAGAGTCAAGCCCATGATACCTCAGTGTAGTGCACTAGTTAAACATTGATTTCCTTTACTCTTAGATTTGCATGAATACTTTCTTATCTTTAACCAATAAAGGATTTAGTGCTACTATGAATTCAGATAATGAACTAAATGATTAACAAAACTTGACAAAGTTAGATTTCTTCTACATAATTTGCAAGTCTTGCAAGAGCTAACTTCCACAAGGCAAGCAGCACTTATAACTAAGTAAGGGAGGTCAGCACTAGCTTTGACACAAAGAGCAATCAGGGCAGAAAACCCACAATGAGATTTTTTTTTTGTGACTAGGGTGATGAATTTGTAGATGCAGCAAATTCAGCTAGGGTGATGAATTTGTAGATGCAGCAAATTCAGCACATGTGCACACATCTGCCCAGGGTGTGTCTTTGAAAATGGTTTACTGGTGCTTTTGGAAAAGGAGAGCTAGGAAATATCTCTCACTCATGCACCATGTCTGATATCACTGTCTTCTACATTGATCTCAGAGCTGCTTTTGTACAGAGAGCATTGGGATCTGCTTCTTGCCGCATTCGGTAGAGAGGGCAGTAGTACTCATCATGCAATTCCTTCTGCACGTATTTCTCATGCACTTTCTTGCTGGCTAAGTCCTTGAAATATTTTACAAGCTTTATAAAATTCATCATTAGGCAGAGTTAAAAAACACTCTGGATCCTCAGGGCAATGAAAGCAGCATCCTGAAAAAGCAGTGGAAAAACAGATCTGAAAATCTGGTGTCTGGTGATTCTGCTAGACAAATCCATGTCTGACTTGATCAAGTGGTGGCAAGTCTTGGCCCATATGGGAAGCTGGACTAGAAGGAACCCTCAGCATCCCCTTCAAACAGATGGTTTTGTGATGCTGTGGCTTGGACTGCAGGAAAATGGGAAGAAGAGACCAACACCTTCCGTAGAGAGTGGAACTCATAGTCCTCAGTAATTCCTTATCTACTCTGTGCTGGGGCACATGGGGGACATGTTTAGTGTGACTAGGACCGATAGGAAAGCAGCAATGTTCAAATCAGCTGCAAATGAGAATGATGATTTTCAGCAGGACTCCTCAAAGCCTGACTTTCTGCTGGGTCCCTTCCCCCATGCCCAGGACAGTATTATGGTCTCTCCTGCTCTGCAACCCTGTGGTGGCAGCCAGATCAGAGGCTCAAGGCAGCAGGGGCTAAGGAGCAAGAGCAAAGATCCCAAACCCATGCTAAAACTTGCATGAGATCTTGAACATGACCCAGGTTGTTTGTGCCCTGCTATCATAGTGTACCAAGGCAAGGCCTGTAACATTATTTGTTTAATGTCACTCAACAAAAGCAACAGGGCTCTGTAGCTTGGTGCTTGCTAGAGCTTTATGCTGGGCTAATGCCTCTGTGGTCTTTCTGTAGAAACCACATCCTTTAATCAGAAGTGAAGGCTGACAATTTACAAGGCAAATGTTCCTCTCTGTGGATGAGCAGCAGAAATCAGTGCTGGCACCCACCAACCTACAGAGCGGTGCAGTGAGAGAAAAGTACAGCTCGGTCTCCTCAGGCTTGTTGTGATCATTCATCTTAAAACCACTGTTTTCTACCCGTGTGCTGACAGAAATCTTCCCCAGCAACAGTATGAGCTAGATCAACCAGATCTGTAAAATGATACAGTTGAAAAATACTCCCAGCTGGGGTGGGAGATGAAACAGGCTGAGGGTCAAAAGGCCCTTGAAGAAGCCCAGAGGACTGTTACTTGAAGAATGGTCCAGAGGAAAGCCAGAGCCTCCAGCCAGATGCTGCAGTTAGCAGCTCTTGTACCTCTCCATATCTTGGATCTCTCTTTCTTTGGCATTGGGATGTGCTTAGACACAGGGAGCAGAGAAGCAGTTTTTCATTCCATGAAGTGTAGGAGGAGCAGTGTTGTTTCCCAAAATTACCAGCATGAAGTCATCCATCACCTCTGTCTGAGGACAAACTGAGCGAATGAAACTGTTGAGAGTAACCTGAATCTTTAGTTGTACTCCTTCAGCGAGTTGTTCTCCTGCACCACTGTGCAGGCACTATGTGGAGCAGCAAGTTCATGACTCAGAAAATGCTCACCTCTGCTCCCAATCACACAGGCTTTTTTTTTCTCACTCTCCCAGGCACATGACAAGAGGATTGTCACTGAAGCATATTGGGGGATAGTGAGTATTTAGGGTTGAAATACACTTGGAGACAGAGATATGTGTGTGCTTGGTGAAACACTAGGGCAAAAGTCTTCAATGTAGGCAGATTTTCCTTGCAAGAGGAAGTTAAGTAACAAATGAAACATGAACTCAAGTCCACTTCTGAGCCATAGAATGACTGAAGATAACATTCTTACTTAGCAAGCCTGATCCTCGGGTGTACCTATGGCAAAACTTGCTCTCCTGACAGATTTTTTAGGCTCTTTCAGTGGCTCCATAATCCCACCTGCTCTGGACTACTGTCAGTCCTGTAGAGCAGTGCACCAGCATGAGATCTGTCTTCTGTGTAGTGCGTCAACGGTGCTGAGTGCAGCAACACTGCTGGAGGGAGGCAGGTGTCAGAAAGGGAACAGGTGAATCTTTGGAGGCTTTATTATTGGTATTGGTTGGGTAGCTAGAGGTATGCTTCAGCTTAGCTGAGCCTTAAACTGATCTAGCAAGACGTGGTGGAAACGAGCAATGCTGTACAGCACTGCAGAGGGTAGTCAAACCGGAGGCAATTAATATGGTGACTTAACAGCTCCACTATAAATCATATTTATAAACCATAAAAGCAGGCTTTTCCTGCATTCACAACAGCAAGGAGTCCGGGAAGAGTGAGCTTATTTATAAAGACAACAGTGCTTGGGAACAGGAGGCTGAGCAGAAGCCTTGACAACAAGCTGAAGGAAATCCGAACATCCTGCTTTCACACATTCCTCTAGCTGGGAGCACATGGCAGCCCAGAGAGGCAACCCGATGGGCAACGGGCAACCCCAGCGGCTGCCGCGGCCCTCGTGGGCCTCTGAAGGTGTGAGATCAGTGCGGCAGCGTCACCCGTGGAGGGGCTCCCAGGCCTGCCCCTGACCCCAGCTGACCCACCTGGACTGGAACCATCCCCTGGGCGTGATGACCTTTCCCGAAGGTGGGAGGGCGGGAGAGTGGGTGCTGCCTCCCACCCCCCAGCCGTACCCCTCTGTGCCAGGGATATACAGGGGCTGCGGGCAGTTCACTGGGCACCTCGTGTCCGGTGCCCGTTGCCCCCTTCGGTGGTTTCCAACAAGAACAATGGTGCTTCCCTCCCTCCTCCTCCTCCTGCTCTCCCCGCCCCAGGAGGGCGGGATAACAGCGCGGGGCAGCCCTCAGCATCCCGGCGCTCCGCCGCGCCGCCAGCCCGG